>NC_044038.1:23729800-24041758 GCF_901765095.1 Microcaecilia unicolor
CCTTGGATTTCTACTCCCTAAGTGCATAGCTCTGCACTTCTTTGCATTCTTCAAGCAAAGAATTTATTCAATCTCCCCACTATAGCCTTGCCCTCCATGAGTGTTCCTTTTGCTCCTTCCTGATCTAACAGTCCCACAAATTCCCATGCAGGCTTCCTGCTTCTGATATACCTGAAAAAATCGTTACTATGAGTTTTTGTCTCCGTGGCAAGTTTTTCTTCATATTGTCTTTTAGCCTTCTTTATCAATGCTTTGCATCTGGCTTGACAGTGCTTATGTTGCTTCTAATTTTCTCCATTTGGATGCTTTTTCCATTTTTTGAAGGATGTTCTTTTGGCTCTAATAGCCTGTTTCACCTCACCTTTAACTACGTTGGCTGTCATTTGCTCTTTTTTCCACCTTTGTTAATACATGGAATACATCTAGTCTGGGCTTCCATGGTGGTATTTTTAAACAACATCCATGCCTTATTTAAAGTCCTAACCTTTGTGGCTGATCCTTTCAGCGTCTTTTTAACCATTTTCCTCATTTTGTCATAGTCAACCTTTTGAAAATTAAAAGCTACT
Organism: Microcaecilia unicolor; assembly: GCF_901765095.1. Taxonomy (NCBI): domain Eukaryota; kingdom Metazoa; phylum Chordata; class Amphibia; order Gymnophiona; family Siphonopidae; genus Microcaecilia; species Microcaecilia unicolor. The sequence goes on from NC_044038.1 coordinate 23,730,367, forward strand.
ACAGTAGATTTCCTTAGTGATTTCACTCCAGATATCAGCTGAAATTTGATCAAGTTATGATCACTATTTCCCAGCAGATCCAACACCGTTACCTCTCGTACTATGCCCCGCGTTCCACTAAGGATTAGAACCAAAATAGCTCCCCCTCTCATTGGTTCCTGGACCAGTTATTCCAAGAAGCAGTCATTTATTACATCTAGAAATTTTACCTCCCTAGTATTCCCTGATGTAACATTTATTCAGTCAATATTAGGATAACTAAAATCACCCATTATTATAATGTTGCCCAATTTGCCAGCTTTTCTAATTTCTGTAAATATGTTTTCATATTTCTGTTCATTCTGTCCTCGCAGATGGGAGTACACCCCTACCAATATACACCTGGAATTTCTATCCATAGAGTCCACACTGCTATCTCTTTCATGTAGAACGTTTATTTTGTTTGACTCAATTCCCTCTTTAACATATAGCGCAAACCCTCCCTCTAATTTGATCCACTGTATCATTGTGCTATAATTTGTACCCTGCTAACACAGTGTCCCATTGATTGTCCTCCTTCCACCAGGTCTCTGAAATGCCTATTATATCTACCTCTTCATTTAGTGCTATATACTCCAATTCTCCTATCTTATTTTTACGGCTTCTAGCCTTTGTAAACAGATAATTCAATTTGTCTTTTTTCCTTGCATCTACAGGCTATGTTGAAGTTAACAGTGCTAATTTGTATCCTTTACTCTGCTCACCCATTGAACACTCCTGGCTTTCTTTCACCATTATTGAAACCTTTCTATTGGGATTCCCTAAAGATCCTGTTTCAATAGTATCCTTCAAGGATAGTCCAGACCGAACCATGCGCTCCTGGGTGACTGTTGGCTCCCCCCCTCATTTTAGTTTAAAAGCTGCTCTATCTCCTTTTTAAATGTTAGCGCCAGCAACCTGGTTCCATCCCTGTTAAGGTGGAGCCTATCCTTTCGAAACAAGCTCCTCCTTCCCCAAATGTTGCCCAGTTCCTAACAAATCAAAATCCCTCATCCCTGCGCCATTGTCTCAACCATGCATTGAGTCTTTGGAACTCTGCCTGTCTCTTGGGTCCTGCACGTGGAATGGGAAGCATTTCTGAAAATGCTACCCTGGAGGATCTGGATTTCAGCTTTCTAACTAGGAGCCTAAATTTGGCTTCCAGAACCTCCCTCCCACATTTTCCTAGGTCACTGGTACCCACATGTACCAAGTCAGCTGGCTCCTCCCCAGTACTGTCTAAAATCCTATCTAAGTGATGCTTGAGGTCTGCCACCTTCACACCAGGCAGGCAACTGACTGGGCAATCCTCATGTTCACCAGCCACCCAGCTATTTACATTCCTAATAATCAAATCACCAACTACAACAGCCGTCCTAACCCTTCTCTCCTGGGCAAAAGCTCCTGGAGACACATTCTTGGTGCGAGAGGATATTGCATACCCTAGTGGGCTGGTCCTGACTACAGGATTACTTCCAAATTCACCAGGATGATGCTCTCTTTTTAGGAGACTTCCCTCCTCCAAGGAAGTACCAGAATGGAGATGGGGCTTCTCTACAACATCCCTGTAGGCCTCCTCTATGTACTTCTCTGTCTCCCTCAGCTCCTCCAAGTCTGCTACTCTAACCTCAAGAGAATGGGCTCATTCTCTGAGAGCAAGGTGCTCTTTGCATTGAGCACACACATATAACCTCTCACCAACTGGGAGATAATCATACATGTGACACTCAATGCAAAAGACTGGATAGCACACCTCTCGCTGCTGGACTGCTGTCTGCATCTTAGTATTAGAATTTTTTTTTATGAAAACTTCTTAAGGTACTAGGGATATTAGATTAATATAAAGAGCCTTAAGATTATATGGTATAGTGTTTGCTTCTCAGAAACTAATTAAATGTACTTACAACTCTAATGAAAACTCTCTGTTTGTTATCTTAATTAGAATAACTGACTATAAATGAAGAGATGTACTAGGAGTGTATGGAAGCTGGGGAGGGGGCGTGGGAAGGAAGACTGAACTAGGCCCTGCTGTGCTTTCTAAAAGCTATTTGTTAATGCTGTGGCAAAAAGTTCAAAGTTTTAAAATGATGGGGAAAAGGGTATAGAGACTAGTTTAAAAAGTATGCTTTTTTTTTTTTTTACTACAATAACCTACAATTCATTTTTAAACCCCAATCTTTAAGTTATCAAAGCACAGAGCAAAATAGTGTTCACTTACTCAGAGAGATGCCCCCTTTCTCATGTTCCCTAATTCTATAACATTTCCCTTGAAAAGGTTTTCTTCTTGTGCATTACTACCTTTGTTATTTAAACCTCTATATCATTTCTTCCCTGCCCTTCCTTGCAGGTAATAACTTTTTTTTGTATTTTTCATGTGATGTTGGACACCACAGAGGTAAACACAACTGCTTCCTTAATCACTGGTTGAGACCCCAGGCCCAAACTAGCAGGTAACTGACACTTATAACCTGCACCAGAGCAAGTGTAAATACCAAAGGGTAATTGTTTTAAAACATACATGTATTCCCATTCCTATTTCCATGTAACAGTCAGCAGCAGCACCGTCTGCATGTATCTGGTTGGTGTTGCTACAACTACATAAATGCTTTGAACATTGAGCTGACAATATGTTTAAACTATGCAATTAATAATACAAATCTTATCAAGAGATTGTTCTCTCTCTAAAACTGTCTTGCTTATTTTGGTCACTCTTTCTTCAGTATCTTTTTTTTCTCTATCATATCACTTTTCTTTGTTGTAGTTTGATGAGTAGATTTGTATAAGTAAATCCCCTGGAGACTAAGTGAAGAGATGGCACATTTCCTGGGCTGTCACACAAATGAATGCACACTTTATTCTCATTCAAAATGAAAGGATTGAAAGGATATAGTCAATTAAAGTGGTAAAATATGATTTCTAAAGGATACAGTTTTTCTAATGAAGATGAATTTAACAGGTAAATGTCATTCTGTGACACATGGACAGGAAATATAAACTATTTCTCCTTTAATCTATTTTATATTGATTGTATATCCTTTTGGGACATTAATACTGCGCTATAAAAGCCAGTACTCTCCCAGAATTGGTACAAATCAATTTTAGTTCAGACACTTGAAATATATCTGAAAAACATTTAAGACAAATATGCCTGACAAGTGTAAAAGTGAGCTATTTTGCTTATTAACTGTATTTTTCTTTCAGTTGTGCCAGCTGCATTGACCGCAAAATTGAGCTACTGCAGAGAAATTCCATTTGAGCAAGAATTCCATTTTGCTCCACTGTGCAACAATTACCCAAAAATCAGTTAGCATTCCATACAAAGTGAAGATACTTACCTGTAGCAGGTATTCTCCGAGGACAGCAGGCTGATTATTCTCACAATTGGGGTCGACACCTGCAGCAGCCCAGGAGACCGGCAAAAAATTTTGCAAGCAAAATAAGAATCTTCAAGAAAGCTCCAGAGCGTGGGCAGAGTGCACCGCGCATGCGCGAACGGCTTCTTGCCCGCGCATCACTATACCTTGAGCAGCTATTCTGGATGTCACATCAAAAGTGTCGTAAGTACCCCTGGCCAGGAATTTTCGACACGCCTTCTGCTGCCTGACCACCTGGTGAAAAGGTTCAGCGAGCTCCGGAGGAAGCGCTTCAACCAAACTAGACAGTTGTCTCACCGAGTTCTGCAAGTGGATGCTCCTGTAGAGCTGGTATGTCTGAGTCTTGGCTGCGAGCATAGCGGCCTGATACGTCTTCCTCCCAAAAGAATCCAAGGTCCTAGACTCTCTGCCTGGGGGCGCCGAGGCATAGTCCCTAGTACTCTTGGCTTTCTTGAGAGCAGAATCCACCACCATGGAATCATGAGGTAGTTGAGACTTCACATTGGCTCTCCATGAACTCTGTACTGGGACTCAGCTTTCTTGGGGACCACTGGAATAGAGAGAGGGAACGACCAGTTTCACATAAGAACTTCCCTGAGTGTGTTATGCAAAGGAGCCGTTGCAACCTCTGTAGGTGGAGAAGGATAATCCCACGAGCATCTCGGCCCTGGGCTCATTCACAACCTTCATAGGCAAGGGAATATCCTTAGATATTTCCCGAACAAAGGAGGAAAAAGAAAGACTCTCAGGCAGAGACATCCTTCTCTCAATGGGCGGAGTAGGATCAGAGGGGACCCCATAGGACTCTTCTTCAGAAAAGTATCTGGGATCTTCCTCTTCCTCCCACGAACGCTCATCTTCAGTATCGGACAAAAGCTCTCTAAGAGCGGCCTGAACCTGAGCGTGTCTCAAAGTCGAAGAACGATGATCTCGAGGGGGATGTCGAGAAGTCGACCCCTGCCTGGACTGTGGCAAAGCTTCCTCCGCCGACGTTGAAAGAGAGTCGACCCCGGTGGCAGCTGACGCCGATGCTGCAAGCGGCACCGTGGTCGGGGACCTCTCCACAGGCGAAGGACCAGATGCCGCTTCAACAGTCGGTGCAGAAGGCGAAGTACCCTTGGCACCGAAGTAGACTGCTGCAGCAATCCTTCCAGAAGCTCTGGAAGAAGGGTCCTGATGCGCTCGTTGAGAGCCGCCATCGGAAAAGGCTGCGGGGCCGGTGGCAGAATCTGTGGGGGCTCGAGAGCCGGTACCAGGCTGCCAGAAGACCGATGAATCGGCACCTCTTGTACAGAGCGGCGCCGACGCTTCTCGGGTGCCGAATCCCTCGGCTCCCCCGAGCTCTCGGTACCGAGCATGGAAGGAGATCGATGACAGTGCTTCTTAGCCTTCGCCCTGTCAAACGTGGAATCCTCACGCCTCCTCGTGGCTGGGTCCGACGAAGGGCGGTCCCTGGGGGCCTGCATAGCAATAGGCCTCAAGACAGGTGGAGACCCACTCGATGCCTCGCTGCTCCCAGCGCGATGTGGTCGTTTGGCAGCCATTACCTGTGCTCTCGAAGTCGATGCTTCCCTCGACGTCGCCGACCTCGGTACCGAAGCCGATCCCAAAGGTCTGGACCAATCAGCAAAACGTTTTTCCCGTTGAGCCTCCTGAGACACTTGGGTCCGTTTTTTTCATTAAAGGACACAGCTTAAGAGCAGCTGGAAGATGATCAGGCCCAAGGCACTGGAGACACCACGAGTGGGGGTCGGTACCCGAGATGGTCCGGTTGCACCGAGTACAACACTTGAAGCCGCTGGGTGTCCTCAATGACATGGACGGAAAAATGGCGGCTGCGAAATTAAAGGACACGATTGTGCCAATTAAAAAGGCACAAAAACGGAAAAAGAGGGCCGCAACGAAAAGAAAGAAAACTTATACTCAGTGACTAAAACTAAGGAAAATAAGGGCTAATAAAAACATTTTTTTTTTAAATTTTGTGAAAAACAAAACAAAAAAGAAGATAAAGAAGTAAAAGAGTAAGTGGTAATGCTAAGATCTCCTGGGCCAAAGGTAACACAACGAAAAAACTCAGTCACCTCAGTCGCGGAAAAAAAGAAACAGGATGACACGCTCGTGCGGCGGGAAGCCGTTTGCGCATGTGCAGTGCGCTCTGCCCACGCTCGAGCGTTCTCAAAGATTCTTATTTTGCTTGCAAAATTTTTTGCCGGTCTCCTGTGCCGCCGCAGGCATCGACCCCAATCGTGAGAACAAGCAGCCTGCTTGTCCTTGGAGCATAACATTTTCTTACACCAAGTCTTTTTATTATAAGGACACTTTTCAAAGGGGAGTCACCTTGGGTAAAGAGGTATTTACCTATGGTGAAATTCCCTTTAAAAATTACCTTGCCCAATCCCATTTGTGAGTACAAGATACAACATAAAAGATAGGGTTAGGTGGGCCCTGAAAAGTAAGCTCAAGAGGTTTATTTTGCACCTGCAAAGTAAACAGGGTAAAGAATCCTGGATTCAAGGATTCAACACCTGGTTACCAGCATATTTTTAAAGGGGCATTCCTTGTGGAAGTTCTCTTTGAAAACTGGCTTGCGGGTCTGCAGGTACAAAGTATCTGCAGGTCTGCAAGCACTGTGGGGAAGCTGAAAAAAGACCTCCCTATATACTGCAATAACACTGAAGCAAACTATACAGTGAATAGTGAACTTTTGAAGTATGTATCACTGTCAAGTTTTGAAAGTTTGTTCCTCTATTGGGGATTAGCATTTTGTGCTACAGTTTATTACTATATCTTTTTACAACCATATTAGCAGTCAATTGTCATTCTTTCTAAGAAAGCATCAGAGTTCTTATTTCACTTGGCTTCTTTTCCATGCACATATTGCATCAGAAGTTATACATATATTTGCCAGCACTTGTGAGATGTAAAGCCCCACATGCTGACACTCTTTTTTTTCAATATACATTTTTCTAAAATAGCTGTTGCCATTGAAGGTGCCAGCAAATACACTGTACTACCTGGCGTTCTTACTCAAGATTTTTTTGTAAATTAGTTAAGGAATTGCGAATGTCCTGACCTGGACATCCCAATTACTACTTAGATATACTATGCAAAATTGGGTTTCAGAATCAGTGGTTAAATGAATAGTGCCACTGAAAATACATATAAATGTATAAATTAGATGAGTAAAGTCTATATGGAGCAATTTTATAAGGGGATGCCTAGTTAAAGTGCCTTTTAAAGTATCTTTGTTGAGCATAGTTTATAAAGACACGTAGGTGCCTGCCTACTTGCCTTCTTAAAATACTAGCATTAAGCAGCAGGTGCAGACAGTAACACCAGCCCTAGTGCTTGTGCAAATTTTCACACCAATATTTGTTAAATATATGTGCAAAGTATTCTATAAAATATATGTGCTTCACAATCCAGTCCTTGAGAAACACCTAACCAGCTGGATTTTTAGGATATTAATCAGCACAGCTACATTACCACACAATAACTGATTGGGGCAGGATTAGCGTGTGAGCCCTTAACGCCTTCAAAATAGGTGGCAGTAAGGGTTTATGCCCTAATGTTTGCTATTGACTGTAAGCTAATAGCAACATTTTCTAGCAGCAGCAAAAGTGGCCTTAGTGCGAGGAAAAGGCTCATGTGAGGACATGCTAAGGACTTTTTTTTGCCGCAGCTTAGCAAAAGGACGGGTATTTAAGTGTTATTTATTGGATCAAAAAGGACCTGCTCCTTTTCCGGATGTGTAATAGAATGATATTCAATTTTATATTTCTTTTTCTGATATATGTTTGATTGCATTATATACTTGAGTCACATTATTGTTGTATATAATTTGCTCTATTATTTGATTTCATATCTAACCTTCTGTTGTGATCTGACGAACTACTTTTGGTTAAGTAGACAATAAATTATATGAATTAAATTAAATGAATTAAACTTTGAACATACCTACATGTCACTTTGAACCAATGATTAACAATCATCAGTAGCACTGTACATCAGAATTGTTTGGATTAAATTCATCGGTAGTGGGGTGGTGGAAAAAAAAACAATGCAATTTGGGCATCCAGTTAGATGAACTTATATTGCTGAAAGCCCACATTGGAAGGGGAACTGGGCTTGCATTATTTATTTGTGACTTTTAAGGCACTTGTGTTTTGTGTAGCCTCCATCAGTCTTTTATTCTCTCTCACAATTACTAGTATTTTCAATCTTGATTATTGCAATACTATTTATGTTTAACTGCCAAGGTTCTTCATGTACAGAATGTTGCTGCAAGGTTATTGGTTGGATGTGGCATCTGTCATCACATTTTCCTGGTCCTTTGCTCTCTGGATATTTAAAAAAAAGGTTTAAGTTTAATATTTGTTGGATGATTTTTTAAAGCTCTGAGGTATCCCCTGATTATTTGAATAAGCTTCTAGTTCGGTATAAAGCATGCATTGTGCTATAAGGGGCCTTTTTACCAAACTGTGGGAAAAAGGGTCCTGTGCTGGCGGCCCTTTTTACCACAGTGGGTAAAAAAGCCCCCGGCACCTATGGCCATGCGGTAAGAGAACTCTTACCGCATGGCCATGCGACGTGAAGCCATTACTGCCACCCACTGAAGTGGCGATAAGGGCTCCCAGCGGGAACTAGACAGCGTGCAGCGATGCCCGATTATTGCCAGTTTACTGCCGTGCAAGTCATTTACGGGGGTTTTCTTTTTCCCAATTCCTCCAGTGCTGTGCTGCTCCTATTCACCGCCACAAGATGCAAAAAGACTGGAAGTGGTGCAAAGAAAAGCTACGAAAATGGTATAGGATTTGCGTTGCAAACAGAGACTTGCCGACCTGAACATGTATACCTTAGAGGAAAGGAGAAACAGGGGTGACATGATACAGACGTTCAAATATTTGAAAGGTATTAATCCGCATTCGAACCTTTTCCGGAGACGGGAAGGTGATAGACGTGGAGGGGCATAATTGAACGTGAACGCCCATCTCCATGGGCGTCTATGTCCGAAAATGGGTATGTGAAGAGGCAGGACAGACCGTATTTTCGAAAAAGATGGGTGTCCACCTTTTGTTCCGAAAATACGGTTTGGACGGACCAAATGCCATGGATTTGGTCCTTTCTGAGATGGGCGTTTTTTTTAAGCGATAATGGAAACTAAAAATGGCCCAGCTCAGAAACGTCCTAATCCAAGCCATTTGGTCATGGGAGGGACAAATGTACAACACTACCATAGCTCTTAGGGGTGAAGGGGGCAACTACATGTGGGTACAGTGGGTTTTAGAGGCCTCCCATTTACCTCCACAAGTGTTACAGGTGGGGGGGGGGGGGGGGGGGGGATGGGCCTTGGTCTGCCTGCCTGAAGTGCACTGCAGTACCCACTAAAAGTGCTCTAGGGACAGGACTTGTTGCTGGTGTATAACCTTGGCACAGCAGTTCACACCTGAAGACTAATCAAGCTGAAAACGCCCTTTATTTGAATAAGCACGTTTACTCACAGTTAACTGCAGATCAGAGGTTGTGTCCCACTGGCAACAAGTCTCGCTGGTACTGAGATTAGCAGTACGTCCGAGCTGCCAGAATGGTGTACAATGCCCTCTTTCAGCAACATTCAAGGTAAGAACTAAGTGCTATAACGTGGTTAACACATGAAAGGGATCTAAAAGTGTCTTACACAAATGGCCACTACCTCATGGACTACCGGAAACAAAACAGGGCACACTCTGACCCAGTAAGCAGAGGGAAAAGCAACATGAGAGTAGAGCCTACCAACTACCAACATCATGAGCATTTAACACAAGCTACTGGAATCACGGAGCCCAATACCCTACACCCACCACAATGTATTGCTGATGTGACTCTGCGGTGCCCTTAACAGAAAAGGTGTCACACTCACCTGAGACCCACATCAGAACCAGGGAAAGGCTGTCAGAGGATAGAACACATTCTGCTGTCATGGAGGTGGGTACGGCATTTGAGGCTGGCATACAGGCTAGGAAAAAAAGTTTGTAAAGTGGGTTTTTTTTGGTGGGAGGGGGTTAGTGACCACTGGGGGAGTCAGGGGAGGTGATCCCCGATTCCCTCCGGTGGTCATCTGGTCAGTTGGGGCACTTTTTTGGGACTTAGACCTGAAAAAAAAGGGTCCAAAAAAAGCAGACCAAATTCTCGTCATAAACGCCCTTCTTGTTTTGATTATCAGCTAAAGACGTCCCTCTATCCTCGGCCGATAACCACGCCCCAGTCCCGCCTTTGCCACACCTCCGACATGCCCCTGTGATGTCGTCTCCGCAACGGACTGCAGTTGAGGACGCCAAAAATCGGGTTTCGATCATACCAATTTTGGCGCCCACGGGAAACGGACGCCCATCTCCCGATTTGGGTCGAAATATGGGCGTCTTTCTCTTTCGAAAATAAGCTGGATAGAGGACATGAATTGAGGTTGCAGGGGGGTCAGACTCAGGAGTAATGTCAGGAACTATTTTTTCAAGGAGAGGGTGATGGATACGTGGAATGCCCTCCCGCGGGAGGTGGTGCTCAAAACGGTAATTGAATTGAAACATGCGAGGGATAAACACAAAGGAATCCTGTTTAGAAGGAATGGATCTATGGAATCTTAGCGGACATTGGGCGGTGACATCGGTATTTGGAGAATAAAACCGGAGCAGGGCAGACTTCTACGGTCTGTGGCCTGAGAAAGGCAGAGAGAAATCAAACTCAGATATACATATAAAGTATTACATACCATGTAAAATGAGTTTATCTTGTTGGGCAGACTGGATGGACCGTTCAGGTCTTTATCTGCTGTCATTTACTATGTTACTATAACACAGCTTTGTAAAAGATGGTCAAAATTTTGCAATTTTCTATTCTTATAGAACAGGTGCCAAATTTCTGCAGGCTGCAAACCTAAATTTTGGTGACCTGTTATAGAATTGCATTTTATTTGCCTTTTTAAAATAAGCACCTGCTTGACTTCCAAATGTAAGCAACCTGTTAAAAAAAACTTCTGGATGTGAAAGTGTATGATATGTTGTAATGTCCCAAAAATTTTAAGTAGGAATTCTTTCTATCACCTTGGGGATAGGAACTACAGTATACCTTAAAAGAATTGTGCATGTACAAACCTCTGCAAAGTGCACAGTGAAAGTATTGCCTGCAAGTGCATAAATCAAAGAATAAGCAAGTATTTGGCAACACTTTCTGTATAAGTTTTAGCATGTATGTTTTTTTTTCTGTGGAATTTGTTTCTCTTTGCGTACTTGTAGGAAATTAAAACCTTTGGGCTTAAGCTGTGCTATTTCAAAAGTATGCAAGCAGGCTGACTTGCAGGCATTTTGTACTTTTTGTTTGAAACATAAAACTGACTCTTAAGAGTTAGCAGATTCCGAGGACCTACCATTTGTTCAACTTGGTTTTTGTTTAATTTAATTTAATGTACTTGAACCTAATAAACAAACCCCCTTTCAATTCAATATTAAAGTGGTTTACACTATTAAAATCACAATTATCATGAAATTACATACAGATTTTAAAGAACTTCTAGCAACTACGGATTAAAGGTGTTTTCTGATTACAAAATGAAAGATATAGCCAATTTTTAAAGAGTATGGCAATTACAAATGGCGGGTAGGAAAGAATAAATCAATCCTAGGCAGTGAAGTGTGTTTGTGTGTGTTTGTGGTGGGTGGAGAGGGAGCATTTAAAATGTTTCAGAGATGATTTCTTAATATGGCACTCACCCAGAAACTATTCAACAGGCACTATGAAGACTCTTACTTTGACTGGAAGGTTGATATATACTTAGCAAAACTGTTGGCAAATAGAATTGATAAACAAAGGCTGTAACTGAACTCTGTGGCTGTAAAGGAAATGCAGGTTAATTTTATGGACTACTGTGTATGGCACTCTTGCTATGTCAAACCATTCTGTCATTTGGGGGGGGGGGGGTACTAGGCTGTGCATTTTTGTTTGCTATTCTCTAAATAAGTGCTTTGAAAATATGCCTCAAAGACAGCTACGAATTTTATAAAATATTATAGAAAAAAGTTGTACAGGAATCAGAGAGAAAAGTATTTTAATTACTCACCCACCAGCACAGCATCAGACATCAGTTTCAAGTTATAACAAAACTTACAAAATCTAACATCAGTACCTCTGGTAATTATAAGTAATTAGACTAATTATATAAAGAAGAGAAAAAGAAGGAAGAAGAGTTTGTTCCTCATACAAAGGTCACAGAACAGAGAGAAAGAAGAGAGAGAAAGAAAGAAAGAAAGAAAGAAAGAAAGAAAGAAAGAAAGAAAGAAAGAAAGAATCTTAGATATAGAGAATTAGTTTCTACGAAGGGGGAGGGGGGAAAGCAAACCCCTTTCGGAAAAACCATAGGCCATTGGATGGATCTGAAACTCTCTCTCCAAGCATTCCTAGTTTTTCAGCGTTCCTTTGTCTGCAGCATGGTTTTATAGGCTGTGTGGTGAGCATCCACCTCTCCTGTACCCTGGACCAATCATAGGTGCTGCATACTACTACTACTACTTAACATTTCTAGAGCGCTACTAGGGTTACGCAGCGCTGTACAATTTAACAAAGAGAGACAGTCCCTGCTCAAAGAGCTTACAATCTAATAGACAAGTGAACGGTCGGTCCAATAGGGGCAGTCAAATTGGGGCAGTCTGGATTCACTGAACGGTAAGGGTTAGGTGCCGAACGCAGCATTGAAAAGGTGGGCTTTAAGCAAAGAACTTGTAATTGGTACTTTCATATGTGCTGGAAGCTTGCAGTTGGTGTCCTTGCCATTCCTGCTTTTAGTAAATTACTTTAAAAAATTTTTTTTTTATTTATAACCATTTAAATTTTTACAAGCGATAAAACAACTTGCTGGAAATACAGAGAAAGTAATATGAGGAATTATTTCAGGCAGGTAATTCTATTCTCTTCCTTAGACCACTAAATAGGGAGAGTGAAACAAGATAAGGAGATCAATTAAACAGCAAACAGACAAAAAAAAACTGTGGTATTAACCTGATTATCCCCAGATATCACTCGTCTAATTCATTATTCCACATTGATCATCTGGTTGGCTTCTTCAAGGCCAATACGGTGTATAGTCAAATCATTTCATTGAAAACATACTTTTTGTCCAATATTAGTTAGAAATAATACATCTAATTACATTCTTTCTCTTTTAAAAACCAGAAGTTATTTAACAATACATATACTGTCTCTAATTCAAATCCCACTGATTAAAGTAATCCCAGCTTTTCACAGGCTTCACTCCTTTTAAAGTAATAATTTGAGGAAATATTTCTGAGGAAAACTTTAGGAGTCATACCCGGAACTCTGGGAAAAACAATAATCTCGATATTAATCATCTATAATAATATTCATTTTATTATTAAAAATTTCTGGTCTATTATCATTTTCAAAATCATAACCACTTCTTGCTCATGTAGAATCATTTGTTATATCAATTTTTTATTCTCAAAGGGTTCAGTTGAATTGTCCATGTAACTCTCTAATAAACTTATATCTGAAACAAAATTATTTACTGCCACCGTAAGGTCCCAAAGCGCCTTCCAGATGGTATTCAATGTAACCTCCATGGGAGCCAAAAACTCCAAGTTGATTTCTCATAGGTGTTTAGGAGTGGTTCCCCGATTCGGGTTCTGCTGCAAACGTCCTCCGTTTCAGCATATACCTCTAACTCACTCCTCTGGACATGGTGGTTGAATAATTCAGGAGCGATGGAGTTGTTTTTTTCCAGGTCCAAGAGCATCGATGCTCCTTCGCTGGCGCCAATCAAAGGACTCGCCAACCCTTTCCTCTGTGGGCAGTTCGTCGCGCAGCGGTCCCGCACTTACTGCTCAGGGGATAAAACGCTGGCCATCGGCAGCTGACCGCCGGATGTCCCCTTCCTCTCAGTTAAGGTAACTGCAATTGCAGAGAGGAAATTTATGTAAAGAAGACGAAACTTCAGAGGGCAGCTGGGCCGTTGGGCATACGAACTTCAGGTCACCATCTTACCACTCTTCCAATTTGGGACACTCTTTGTCTGGCTTCTCCTCAGAGGCCTGTCTGAAATGGGTAACCCTTCAGCATAGCCCTCTAAGTCATTGAAACACACAAGCCCCTCCACCTCTACAAGGTGATGCCCCTTCGGAGGGGAGTAAATTACTTTTGTAACAAGATATACCAGATATCTGAGTTGCCAGTTGCCTTAGCAACATTTTCACCATCAGAGCATGTGACCAGCCAGAAATTCCTTCATGTGGTTGATAGGAAAAGAGAGATGGGAGATGGGAAACAGTGCATTATACCTGAAGTAAAACTTTATAGCTTATAGCTAAAACTATAGACAGGAGGGAGGGTCACCATCTGCACCAGGGATGGAGCCAGAGGTTCTGGCGGCCATCCTCACCCCCGGTGATGCAGAAGCCACCTTCACTCCTGCATGGTACAAGAAGAAACTCCAGTGCAAGTCTTGCAGTTTCCAGTCTTGCAAAACTTGCATCAGAATTCCTTTCTGCATCACACAGCTTAAAGGTAAAGATCAGTCACTCGTGTGTAGAGGGGCCAACACAATATAGATAACAGAGCGGTGCTAATGGAAGGTTTTGTTGCCCGCTGTGCTTATTGTGTTGTTAGAATGCTGTGATATTGTGTCTTGCAGATACCTGTTCCACCATTTTGCCTGCCCGAATCCCTCAAAGTCAGCTAAGAATGTGGCAATCGGATTCCTGCCTTATTTAATCTGCAGTTCAACTGGCTGGATTCTGGAGGTCTTTGTAGCAGTGCGGGGATGGAGTAGGTATCTGCAGTAGTAGCTTCTTTCAGGCATATTTTCAAAGCCCCTTTGTCTCTTTTTTTTCCTATTTGAATTGTATTTCAATTTTCATATAAGCATGTTTGTATTTTATGAATTTTAACTTTTTATTGTAAGCCGCCTAGAGAGTTTCCCTGTGTCGAAGTATCAAATAATAAAAGAAACTTAAAACTTTCAGTGCTAGCACTCTCAATGGATAGACTAATGACTGACTATGAAAGAAAAGCTAAGCTTCTAACTTGTAAAAAGGTATTCTCAGAAAGTAGGAGAATCACTGGTCATATGAATTTAGATGCCTACTGCTGAAAATAAGTACTAAGGTGGCAGTTCTATAACTGGGTGCCCCAATGGTGCACGGGAAGTGCCTAGTCTATAACAGCATCTGGGAACCTAGATTCCAGTATAGAATACTAATGTAAATCTGCACTGGCACACTTAAAAGTAGGTATACCCATTTGCATCAGGTAATGCCAGATATAAATGGGCACACCAAGGGGGTCTTTCACTAAAATGCATTAAGTTTTGGGCTTAATGTGCTATAAAATGAAGATACATACATGTAGCAGGTATTCTCCGAGGACAGCAGGCTGAATATTGTCACAGATGGGTCGTCGTCCGCGATGACCCAGGAGACCAGAACTTTTTAGAAAAAACTAGAAGTCTGTAGAACACTCCGTTGCGCAGGCCAAGCGCACCTTGCATGCGCGACCGGCGTCCCACCCGCGACGCGAGCATGTCCCTTCAGTTGTATAAAAAGCAAAATTGAAAACTAGGACAACTCCAAGGAGAGGAGGGAGGGATTGTGAGAATATTCAGCCTGCTGTCCTCGGAGAATACCTGCTACAGGTATGTATCTTCATTTTCTTCGAGGACAAGCAGGCTGAATATTATCACAGATGGGGTATCTCTAGCCCCCAGGCTCACTCAAAATAAAGAACATTGGTCAATTGGGCCTTGCAACGGCGAGGACATAACAAAGATTGACCTAAAAAGAAAAACAACTAAGTGAGAGTGCAGCCTGGAACAGAGCAGAAGTGGGCCTAGGAGGGTGGAGTTGGATTCTAAAGCCACGAACAAATTCTGCAGCACCGACTGCCCAAACCGACTGTCGCGTAGGGTATCCTGCTGAAGGCAGTAGTGTGATATGAATGTGTGGACTGATGAACACGTTGCAGCCTTGCAAATCTCTTCAATAGAAGCTGACTTTAAGTGAGCCACTGATGCAGCCATGGCTCTAACACTGTGAGCTGTGACATGGCCCTCCAGAGTCAGCCCAGCTTGGGCATAAGTGAAGGAAATGCAATCCGCTAGCCAATTAGAGATGGTGCGTTTTTCTATGGCAACTCCCCTCCTGTTGGGATCGAAAGAACCAAACAATTGGGCTCCACATAAAAGGCCAATGCTCTCTTGCAGTCCAAGATGTGCAACTTGTCTTCACAGGGACGGGAAAAGAATGTTGGCAAGACAATTGACTGGCTCAGATGGAACTCCGACACCACCTTCGGCAAGAACTTAGGGTAAGTGCGGAGGACTACTCTATTATGATGAAACTTTATATAAGGAGCATGAACTACCAAGGCTTGGAGCTCTGACTCTACGAGCTGAAGTAACAGCCACCAAGAAAATGACCTTCCAGGTCAAGTACTTCAGATGGTAGGAATTCAGTGGCTCAAAAGGAGCTTTCATTAGCTGGGTGAGAACAACGTTGAGATCCCATGACACTGGTGGAGGTTTGACTGGGGGCTTTGACAAAAGCAAACCTCTCATGACCTTCTACACGTTGATGATAAGCACTAATTGCACTAAGGTGAACCCTTACGGAGTTGTTCTTGAGACCAGACTCTGATAGGTGTAGAAGCTATTCAAGCAGGGTCCGTGTTGGGCAAGAAAAGGGGTCTAGGGCTCTGCTGTCACACCAGATGGCAAACCGCCTCCATTTAAAAGAATAACAATTTTTCGTGGAATCTTTCATGGAAGCAAGCAAGACTCGGGAGACACCCTCTGAAAGACCCAAGGAGGCAACTTCTAAGCTCTCAACATCCAGGCCGTGAGAGCCAGAGGCTGGAGGTTGGGATGTAGAAGCGACCCCTCGTTCTGGGTGATGAGGGTCGGAAAACATTCCAATCTCCACGGTTCTTCGGAGGACAACTCCAGAAGAAGATGAAACCATATCTGATGGGGCCAAAAAGGAGAAATCAGGAACATGGTTCCGCAGTCTTGCTTGAGTTTCAGCAGAGTCTTCCTTACTATAGGTATGGGAGGATACGTACACAGAAGGCCTGTCACCCAATGAAGGAGAAAAGCATCCGACGCTAGTCTGTCATGGGCCTGAAGTCTGGAACAGAATTGAGGGACTTTGTGATTGAACTGAGTGGCAAAAACGTCCACAGAGGGGGTGCCCCACTCTCGAAAGATCTGGTGAACTACTTTGAGATTCAGGGACCACTCATGAGGCTGCATAATCCTGCTCAACCTGTCGGCCAGACTGTTGTTTACGCCTGGCAGAAACGTGGCCTGGAGAAGCATGCTGTGATGGTGCGCCAAAAGCCACATCCTGACGGCTTCCAGAAACAGAAGGTGAGATCTGGTGCCCTTCTGCCTCTGTCTGAATTAAAATGATTTGGTTGGACAGCCAATCTCTGAAAGCCTTGAGAATGTTCCAGATCGCTCGTAATTCCAGGAGGTTGATCTGAAGATCCTTTTCCTGAAAGGACCAAGCTCCTTGAGTGTGAAGCCCATCTACATGAGCTCCCCACCCCAGGAGAAATGCATCCGTCGTTAGCACTTTTTGCGTCTGAGAAATTTGGAATGGATGTCCCAAGGTCAAATTGGATTGAATGGTCCACCACTGAAGGGATGTGCAAAACTCGGTGGAGAGATGGATTACATCCATGGCATCAAGATGCTTTTTTATCTGATCGACCATGTCCTCTACTTTTTCTCCAAAAATATTATCCCCCTGGCAAGGAACATCCGCCATTCGCTGCTTGCTTCTGGGTCTTCTGATCCAAGTCAGCGACATGCAGCCATGAGAGTCTGCGCATCACTATACCTTGAGCAGCTACTTGGGATGCCACATCAAAAGTGTCGTAAGACCCCCTGGCCAGGAATTTGCAACACACCTTCTGCTGCCTGACCACCTGGTGAAAAGGTTCAGCAAGCTCCGAAGGAAGTGATTCAACTAAACTGGACAGTTGCCTCATCGAGTTCCACAAGTGGATGCGCGTGTAGACCTTGTATGCTTGGATCTTGGCGGCGAGCATAGCGGCCTGATACGTTCTCCTCCCAAAAGAATCCAAGGTCCTAGACTCTCTGCCTGGGGGTGCCGAGGCATAGTCTCTAGTACTCTTGGCTCTTCTGAGAGCAGAGTCCACCACCATAGAATCGTGAGGAAGTTGGGCCTTCACCATTACAGGCTCTCCATGGACTGTGTACTGGGACTCGGATTTTTTGTGGACAACTGGGTTAGAAAGAGGGCACGACCAATTTCGCATAAGCACTTCCCTGAGTGTATTATGCAAGGGGGCCGTAGCAACCTCTGTGGGCAGAGAAGGATAATCCAAGACCTCGAGAATCTCGGCCCTGGGCTCATCCATAACCTCCATAGGAAATGGAATGTCCTTAGACATTTCCCTAACAAAAGATGAGAAAGAGAGACTCTCAGGTGGAGACATTCTACTCTCAATTTGCGGAGTAGGATCAGAGGGAACCCCACAAGACTCTTTCTCTGAAAAGTATCTGGGGTCTTCCTCCTCTTCCCATGAGCGCTCCTCATCGGTATTGGACAAGAGCTCCCTAAGAGCAGCCCGAACCTGAGCCTGTCTCGATGTCGAGAATCTATGACCTCGTGGGGGGGTTTCAAGAAGTCAACCCCTGCCTGGACTCCGGCGAAACTTCCTCCACCGACGTCAAGGGGGAATCAACCCAGGTGGCAGCCGATGCCGGTACCGCAAGCAGTACCGAGGACAGGGGCCTCCTCACAGGCAATGGCCCAGATGCCACCTCTGCAGTCGGTACAGAAGGCGCAAGCACCCCCGACACCGAGGCAGACTGGCAAAGCAACCCTTCCAGAAGCTCCAGAAGAAGGGCCCTGGATACCCTCGTCGAGAGCTTCCATCGGTAAAGGGGGGGGGGGGCCTGTGCAGGAGTCGGTTGCAGAATCTGAAGGGGCTCGAGAGCCGGTACCAGGCTGCCAGATGACCGACGCATCGGCACCTCCTGAATGGAGGGTGTCACAGCACCAACGCTTCTCGGGTGCCGACTCCCTCTGCTCCCCGGAGCTCTTGGTACCGTGCATGGAAGGAGAACGATGACGGTGCTTCTTAGCCTTCGCTCGACGCCCGTCATCGAGACTCCTCGGTACCGAAGAGGAGGATGTGGAATCCTCACGCCTCCTCGGGTCTGGGTCCGACGCAGGTCAGTCCCGGGGGGCCTGCATAGCAGTAGGTCTCGAGATAGGTGGAGACCCACTCAATGCCTCGCTGCTCCCAGCTCGATGCGGTCTTTTGGCAGCCATTATCTGGACTCCCGATGTCGATGCTTCTCTCGACGTCAATACCACCGACCTCGGTAGATGTCCATGCCACCGACCTCGGTACCGATGTCGAAGGACCGGACCGATCTGGAAAGAGTTTCTCACGCCGAGCCTCTCGAGCCACTTGGCTCCGTTTTTTCATCAATTTACATAGCTTACAAGCAGCTGGGAGATGGTCGGGCCCAAGACACTAGAGACACCATGCGTGGGGGTCGGTACTTGAGATGGTCCGGTTGCACCGAGTACAACGCTTGAAGCCGCTGGGTGTCCTCGATGATATGGAGGGAAAAATGGCGGTCACAAAATCAAACGGCTCGATGGTGCCAAGAAAAAAGGGGCACAAA
Source organism: Microcaecilia unicolor (assembly GCF_901765095.1). Taxonomy (NCBI): domain Eukaryota; kingdom Metazoa; phylum Chordata; class Amphibia; order Gymnophiona; family Siphonopidae; genus Microcaecilia; species Microcaecilia unicolor. The sequence continues at coordinate 23,749,462 of NC_044038.1, forward strand.
AAGGAAAAATAGCCTGACCGAGCAGCCTTAAAGGGCGGCCGTGTCAAAAAAGAAGGAAATTTAGAAGGAGGAAAAAAGAAACTAGAAATACAGGAAAACACTACTATTTTTTTTTTTTGGGGGGGGGGGGAAGTAACTAATTATTTTGAAAAAAGAAAAAGAAAAAAGAGAAGGGACACGCTCGCGTCGTGGGCAGGAAGCTGTTCGCGCATGTGCGGTGCGCTTGGCCCGCACGATGGAGCATTCTACAGACTTCTAGTTTTTTCTAAAAAGTTCCAGTCTCCTGAGCCGTTGCGGACGACGACCCATCTGTGAGAATATTCAGCCTGCTTGTCCTCGGAGAATGTGTGATTTTTATGCTGAAGCGCCCTTTATAGAACAGTACCTCAGTGGAGATTCCCACTCCCAACTTTGGGTGCAAGGACTTACGCCAACTGAAACCTGGTATAAATCCTGGCACGTTGAGTGCAGATCCCCAGAATTCTTTAACACTGCATGCATCTTTTCAGAATACTCCTGACTAGTCCGTGACCCTCCCATGGCCATGCCCCCTTTTGGGTTGGGTACTTTGGGATTTGGGTGCCCAGGTTTATAGAATAGCGTGCAGTAAGATGTGCATGAAACCCCTAATTGGTGTCAATTAACATTAATAATTGATTGTTACTGTCCAATTATTGATGTTAATTGGCTTATTAATCAGTTAAGTTGCACGCGCTCTTCTGGATCGGGCCCCAATTTGGGCACCCTTTACAGAATCCAGGAGTATAGTGTTCACCACAGAAAAATAATTATTCAATTTTTTTCACCTTTATTGAGTTTCATTTATATCTTGTTGCAATTAAGTAATAACTAAATCAATATGTTTATAAAATGCTTTGGAGGAAGTGCTATATAAACACAAGCAAATGCTATAGAATAATCACTAAATGCTGCTGGGCTACAGCATGAAGCATATGTGTTTTACTTCTCTTAAATGACTGCCTTGGATGAAACCCTGCCTACTGTAGCTCCCTTTAGACATCTGAGATGCATACTGAAAATATTTATATGCATGAGTCATCTCCGGTTTAAAAAATGCTTTCAGACTTGCAAATCTGTCAGGACCCTTAGAATGTTAACGTTCATCAAAATAAAGTTATATTTTCACATGGCACACCATTTGAAGCCCTGCTGGGACAACTTTGATGTGATACACTCATTAAATAGAGCAAATGGCTGTTCTGCCTTCTCAGAGAGCAACATAGGAAAGAAAGAGATGTATTCTTCCTGGCTACTTAGGGTCACTTAGTCAGTTTTCTGCCTTGATAAAACAAAATTCTCTTCAAAGAAATCATGGTTTTTTTTTTCACATATTTGGGAGGAAAAGTGAAACTGCTTCAACTATTCAGAGAACAGCTTCTTGTTTTTCAGTGAAGTGCTGTAAATGAAGTAAAACAGTAACAAGCAAATGTGCATTTCATTAAAAATAAAATCTTCAGATTCACCACAAACTATAAAATGTAGCATGGTCTCTATAGGACTCAATATTCAGATGCCATAGTCTGAATTCCTTTACAACAGTGGCCGCTGTGTTTAAATATGTCAAGCCTCAGTTTATATAGAAAGCAGAGATCAGAATTGACATATCCAGGCTCAGATGTGTCCAGTTCTGGTTCATTATAGAAAATAGAGCCTTTTCTAAAACACCTGCAGGAGTGCATGTGTTATGTCCTGGCATGTGCAGGGGGAGCAGCCATTTTACAAATACCAGTGTTTTTTTTTGTGCCGGTACGCACCGGTACGGTGTACCGGCACCTTTTCCCCCCCAGCGACTCCTGCACCCTTCCTCTCACTCCCCTACTTACTACTACGTCGGACTCGGCAGCGCGAACGGTGCAGGCAGTGATTGAGAGAGGCGGAGTTTCCCTCTGCGAGTTCCGCCTACGTTGTTTCAACTTCCTGTTTCCGCATAGGCAGGACTCGCAGAGGGAAGCTCCAATGCTGCCAGCCTCTCTCAATCGTTGCATCGTTCGTGCTGCTGAGTCCGACGCTGGCAGCCTTTCTATCGCTATGCTGGCAGGCAGTGGAGGAGGAGGACGGACTGGGGGAAGAAGAATCGCTGGACATCGATGGGAGGAGAAGGTAGGGCAGGGCAGGGAAGAGAAAATTGCTGGACATCGATGGGAGAAGAGGGGAGGGCAGGGAAGAGAGAATTGCTGGACATCGATGGGAGGGGAGGGCAGGGATGAGAGAATTGCTGGGCATGGAAGGGAGAGAGGAGAATCGCTGGCCATGGATGGGAGGGGAGGGCAGGGGAGAGAGGAGAATCGCTGGCCATGGATGGGAGGGGAGGGCAGGGGAGAGAGGAGAATCGCTGGACATGGAGGGGAGGGGAGAGAGGAGAATCGCTGGACATGGATGGCAGGGGAGGACAGGGAAGAGAGATTCGCTGGATATGGATGGCAGGGGAGGACAGGGGGCAGAGAAGAATCGCTGGACATGGATGGCAGGGGAGGACAGGGGACAGAGGAGAATCGCTGGACATGGGAGGGGAGGGCAGGGGAGAAAGGAGACATGCTGGATATGGATGACGTGGAGGGAAGAGAGGAAGGAGATGCACATGGATGGGAGGGCAGGGAAGAGAGGAGAAATGCTGGAAATGGATGGATGGAGGGGTTGGCGGGGAGACAGGAGAAATGCTGAACTTAGATGAAGGAGAGGGGAGAGAGTTATTGCTTTATATGGATACAGGGGAGGGAAGAGAGGAGAAATGCTGGACATGGATGGAGGGGAGGGGAGGAGAGAGGAGAAGTGCTGGACATGGATGGAGGGGAGGAAAGAAAAAAAGAAAACGATGCACATGAATGGAGATGAAGGCAAGGGAAGAGAGGAGAAAAACTGCACATGGATGGAGAAAATAGGCAAAAGCTGGATCCATGGTATACCTCCTCCACTCAATCCTATGGAGGAGAACCCAGCTTTTATTTATGGATGTACGGCAAGAAATGAAGAAGAAAGGAGGAAAGTAAAGAAATAAATGGAAAGGAAGCACTGGAAATGGAGTTAAGGGAACAGAGAGCAGCAGAATCAGAGACTGGGACCAATATGGATAGAAAAACAAAGTCGCCAGACAACAAAGGTAGAAAAAAATCATTTTATTTTCATTTTAATGTTTGAAATATGTCCAATTTGAGAATTTACATCTGATGTCTTATTTTGCACTGGGTATACTGGCGCACAGCTTAGAGAAATTATTTATAATGAAAAACAATCACATTATTTTTTTCTCCTATACTAGTATAATATTTTCTATGATGTCTGTTTATATGCGCCATGGCTGGTATAAGGGGTGTGGCTATCATAGGGGTGGAGCCATATGTGATGACCCTGCCCATAATGAGTACCGGCACCTTTTTTTTCTACAAAAAAAGCACTGACAAATACACAAGTGGAAAAGAATCAGCAGAGGAAATTCAGCCTATTATACAGTGGTGGAAATAAGTATTTGATCCCTTGCTGATTTTGTAAGTTTGCCCACTGACAAAGACATGAGCAGCCCATAATTGAAGGGTAGGTTATTGGTAACAGTGAGAGATAGCACATCACAAATTAAATCCGGAAAATCACATTGTGGAAAGTATATGAATTTATTTGCATTCTGCAGAGGGAAATAAGTATTTGATCCCCCACCAACCAGTAAGAGATCTGGCCCCTACAGACCAGGTAGATGCTCCAAATCAACTCGTTACCTGCATGACAGACAGCTGTCGGCAATGGTCACCTGTATGAAAGACACCTGTCCACAGACTCAGTGAATCAGTCAGACTCTAACCTCTACAAAATGGCCAAGAGCAAGGAGCTGTCTAAGGATGTCAGGGACAAGATCATACACCTGCACAAGGCTGGAATGGGCTACAAAACCATCAGTAAGACGCTGGGTGAGAAGGAGACAACTGTTGGTGCCATAGTAAGAAAATGGAAGAAGTACAAAATGACTGTCAATCGACAAAGATCTGGGGCTCCACGCAAAATCTCACCTCGTGGGGTATCCTTGATCATGAGGAAGGTTAGAAATCAGCCTACAACTACAAGGGGGGAACTTGTCAATGATCTCAAGGCAGCTGGGACCACTGTCACCACGAAAACCATTGGTAACACATTACGACATAACGGATTGCAATCCTGCAGTGCCCGCAAGGTCCCCCTGCTCCGGAAGGCACATGTGACGGCCCGTCTGAAGTTTGCCAGTGAACACCTGGATGATGCCGAGAGTGATTGGGAGAAGGTGCTGTGGTCAGATGAGACAAAAATTGAGCTCTTTGGCATGAACTCAACTCGCCGTGTTTGGAGGAAGAGAAATGCTGCCTATGACCCAAAGAACACCGTCCCCACTGTCAAGCATGGAGGTGGAAATGTTATGTTTTGGGGGTGTTTCTCTGCTAAGGGCACAGGACTACTTCACCGCATCAATGGGAGAATGGATGGAGCCATGTACCGTACAATTCTGAGTGACAACCTCCTTCCCTCCGCCAGGGCCTTAAAAATGGGTCGTGGCTGGGTCTTCCAGCACGACAATGACCCAAAACATACAGCCAAGGCAACAAAGGAGTGGCTCAGGAAGAAGCACATTAGGGTCATGGAGTGGCCTAGCCAGTCACCAGACCTTAATCCCATTGAAAACTTATGGAGGGAGCGGAAGCTGCGAGTTGCCAAGCGACAGCCCAGAACTCTTAATGATTTAGAGATGATCTGCAAAGAGGAGTGGACCAAAATTCCTCCTGACATGTGTGCAAACCTCATCATCAACTACAGAAGACGTCTGACCGCTGTGCTTGCCAACAAGGGTTTTGCCACCAAGTATTAGGTCTTGTTTGCCAGAGGGATTAAATACTTATTTCCCTCTGCAGAATGCAAATAAATTCATATACTTTCCACAATGTGATTTCCGGATTTAATTTGTGATGTGCTATCTCTCACTGTTACCAATAACCTACCCTTCAATTATGGGCTGCTCATGTCTTTGTCAGTGGGCAAACTTACAAAATCAGCAAGGGATCAAATACTTATTTCCACCACTGTACATATATGTCAGCCATTTTGGATACTTGTACAGTGGGGGAAATAAGTATTTGATCCCTTGCTGATTTTGTAAGTTTGCCCACTGACAAAGACATGAGCAGCCCATAATTGAAGGGTAGGTTATTGGTAACAGTGAGAGATAGCACATCACAAATTAAATCCGGAAAATCACATTGTGGAAAGTATATGAATTTATTTGCATTCTGCAGAGGGAAATAAGTATTTGATCCCCCACCAACCAGTAAGAGATCTGGCCCCTACAGACCAGGTAGATGCTCCAAATCAACTCGTTACCTGCATGACAGACAGCTGTCGGCAATGGTCACCTGTATGAAAGACACCTGTCCACAGACTCAGTGAATCAGTCAGACTCTAACCTCTACAAAATGGCCAAGAGCAAGGAGCTGTCTAAGGATGTCAGGGACAAGATCATACACCTGCACAAGGCTGGAATGGGCTACAAAACCATCAGTAAGACGCTGGGCGAGAAGGAGACAACTGTTGGTGCCATAGTAAGAAAATGGAAGAAGTACAAAATGACTGTCAATCGACAAAGATCTGGGGCTCCACGCAAAATCTCACCTCGTGGGGTATCCTTGATCATGAGGAAGGTTAGAAATCAGCCTACAACTACAAGGGGGGAACTTGTCAATGATCTCAAGGCAGCTGGGACCACTGTCACCACGAAAACCATTGGTAACACATTACGACATAACGGATTGCAATCCTGCAGTGCCCGCAAGGTCCCCCTGCTCCGGAAGGCACATGTGACGGCCCGTCTGAAGTTTGCCAGTGAACACCTGGATGATGCCGAGAGTGATTGGGAGAAGGTGCTGTGGTCAGATGAGACAAAAATTGAGCTCTTTGGCATGAACTCAACTCGCCGTGTTTGGAGGAAGAGAAATGCTGCCTATGACCCAAAGAACACCGTCCCCACTGTCAAGCATGGAGGTGGAAATGTTATGTTTTGGGGGTGTTTCTCTGCTAAGGGCACAGGACTACTTCACCGCATCAATGGGAGAATGGATGGGGCCATGTACCGTACAATTCTGAGTGACAACCTCCTTCCCTCCGCCAGGGCCTTAAAAATGGGTCGTGGCTGGGTCTTCCAGCACGACAATGACCCAAAACATACAGCCAAGGCAACAAAGGAGTGGCTCAGGAAGAAGCACATTAGGGTCATGGAGTGGCCTAGCCAGTCACCAGACCTTAATCCCATTGAAAACTTATGGAGGGAGCTGAAGCTGCGAGTTGCCAAGCGACAGCCCAGAACTCTTAATGATTTAGAGATGATCTGCAAAGAGGAGTGGACCAAAATTCCTCCTGACATGTGTGCAAACCTCATCATCAACTACAGAAGACGTCTGACCGCTGTGCTTGCCAACAAGGGTTTTGCCACCAAGTATTAGGTCTTGTTTGCCAGAGGGATTAAATACTTATTTCCCTCTGCAGAATGCAAATAAATTCATATACTTTCCACAATGTGATTTTCCGGATTTAATTTGTGATGTGCTATCTCTTACTGTTACCAATAACCTACCCTTCAATTATGGGCTGCTCATGTCTTTGTCAGTGGGCAAACTTACAAAATCAGCAAGGGATCAAATACTTATTTCCCCCACTGTATATATGAATGCTGCTAATTAAATACAGAGGCCACAATCTTTATTTAATTTCAATTTGTAAGGGAAAATAAACAATGGGGATTAAGAAAGATAACTCCCATAATCCCTTCTGTACAGGGCTAGCTAAAATTAGTACTTCCAGGGAACAGCTACAAATCCCTCATGTGGAAATATTAGGTCCTACACATCCATTCCCTTTATGAAAGGGAAATACATGTGTAGATTTTTGACCTGTCCAGGCGACACCCCCTTACAAATTTCTACATATTTTGGGCATCCACATCTAAACTGAGCCTCTTCTAAAATCACCATTTATACATGGATATCATTTCCATATGTAAATGCCAGAATTTTCCAATGGAAATTACAAATAAGGCTTCTAAAATAACCCTCATTATGTATATACAGCATCACTACCAAGACAGTGAGTGGTACTTAGATTGTAAGCTCTTTGAGCAGGGACTGTCTTTTGTGTATGGTGTACAGCGCTGCGTATGCCTTGTAGCGCTATAGAAGTGATAAGTAGTAGTAGTAGTATTGAATATATGTGGACAGTGGTAATTACTGCCAGCTCTATGGATAGTGGTAATGCTCAGAGCTATCCATACAGCTATGCAGTTCAAATTAGGACAGTCTTTTTGCTGTCATTAATTAATCTACATTATTGACAATCTGCAGAGTTAGGCAGAACTCCCAAGTTCCACCCTCCTTTAACTCAGTACTACTACTTATCATTTCTATAGCGCTACTAGATGTACGCAGCGCTGTAACTCAACTCAGTACTATCCAAATAGTGCTGGGACAATATCTAAGAATTTTCAGCAGCACTGTACATAAGTGTTGCCATACTGGGACAGACCGAAGATCCATCAAGCCCAGCATCCTGTCTCCATAGTATGCTGAAAGTTCACAGACAGAGGGTTTATATATTCAGCAGCCACTGCTAGAAGCATAAGCTTAATCTACTCTGTCACTTATGAACCTTAATGCAATACCACTTTGCATTTCTCATTCCGGAAATGGCGATCGCCATTACGGAATAATGTAAGCCACACTGAGCCTGCAAATAGGTGGGAAAATGAGGGATACAAGTGCAACAAATAAATAAATATATCCTTTTGGAACATCAAGCTATATATACCTAAATTTCTTTTTAGATTTTGATAAATAAGTGTAAAACAGTTCTCCACAGTGGTGATACAAACTTGGATAAGCATATCATTAATCCCTGCAGGGCAAACTCTACCAACATTTCTTATGTAATTTCAGTTGTTAGACTTTTAATATTTATTATGTTTTAGGGGCCTTTTTTTTTTTTTTTTACTAAAGCTTAGTGTGTGCTAAGTGCCATGTGGTCCAAAGGACATGCAGCATTCAACATGCTCTAATTCCAAAGATAAAGGGCGAACGGCCTGTCCAGAGCCCAAGTATAACAGGGGTAGAGGCTTCAACAGATGCCGGCCTGGGCAGTGACGGCGGTCTTTGGGTGAAGCTTAGCTTGCCAAGGCTGTGTCAAAGAGCGCATAGGTTCAGGTTACGGGGATGCTGGCGACTTTCAAGCAGGCAGTGGCAGGAAGGATCTATCTATTAGATCCTTCCTGTTCCTTGGCAGGGAGGAGCTGCGGGTGAGGTTTTTAAGGCAGGACTTCCATGGGGCAGGGCTCTTCTTGCCCCTCGGAGGTGGCCTGCTTCCCCTCCCACCCTCCCCATCATTTGGCAAAGTCTGGCTCGTCACACTTTTGAAGGAGGGTGCCCGAGCTAATCGCAGCCTCAAAGGAGGTCCTCAGCGTTCACCCCGCGGTCAACATTATTAGGTCTATGCTTGCACTACAGGATTAGGGGTCTAGGCCTGTACCTTGCTCTAGCTGGCAAGGTCCACTGATGTTTTGTTATGCTTATACATAGATCGGGTAAGGCAAGTTTCCACCAACACACGAAGCTGCAGCCAAGTATTTCCAATAAATGTTGTTATCTTGAACTATGTTGTTGTTTTATTTATTGTTGTTTAGCAAGGAGAATAAATGGTCTCACATCCCCTCCTATTAGTATGCACTAAACTTTAGTGCAAGGGCCTCTAAATGTATTTGTATGTGTTTTGAATGTCATCTAAGAATTTTTTTATTATAATATTGTACTTGTAAAATGCTGTAGACTTCTAGCTAATGGCAATTAATAGAAGGAAATGATAAATAAATGATCACACAGTTATGAGAATAGAAATAATGTCTATTCTCAGAAATCAGGTGGTAATATTTCCAGATGGGTTTTGTGCATTCCATGAGAGGAATGAATCTTGCTCCTATGCTAACATATGCTGAGATGATCTCAGTCTCAGGTTTGCTGCTGATAGTCATTTCAACACTTGCAGTGTGCCAAAGAGAGAGCCTCCCTCTGGAGTTCATAAGGAGTAATATATATAGGCAACGGATGAAAGTATACTTGGAATTTCTTTTTAAATCGGGCTGGTGGTGTCAACACAAGTGGGACAATTTCTTTGTCTTTCCTTCACCTTCCCTTGGTCTCTTTGGTTTCTGGTTGCATCTTGATACAACACCATTGGTTACCCGTTAGATACTGGATCATTTATAAAACAGCATTTCTGATTTTCAAGGCTTACAGAATAGGTGTCCCTGATTATGTCTTGTCTTACTACCCCTTACTCGCCTGCTAGGGTTCTCCGCTCTTTCAATGATCACCGCCTAGTACTATCTAGTCCTAAACTTGCACACCTGGAATCTATTATGGAGCTTTTTTCTTCCTTTTCCCCCACACCTGGAATAATCTTCCCCTTTCTCTTTGCAGTGACTCTTCCTTAAATACTTTCAAATCCAATTTAAAAGCCTGGCTTTTCAGACAAGCCTTTGACGAGCTAGCATAGCCAGTACTTACCTCTAGCTTGAAGATTTTGAGAATTTTTTTTTTTAGTATTGTTAGTCTCTGTCAGTCTCTGTGTGCTGATTCTCCATGTTTGTCTTTGTATGAATGGATATCTTTCCTGTTTTTTAATGGAGTTCTTTTCCTTTTTTAAATGTATTTTTAGCCTGTACGCCGCTCTGCTCTGCCTTGACAGCTAGAGTGGTCTAGCAAATTATAATAAACTATAAACTATCTGTTGGTACAGAAGATTTTTCTCTTTCTTTTAGCTACTTGGTTCTGACATTTCTATTAGCAATGTCATTCTTGTGTTTTTTGACTTTAGCACAATATTCAGTTTTCTTGCATGGAGCTTTTTAACTGGTGCAAATGGAGATATCCCAGGTGATCAGTACTTCTTCATTCTTCACAATTCAGTCAGGGTCATGATCCCAGTTTCGTTCTGGTATGGCAACATTAGTGTTTACGCAGGGGAAAATATTCAGCCAGTGTGATCACTGAGTTAAAGTTTAAGGACCAGCACTGGTGTTTAAATTAATACAAATACTCAGTGTTGCTCTCTGTATAAGGTGGTACCGAATATACATGTAGGACATTATTTGAGATGCACATCCATGGGTATATTGCATACATGTCTATAAACCAACTTTAAAAAGCTGCTATTTACACATGGATATCCAAATCACATAAAGATTTCAAGGGGGAGACATTCCCCCTATTACAAAGGGAATAGGTTATGTTCACCTCCAAAATGAAATCCAGTTAAAAATGATACCTCACTATTTAATTGTGACAGTTATACGTATAGGTTTATAAAATGGGGCAACTACACATGGAAGTGGTGTCACTTACATGTGAGAGTTGTAAAATCAACACTTCCAAATGTAGGTGCCAAAACCCTCATATAGAAGATGCCGGGTCTGTTCATTCTTTTGTTGTATATTTTTGTAAAATACATGTTGCCGGCAAATAAAGTAAATGACACTGGCTGCACATACTATAGCAGAACGTGTTTATCCAGTCCTATCCTAGCTAAGATAAGTTTAAGCAACTTTCTTTAAACTAGTCCCTTATTTTCTTACTCCTGTTACTCTATCTTACCTATCTATATGTTCTATCTTTGCTTACACCCTATGCTGTCTATTAAATATTTTATTGTGTATTATGCTGACATTGTAATGTAGCATACCATGCCATTTATTTATTAGAATTTATTTACCGCCTTTTTGAAGGAATTGACTCAAGGCGGTGTACAGTAAGAATAGATCAAACATGAGCAGTAGGCAATTACAGCAGTAAAAATATTCAAATAACAATAAAAAGTATGGCCTAGTGTACTACTTACAATGTCAACACAATACGTAATAGAACATTTTAATTGATAGAGAAGAGTAAAGCAAAGATGGAACATATAAAATAGGTAAGAGAGTAAGAAGAGTTAGAAAGTAAGGTGATTAATTTAAAGAAAGTTGCACATGAGGTCAGAGATGGTTTAATATTATCTCAGCTAGGGTAGGAGGGTATTGTTTGAATATTTTTACTGCTGTAATTGTCTATTGCTTATGTTTGACTTATTCATGAAGTACACCGCCTTGAGAGAATTCCTTAAAAAAAAAAGCGGTAAATAAATCCTAATAAATAAATAAATACATACATACTTTTAGAAAAATCTTTGCATCGGCAGATCCTTTTCTAAAATACCATCAGAATTGAGCACATCCGCATTTGGATGTCTCAAATCTCAATTTGATCTTTGCTTTCTGTGTAAAATGTGGCCTATAGTGCGGTGACCTTACCAATACTGTTTAGTTTAGGACTGCTATTCAGGGTTTTATTTTTAAGAACAGCATGTCCTGGTAGCTCTGTATTTTATGGGTGACAATAAGGGTTTCCTGAATACAGCTTGTGTTGAGTTACTACTGATAAGGTATGAACTGAATCCAAATTAATAAAAAAATACTAAAAACCATAACCAATGTCTTCTGGGCCATAGACAATACCAGCTGACAACTGCAGATTCTTCACTGTAGCTTAGTTTAGGGTTTAGAGACAAAAATGTCATCTGTAAGTGATTTTGCATTGTCTATTCTGTCTTTCAAGTTATTTAAAATACTGTATTGTCAACAAATGAAGCTGTGTCAAATGTGCCTCTAACTGTGGGATATAAAGTTGTATTCTCACCTCTAAAACTTTCAAAACAAACTTTTCTATGAATCATTCTGAATCTTTTTAACAAGAGAGATGCTAAAAAAAAGGCAAGTTGCTAAGGCAGCAGGATAAATCAGTCATAAAAGTGGGTGACATCTGATGGTGCCAGAACTAATGGCTTTCATAGAGGGATTTTCTAAGCAAGCATGGGACTTCCCCTCTTGCACAGCTGCTCCCTCATGAGTTCCCTCTCTCTGATTAAGAGCTTAGAAATCAACTTCTTGGGAAGGTATACGTGTACGGACAGCCCTCATTAAGTCTAAACAATTTCTGTACCCTTCATCAACAAGAAAGATGGATCAGCCAAACAAGTGGACAATCTCATAACAGAGATTACCTTATTTCAATTTGCTTTGGTTTTCTCAGGGCACCCTGACAGCTAATGTTAGATGGTGTTAACTATTAACTGAAAAGACCTTGTAGAACTGCTTGTCCACATGCACTGTCTATCCTAGACAAATTGGTCAATATTTAAACACACAGCAAGTGTATGTTTAAAATACCAGATGTAGAAGTTAAACAGCCCATGTATATTCAGAGCCCTCTATCAACGTAAGTGGAGGCACTGAATATATGTGGACAGCAGCAGCCACTGTCACTATCCATATAGTAAAGTGGTTTCCTGAATATCGTTTTTCGCTGTTTTGGGAATGATCTTGCACACTTTGAAGTTGCCACATACACACATGCCCTGGGAGGAGGTAATACACAATCCTCCTAATTCTATAAAAGCTGCCAAAAACTGTGTGCACAAATTTGGGTGTGTGCTCAATTTAAGTGCACAATTGAACAAGCTAATTAGCACCAATTATTGCTATTAGATTTAATTGGCATTTACGCAGGTAAATTTAGGTGCGGGATCCATGTCTACAATTTGTGCACGATCTGCAAAATGCAGAGTGGAAATGGGAAGGTCATGGGCATAACGGGGGCGTTTCTAAAATTTATGTGCATTGTAGAATAATGGGGATACGCGCAATTAGGCGAGTACATTTGCACCATGTTTCAGCTGGTACAAATGGCCTTTAGGTGCAATTCCCGGGCGTAAGCTCAATTCTATAAACTGCACCTAACGTTATGCGTGGCTTACAGAATAGTGCTCTTTTTAGTCACTGATTGTTTGACACCATATGTAGAATCTAGCCTGATATGTTACTCTGTGTTCGAGGTTTCATGACATTCAAGCATGTTAAACTTGGCTTTCACTAGTAATCACACACAGTCATAGAGGTGTGGAAGGGGGGCTTGGGGAGGGCGGGATGGGGTTTGAGTGAATGAATAATAAAGATGTATGTATGGGTGGTGGGGTAATGTATTAGAAAATGTTTTATATGTGGACTGTATGATGTATGCCAGCTTAGGTAATAATAAAAAAGAAAGGGCAATCTGCGAATGCAGGGCTCACAAATGTGACATGGACTTTTTTATTTTTTTTAATTTATAAGAAGTCTTTATTAATTGTATAGGCAGGGAATACATGACAGAATACAATATGCCACCAAGAACATCACTACAGCTTGCCCATGGAAAACAATGCAGGAAACGAAAATTCCCTCCGACCCATACATAAGAACGTATGCAAATACAACTTCAAAACTTTTCAGGTTTTTAACATAATGAACATATAACTTCCTCTATCCCATCCCCAACTCCCTCCCACCCCTCCCTCTCCCTCAATACACCAATGAGACCCGCCAAATGACTTCCTAATGGAGGGGTACCAAAGTCCAGCCAAACAAGAGTAACACAGAACAGTGCTTTGTAAATGGCTCCCAAATAGATTCCCAAACATGCCTCCGATGTCTACGCTCTGCCAAGAGACATTCCATCTCACAAATATACCACAATTTATTAAGCCACTTCGTTATTGGGGGAACAGATTGTTGCTTCCAATGAGCTGCAATCAGCACATGAGCTGCACCCATAGCATGGCGGACCAGTGTGGCTTGAGAAAGGCTTAAGCCCGGTAACTTTTGGGGGAAAAGGAAATATACTGGCGCCCACGGAATAGGATGCCCCACCCACTTCTGTAATCTGTAAGAAATGGCTTTCCAAAAATTTTAACAGAAGACCTCCACACATGTCCCATTGTTCCCAATTCGCCGCATCCCCTCCAGCATTCGCCCGACAAGGCTGGGTAAATGATTCAAAGCCGGGCAGGTGTGAGATACCAGCAAAACAATACTTTTAATGCATTTTCCTTAAAAGGCACATAGAGAGACACCTTCGCTGCAGCCTTCTCCAGGACCCCAAACTTGTACTTTTTAATTTTTAACGCTATATGCCACCATCCATCATAGACCCCAACAAGGCACATACTGGGGTCTCAGGCTGGTGTGGCTTCTATGTTTCATTGGCTAGCTGCTTTACTGGGTTGTTTATATCTTTGCTTAAGAATGCATACTTATATTCTGCCTCAGATTGCTTTTTGTGCTTCTGTAATGTTGACATTACAACAAGAAGTAAATAAATAGTAATTTTAAAAAGCATACTGGATGGCTGACTGGGTCGGGGTTAGGTTCTCATGTTTTGTAAAATGTTTTTCTATGCTGGTTCATCGTTTAATGGCTTTCTTCCTGTTGTGAATAAACATGATTGGAAAACAACAACAACAACAACAAAAGCAGTACTGGAGCAAAAGCAGTACTGGACCCTCCAAACCCTGTGCCTGCCAAACATCCTACTCTCAAATGCAGAGACAAGGACAGCGGTGATATGGCGAAAACAAATGACAAAGAAAAGAAGCATAACCTAGCAACACCAGGGCAAGGGGTAGCCAGGTTGATTCTGGCAGGCTTCAACAACCTAGAAACCAGGGTCCTAGATGGGTGGATGATCAAGCACAGCCTCACAAATTTTATGAGAGGTGCATGTGGGAAAGAGATAGGAGGATTAAGTATAGAATCTTATATGGTAATGTATCCAGGATGGCAGAGGACCAGTCAGAAAGTAATCAAAAACTGTACTTGTACTAACTTGTCCAGATAGTTATCTGGATACCAATGCTGAATATCAGTGGTACTCAGATAACTTCTAACTTTGCCCTGGCTCCACCCCGGCACTACCTGGATTGGTCAGTAATGATTTTCAGTGCCATTATCTGGATAATGCCATTGAAAATCTGGACACAGGCCTGGTGAATGGCACTTATTGACCCGCTTCTTTGCAAGACCCATTATTTTTAATTGATAGAATATAATTTAACCTGATATAGACTTGAAGCTTAACAATGCAAATGAATGACACAAATGATACATACCATCCGGCCAATATTCAGCCAGCAGCGGTCAGTGCTTTTATGTCTGCCGCAGGCTGCATTCCTGGATATTCAATGCCGGGCTTATGATCTGAACATTTTTCTGCAATAATGGAACATAGTAAAAACATCCAGGGGAAAATTTTTTGGCTACACCTATTTCAATAACGACTAAATGCCAAAAAGGTGCCCAAAGTGACCAGATGACTACTGGAGGGATAAAGGCATGGCCCCCTTAATCTCCCAATGGTCACTAACTCTGTCCCCGCCCCCCTCCAAGAGGTGAAAGTGGCGGTACATATCAGGCTGTATGACAGCTGCAGATATAATGGCCATACCTCTTAAGAGCAGCAAGTAGGCATCCTGGAGTAGCCTACTGGTCAGTGCAGTGGACTGTAGAGCAGGGCCACCGAGAGGGGGCGCAAAATTCCCCATGCCCATCTTCCAAGGGGACCTGGTGCTGCGGTCTGTCTCTCTTCTGCACCTGTCGCGACCCAGGTGATTGCAATAACCCGGTCCCAGCACACAGGATCAAGAGAGAGAGAGAGACAGACCCCCCTTGAAGGCCAGACGCACTGACGCAGGAAGGTAGGGAGCAGGGTGGCAGCCGCGGCAACCCTGCCCCAGGCCCAGCTCTGTCTCTCAGCGGCCCTGCTATAGAGAAGGGGACCCAAGCCCATATCCCACTCTAATTAGTTCACTTGTAGTGGAATGTGTGAGTGCCCCCCAAACCACAAAATACCTACTGAACTCACATATAGGTGATACCTGCAGGCATACAGACTATTGTAGTTAAGATGTGTTTTACCACTAAATCATGCTGTTTTAGCACAGGTTCCATTTTATGCAATGAGATCTAGTTACTAACAACTGGGGATAATAGTAAAATAACAAGTTGTAATTGTAATCCACATTGATAACAGCTTTCTTTTGATAGGTAAAAGCATACTTCCTATATTCACTATGTCATGGCATGGGGCTAGTTATATTAGATTTGAAACCTGTGAAAATCCTTACCCCAAGTCCAAAACATTTCCTTTATATTCAGAACCTTTCCTCTCATCCACCACCCAAACATGTTATTCCATATGTATGTTATTTTGCTGTTGCTAATTAGCAAAACATTCTTCACATTTGCACATTCTAGGTCTAAAGAATAGGAGCTGTAATAAAACCACTTTAATGACAAACTATAAAACGCAATTAACTCAACAATTAAAAAGTAAAGTTTCTTTAATAAATTGGCTATTTTCTTTAATAATACAATTGCTGCTGCTCTATTTTCAGATCTCTGCAGTATGGATCAAATGCTATTAATTCTAATTTATGTACAAATATTTTCTATACATTTTGTATTACATATAAAGGGGTAGCCACAGTCATCTGTTTTATTTATATACATATATTTTTTTTTTTGGGGGGGGGGGTAATGTTAATTTAAATGAATGTCAAAATCATTTAGGGCCCTAATTACTAAGGTGTGCTAGTGTTTTTAGCTAGCATTAGTGTGTGCTAATTTTTAGCGTGCACTAAAAACGTTAGCACACCTACAGCGCAGCTTAGTACACAGGGCCCTTAGTGTGAAGAAGCTAAAATTTGGGAAGACATATCCCAATTAAAAATCAGCCATCCCTTTAATTTATTACTATTATTTTTAATTGGTGCTTGTATTCGAATACAACAGTACTGTGGCTGTTGGAACTTGTCTGTGAGGTCACTGCTAAACTGCAGCTCCCTATCTGACACTTTAATCATCTCACTGCAGGAAAGCAGCTACGATGTCAATACTGAAATTTTCTGCCTTCAAGAATATTAAAAGCCAAGGTCCTACTATCATAGTATTACATTAAAAATAGGTAGTTTATTTTTTTTAAGACATGTGGTTTCCAGAACTGTAGCTTAATATGGAAACAGATT
This sequence comes from Microcaecilia unicolor, assembly GCF_901765095.1. Taxonomy (NCBI): domain Eukaryota; kingdom Metazoa; phylum Chordata; class Amphibia; order Gymnophiona; family Siphonopidae; genus Microcaecilia; species Microcaecilia unicolor. The sequence continues at coordinate 23,766,400 of NC_044038.1, forward strand.
ACAGGGTTCAGTTATGGTACAGGCTTAAAAATAAAATCTGTGGTTTGGTTCCTTTAACTCTCTTTTTTGATAAATTATAAAACATTACTTATTTTAGCTCAACAGAAAATTCTGAAACATAAATGAAGTAGTCCATATTAACGCTGTTTAGCTGGTAGGCCTTATTTGGCAGAGACATGACTTAGTAATATAGTACATAACTAAGCATCTGCAAGTTTATTTACTGTAGCAATTTCCTGTTTGCTTTGATAAAGTAGCAACAGCAAAGAACCCCACCAGGGAGAGGTAAAAATCTAAGCAAAAAGAAAATAGAAACCAATCCCAATCAAGGCAATAGAGACTCCTGTCACATCTTCAATTGTTTCCTTCGACTCCTTCCTCTCCTTCTCTGCACATATTCAGCAGATTGCTAAAACCTGTATATCACCACCAAAATCCACCCTTTCCTTTCTGAGCACACTACCAGAACCCTCATCCACACTCTTATCACCTCTCGCTTAGACTATTGCAACTTGCTTCTCACAGGTCTCCCACTTAGCCATCTCTCTCCTCTTCAATCTGTTTAAAATTCTGCTGCACGACTAATATTCCGCCATGTCGTTATGCTCATATTAGCCCTCTCCTCAAGTCACTTCACTGGCTTCCTATCCATTTCCGCATACAGTTCAACCTCCTCTTATTGACCTATAAGTGCATTCACTCTGCAGCTCCTCAGTACCTCTCCACTCTCATCTCTCCCTACATTCCTCCCCAGGAACTCCATTCACTGGGTAAATCTCTCTTATCTGCACCCTTCTCCTTTACTGCTAACTCCAGACTCCGTTCCTTTTATCTTGCTGCACCATATGCCTGGATTAGACTTCCTGAGCCGGTAAGTCAAGCTCCATCTCTGGCCGCCTTCAAATCTAAGCTAAAAGCCCACCTGTTTGATGCTGCTTTTAACTCCTAACCCTTTTCACTTGTTCAGAACCCTTATTTTATCATCCTCACTTTAATATTCCCTTATCTCTTGTTTGTCCTGTTTATCTGTCCTAATTAGATTGTAAGCTCTGTCGAGCAGGAACTGTCTCTTCATGTTCAAGTGTACAGCGCTGCATATGTCTAGTAGCGCTTTAGAAATGATAAGTAGTAGTAGTAGTTTGTGATAAGGGAGAATTCAATATAAACTGCACCTGCAGCAGAACCAACTTTCAATGAACCATGCCGTGCGATATGGCTCACATGAATGCTCTATACATCATCATTGTCCCTTGATAAGAGTGGTAATGTGAAAAACAAAACGTGTTCTCCTGAATTTCAAGGGGGACCATGTTGCTTTTTTATTCCTGAGAGAACAATTTTGGATTTATGAGTTATGTTCCGTAACCCCTTCAGGGTTAAATGACTTTATAGAATGGAATGTCTACTACTACTACTACTATTTAACATCTCTAAAGCGCTACTAGGGTTACGCAGCGCTGTACAATTTAACATAGAAGGACAGTCCCTGCTCAAAGAGCTTACAATCTAAAGGACAAATGTACAGTCAGTCAAGTAGGGGCAGACACATTGGGGCAGTCTAGATTTCCTGAAAGGTATAAAGGTTAGGTGCCGAAAGCAACATTGAAGAGGTGGGCTTTGAGCAAGGATTTGAAGATTGGTAGGGAGGGAGCTTGGCATAAGGGCTCAGGAAGTTTATTCCAAGCATAGGGTGAGGTGAGGCAGAATGTTTCTTTGTCAATAAAGTTAAATGTGGATTTGCTAATGTCATAATGTTTGACAGAAGATTGTATATTTCAGGCGACGACTGCTACCACGAGATTCATCTCACACTTTGCCAATTTTGAAAAAGAGATTGGAGTGTGTTTCCATGGGCTTATATTGCACCTAATGTCCCTGAGGAAGGAGTTTCCGAAATAGGATTCTCTGTTGGACATTCTGCTTCAGCGGAGAGTTCAGATAAGTGGTCACCTCTGCTGTTTTTGAATGTTTTTTTTTGTGCTTACCTTGTGATCCATTATAATTTGAGCAGCTGGATTATTATACTTCATACAGCTAAATAAGCTGATTGTAGAGACTCTAGCACATTTATTTGGGTGGTATATATAAAAAATAAGAAAAAGCACAAATAAGTTTTTGTTTTGTTTTTCACATTACCACTCTTATCAAGGGAGAATAGTGATGTATAGAATGATCACGTGAGCCGTATTTCACAGCGTGGTTCATTGAAAGTTGGCTCTACTGCGAGTGCAATTTATACTGAATTCTCCCTTATCACAAACAATTAATTATACAATTGAAGGTGTGACAGGAGTCTCACTTGCCTTGATTGGGATTGGTTTCTATTTTCTTTTTGATAAAGTAGTAGCACTACATAAGCTTCTCTTCAAAGTTATACTGAACTATAAGCATCTCAAACATGATTTGAAACAGAGCCTACTAATCCAGTCTTGGGTCATCTCTGAAGGGAGATTAACTGTCATGAAAGAAGTTTGCCACATTGGATGACAAAAATATCACTTTGACAACAGACTCTGGGGTTTACTGCTGTCGTCAACATTACACATGTAGACCAAGATGGATTTGACATTGGGCCACCAAAGAAAGCCCATTACTTAATGCAATTGTATAAATTGGTGCTTCCTTTTAGGCTATCTAATCTATAATTTTATTTATGCATTCTTGTATTCCACAATTATCCAAAAACGAGTTTTGGTTCAATGTGGCTTACATTTAGTAATGATTAGAGATTACATTTATGCATTACAATTACAGAGTTGTGTGGTACAGTGTTGTTAACAAAATTTTGTTATTGCACATAAATTAATCATACAATTTCTTGAAAAGATGGGTCTTCAGATCTTTTCTGAATTGGAGATAGTTTGTGTTGCTTCTTATGATCTTGGGAATTAAGAACCACCATTTAGAGCCCAGGTAGCTAAATCCCTCCATGTAGATGGATTTGTAGATTATGTTTTTGAAGTTGGGCAGGTGGAGTAGTAAGTGACCCCCCCTGGTTCCTGGATTTACACTTCTTTGTGATAGTGTAATCAGGTCTAGCATATAGTCTGGAGACATGTCATACCTGCCAGTGAGCCTTCTCAGGAGTAGCTCCCACGCTCTGGAATTTATTCCCAGAGGGGCTACGTATAACTTGAGACTACCCCAAGAAGCGGGTGAAGGCCTGGCTCTTCTCCCAAGCCTTTAATACATAAGGTGACTGACTATACACTCATTCTGCACCTGGACTAGATTGCTATACACACTGCAACTTAGATCAGTTCCTTATCTCTTGCTTAACTGTTCCTTGAGTTTAGCTAACCATCAAATTATCCCAACTGACGCTGTACCATGCATCTTGTTCCCATCATATATCTGCTCTTGGTCCATCAGCTATATGGTAAGTTGTACTGCAGAAAATCTTTAGCATCATATCTATGTTAGTTGAATGTTCTAATGCATGCTTATTAGGTATATCATTAGTATTATGCTAACATTGTAATACATCACTGGTATTTTTGATATTAAGTTTCAATTTACTGTTTTCAAGTTTACCTCATTTGTTGTACTGTATTTATTTTACTATTGTTATGCTGTTAACAAAATGGTAAATTTTATGTTAAACTGCACCTGCTGTACACCACCTCGGGTGAATCTCTTCATAAAGGCGATTAACCCTAGAACGCATGACGTTAAAAATATACATATTAACGTCATGGGGGCCTTTTAGGCCCCCATGCACATAATGTAGAAAAACACACTTAAATAACTTTCACAAGTTTATTTCAAAATTGCTCAATAAAATATGAATAGTGGACAACATTTTAATTATAATTTTTCACAGAAAACACCAAAAAATCTTTTTTTTCCCAAATTTCACGCAAAAATGAAAACACACAAAAATGCATAGAAATCTATAGCAAACTAGCTGCAGCTACATTTTTATTCTAACTTTCTTTTCTATTATATTAGTCTTCCAAACAATTCTGACATGTTATTTTTTCAGAAGAGTGTTCTTTGCAAACAGTTTCCTTACAAGTGGAACAATATCGCTCAGTTTTCCTCTCTATGTTTCTTGGACACATGAAACAACGCTTTCGTTTTCTTTCTCCTGGCTCTGGAGTAATCTGAAACTGTACGCCACACCGTTTCATTGCTTCTTTAGTTTTCTTTGGCAAGCATTTCAAGTCGCTTCGCTCTATCATGTGAGGTATTACAAGTTCATGACAAAGGTCCTTCAAGAATAAGCGTCTCCTGTCCTTCCTCTGTGCATGAAATTCAGGATGAGTTTCTGTATAAATAATGAATGAATTTAGGGCTGCTACATCAAGCATATTTGAAAATAGTACTACAGGCCATCGTTTTGTTTGCCTCTTACACGAATATTCTCCCACCATCTCATCCATTTTATCTACACCTCCTTTTGTTGCATTGTAATGCAGGATGATTTCTGGTTTCAATTTTTGGTTATTGCTGTCAACACTGCAATCGTGATGCATGGTACTGAGTAAAATTACAGATTTCTCCTTCTTTGCCTTGTAAGATACCAAAGTCGCTTTGTTATTGAATCCAAAGACACTCTCATAAAGTGCTCGCTGACGATTGTGTTTGAGTGCTGCTGGAATTTCTCGTCTGTTTTGCTTTATAGTACCAACAAGTGTAATAGCTTTTGCAAGCAGAAAATTGCCTAGTTCAACATTGGTGAAATAATTGTCCATGGTGATGTTTCTACCTGAATTGAATATTGGAACAGCAAGAGTTTTGACTATTTCAGACCCCAGATCCTTCTGTACTGGTGCACCAACCTCTTTGCCACAGTAGATTACGCCATTTATGCCATAATAATTTGCAGAATCACACATCCAGAAGATTTTTATACCGTACTTGGCTGGCTTGCTGGGCATGTATTGTATGAATTTGCAGCGTCCTCTGAATGGTACAAGTTGCTCATCTACAGTAACATTAGTACTAGGATTGTAAAGTTTTGTGCAATTTTGATAAATATGTTCCAGATATAACTGATAGGGGCTAATTTGTCTGTTTCAAACCTCGCTGCACGAGTTCGCTTATCATCAAAGCGAATGATCCTTCTAATTTCCTCATATCTGCCCACTGACATTGTCGCCTTATAGTGTGGATCAGAAAGTGGGTCCAGAAATAATTCTCGTATTGGGACATCATACGATTTTTGACTCCCTGCCAGCAGGAAAAGTCCAATATATGCATAAAGTTCCTCTTTTGAGATATTTTTCCAGGACTTATTTTTTGCTGAAGCGATACGTCTTCCTTCTAGGTTTGAACATAATAGGACCTCTTCTGCAATATTGTCAGAAAAATAAGTACAGAATACATCTTTAGGGGTAAAGTAACTGGGACTTCCCACAGCTCCTTGAGCCTGTCTCACAATATTGTGTATTGGAGTACGTCCGACTAATGTAGGATTACTGTCCCAAAAAACATTCGTTTTGGATGTTCTACTTATCACTTCTTGAGGATCCACTAGATTCACTTCTTCATCATCAGAAGAATCACTGGATGAGGATGTTTGATTAGCTGGTGGCAGATATTCTTCATCAGACAAAGATAGTTCACTTTCATCATCGCTTTGAAACATAATCGCTTCAATCTCTTGGTCAGTCAGACACTTGGAGGAAGACTGTGCCATTGCTGACTAGATGTTAGAAAATGAAACAGATTTCCTCTCAACAGCTTATCTTATCACAGGTCCTTCAGCAATTAGCTCACAGTGTATACTGTCCTCAGTGTTCAGAGGACCTGAGGTGATGTCATGGCCTTATCACTCCCTCCAAAAATCACATGACATCCTCACATGTTATTATCCACACCCTGGCCCCTCCACCAGCATTACTGAGTACAAATAAAGTAACTTGAGACACAAACACTTCTGAGAACATGATAAAAACAGCGGGGGCCTAAAAGGCCCCCAATTCGTACAGATGTAGTTTTCACCAAACAAGCATTGTTACACCATAATGCCTATGAAAAAAAATTATATGAACAACTGGATATTATCAACAATGACATACTTGAGTAATACCTTGAGTTTCAAAATTCTAACTAAAGTAATTTTGCAGATAATAGCAAAAATGTAAGCATGGGGGCCTAAAAGGCCCCCAATATGCGTTCTAGGGTTAATAAATCCCAATAAATAAATAATTAATAAGTAAGAATTCTGTTTAGCAAGGAGCTTCTGCCCAGCTAATTTGAGGTGAAGAAATAGAACAAAAGAAAATATTTTTTCAGTCAACAAATAGTTAAGCTCTGGAATTTGTTGCTGGAGGATGTGGTAACAACACTGAATGCATTTGAGTTTAAAAAAGGTTTGGACAAGTTCCTGGATGAAAAGCCCATAATCTGCCATTAACATAGAAATGAGGAAAGACTCTACCTATCCTTGGGATCGGTAACATGGAGTCTTGCTACTCTGCCAGGGACTCTGCCAGGGACTCGTGACCTGAATTGTCCACTGTTGGAAGAAGGATAATGGGCTACATGACCTTCGGTCTGACCCAGTATGGCTATTCTTATGTTCTTATTCCCAGATTTTCAGCAGTACTGTTTCTGAAAATCCAGTGTGAGTGCTGCAGCACTATCTGGTTAGTGCCAGGGTGGTCTAGGGGAAGAGTTGGAGTGGCATATGGATTTACCAGCTAGCAGAGACATTCAACCCAATAACTAGGAAATGCTTGGATAAAGTTAGTGAGACAAATGTCCCAGTACTTACCTGGGTAACAGTCTGAATATCGACACCTGGATAAGTTCCAGCAGCCATCTATGATCCATATATTCAATGCCGGTGCCCAGATTTGGCCTAGCATTAAATATCCAGGTCAGATTCAGCCAGTGACAGTCAAGGTCTTTAAAAATGTAGACTGCTGCTGGCTGAATATTGAGGGGTGGGGGAGGAGAGGTGTAGGAATTCTGGCACATGAATAGCTTGAATTGGATTTAAGGATGTTTACTATTATTCACAGACTCTGATTTGTGACACAGAAAATGTAGGCAACAGTATATGGCACTGAATTTTGAAGGCATCATGTCACTGGCATGAAGCTTAAAAACAAAATCTATGATATTCAAGAGATGCCCATAGAAGATGCAGGAGGAAGAAAAGTCATCAAGGGGCCTTGGAGCTGGCACATGAAAGCAGGCCATGTAGTAGACCTGCCCCTCACTTGAGTTTCCTTGATAACAGACAGCTGAAGTGGAAGGAAGGTTGGGGCTGCTACAAAACCTGTGAGCAGTACCTGAGGGATGTGAGAAGAGTTCATGAGGAGGACCCAGATGGAAGGAAAGGTCCAGAGGGAACCTCCCTCCTCCCACCACATTTTCTAGTATAAAGGGATTGTACATGAGTGCCAGAATTTTCAGCCCAACCCTGATTATTATGAGACAGCTAGTGAATGTCAAACACTATAAATGATTAGAAGCATTGATTTATTTTGCTTCTGATTATTAATTCCATAGAAAAAGCTGATGTGTAAAACTCTTGAGAAAAAAAACCCCTCCCCCAACTTAACTGTATTTGAGCATTAGCATAAGTCAATCAAGGCTTCTGGTATAAGGGCATTAGCAGAATCACCTCTTGACATTATACAGATACATTTAAAAACGCAAACAGGTGAGGCATTGATTTTTTTCTGGCAGGGGAAAGTAAAGTTGGGATAAGGGGAAAGTAGCAATCAGAGATTTTTTTTTTTGTTACATTTGTACCCCGCACTTTCCCACTCATGGCAGGCTCAATGCGGCGGGCAATGGAGGATTAAGTGACTTGCCCAGAGCCACAAGGAGCTACCTGTGCCAGGAATCGAACTCAGTTCCTCAGGACCAAAGTTCACCACCCTAACCACTAGGCCACTCCTCCACTCCATTGTTATACCATCATGTACTTTTTATTTAAAAATTGTTTAAAAAACAAGAGAAAGCAGACCTAGGAAGTAGATCGAAAGTAGAATCAACAGGAGTAAAGAAGCCCAGCAAGTTGATGCTCAATAGAGTCTAGGAGGTAATGCTGATACATTAATGGAAAGAAAAACTATGTAAGTATGTATAGACAGCTTCAGTCAGAAAGCTTAGAATAAAAAGGTTGCCTAGAAGAGAATGTGTGGGCTGCACAACTTCACCAGTACAAAATTTTACCTAACTTGTTTTCAGTCAATTTTAACTGCAGGATATTAAGTAAGGTTATTAAATGTCAGCAGATGTTCAAAAAACATTGAACCTGTGAGCTGGCATAAATGAATGTCATCTCTGAATGAATGACCTAATTGTAGCTTATTACCAAAACTCCTGCTTTTTTACTGCACTGCCCCCTTTTGAGGCCACGGATTCACCAGCTGAATAAAGGTAATCTACAGAATTAGCAGGGGGTGGCCAGTAGAGGACAAGGTATCCATGGAGTGATGTAATAAAACATTAGGAAATGGGATACTAGAAGCTTATATTACAAAGTAATTAGTGGTCTGACGCTAATCAGATGATAGGAAACCTACCCCCCCCCCCCCCCCCCCCCACAAAAAAAATCCCAAACCTTTCAACAGACTGCTATTCAAAATTGGGAGTTAAAAACCACAAAGCAGCAGCTCTGTGCTACCAATAACTCATTAATCAGCCTCTGAGAGTACTAAATGGAGGCTTAAAAGAAGACAATGAAAGCCTTCAGCTAGCAGAGTTCTGCACAAAAGGATATGCATGCTGGGATGCCCTGCTACAAAAGATTCATCCTAATGGTTATTAAAAAGGAGGAAGAATTACAGGTCTTCCTTAACTGGGTATGTTACAGTAATGAATACAAACCAAACAGGTTAATTTACTGATTCTAATCAAATTTTCCTTATAAAATATCAATGGCATGATCTTTCAATAAATTTATTATAAACCAGAAATACAAGGGGCTCAATCCACCCATCAAGAGGCTCGAAAAGAGGCAGTTGCACACTACTATTTTTTTTTTTTTAAGCGAATCCAAGATCAAAGAAGTCAACCTTGGTAGGTTGAACACCAGCAAAGAGACCGATAATGAGCCTATGAAGCATCTGAAGTCAAGAAATGCATTAGCATCCTCTTTAAAATATTCATAAGCTCATCATTCCTTTTCAAGCATGCAAATCTACTACTATTACTACTATAGACCTACAAGACATATGCAGTTCTATGTTCTACAATGATGCTGGTTCCCTGTTTAAAAAAAAAGAAAGAAAGCAAGCATAAAGCATGGTTGAATGGCCTCAGTGTGATCTGGGCAAGAAGTCAAAAAAGCTTAACCACAATTCAATTGCAATCATGCCTCATGTCCACACTTTCTCCAACACTTATTTGACCTGGCTCCACAGAATATAAATGGGAAGAAAGGCAACAGATACTCTAAAAAGCACATTTTTTACATTGGGAGAAACAATGGAAAACGTCAAATCATAACAGACCGCAGCAATGTGACCTGAGTCCCTGAGGCAGATGTCTTTGAAACCCGTGGTGTCGGGCACTATTTAGGGAAGCTGCATGTGGGGTCATCATTAAAGAAGAGAATGGAGTTACAACGCTGCTGGGTGTTTAAACGTTACGCACGGCAGCACTGAGATAAGTGAATGTTTGCAATTTAAATTGCTAAACTGTGTTAGTTTGTGTATATTATTAGAAATGTCATTTTGTATATGAAAGTCCTTAATGCTGGACGTAATACAAAGTCCATGATTGAGTTGTAATTTTGTTATGCTGCAATGATCCATAAGGTTGCATACCTGGTAGTGCACTAGGGCATGCACTGATAGTACAGTTTACTTGCCTGCACTTGCATGAGAATTTTAGAGACCCAGAAATGATATGGGAGTCAATGAACGAAAAAACTTGTCCACCCTCTATAGCGGTTCTATATGTATAGTACTGCTGAATGGGTAAATTATATTTCCGAGGGTCTCACTGTTATTGCTATTCACGTACTGTGTTTCTTATTGGGAAGGTGCTTTTGCATTCACTTTTGAGAATTTAGGGGGTCTTTTACTAAAGCTTAGCTCGAGTTATCTGCAGCAGGGCCCATACGAATAAAATGGGCTCTGCTGCAGAAAACTCAAGCTAAGCTTCAGTAAAAGAGCCCCTTAGGTTTTCCAGATTCTTTTACCCTGGTTTTTTGGTTTTGTTTTAAATCATAACATAAAGCATGAAATCAATGTGTGTTAAAATGAACAGAAATAAATATCTTCTCCCATAACAGCAATCTTTGTTCTTGTTCACTAAGCAACAGTGGTCTTTCCCAAGAATGTACAAGGAGAAGATGTGGCCTACTAGTTAGAGCAAAGGGCTGAGAACAAGGGAAGTCTGGGTTCAAATCTTGCTTTTTTTCACTGACATTTCGGGGCCTTGGGCAAGTCTCTCTCCCATTACCCATCTGGATTCAAAGCTCCACTATTTATCACCACTATATAGTGGGATATGTATCCAATAGTGCCATAAAAATAATAGGTTTGATATTATCATTGGCATTCCCTTTCACATACCAAACAATACTCAACCCTTACATTGCTATGAGAGTACCAGATTGGTGCGCCAGCAAAGCGGCAGTACAGGTACCGCCACTTTGTAAAAAGGCCCTAAATCCTTTTTACACCCCTTTCTCTATTCATGAGGAATGAGATTTTTGAGGCAACCACAATAAATTCACAATCATTCTAGATTCCATTTAATTCATAAATGACTCAGACATTAATGACAAGCTCAATTCACAGTTTAAATAAAGCATGGTGTAAGCGGAAGAAAACTGGTTGTTAGGACAAGGAAAAGTGTGCAATAGGCACAAGAAAGTAATCCTTTTGTGTGTATTTTTATATACATGTGAATCTTCCCTAATCTTTGCAGAACAGTATTTGTCATACTAAAGACAATTTACAAATGGCTTTACCGAATTACTAAGTAGTTCACTGGGTAGAAATCGGTGGTTGAAAATGTATTATATGTGAGTCAAAGCAGGGGATCAGTTTTAAAAATCTGATCAAATCAGGCATTAATGCATTTTTTTGCAACAAACTTTAGGCACTCTGAGTTACCTAGAGGCTTATTTTCAAAGCACTTAGCCTCCCAAAGTTCCATAGAAACCTATGGAACTTAGCCTCCCAAAGTGCTTTGAAAATATGCCTCATAGTAACATAGTAGATGACGGCAGAAAAAGACCTGCACGGTCCATCCAGTCTGCCCAACAAGATAAACTCATATGTGGTAGTTTTTTGTGTATACCTTACCTTGATTTGTACCTGTCTTTTTAACAAATAAAGAGCTTTTTTTTTTTTTGTTTGTCAAACTCACTGAAAATCTTTTCTATGGAAATTAGTTTAATTCTAGAAAATGGGTGGCATGAGCCCTTCACAACCTATTACAGAACATAAAAATGAGGAGGTTTCTGTTATACAGAATGGTTGAAGGGTTTTGTACCTTGAAAGAAAGAAAAAATATCTTCAGCTAGTAGCATTTATACAGAAGTCCTACAACAGCCCACAGCTTTAGAAAGTGAAATGCTTAGACAACAGTAAGCCTTACTAAAAGGCTTGTTTACCTACTGTGTGATACCATTATCGCAAAGCACTGTGTTCATGAACACTTGTCTTGAAAAGGACAAATCAAGGAGCCATTTAAAGAATGCTGCTAAATTGGGTTCTTATGTAAGCCAATAATATTCTATTTAAAAGAGCTGCAGTTTTTCAACTAAAGGCAGCATAATTCAAAACTGTTGAGACTTTCATATTTAAATATTGGAATAATAGATGCTTATGTAATCGATACATATGTTTGTAATTTCTTTTGACAATACTTATAAAAAAGCTAGAAATGTGCAAGAGTATACGTGCAGCCCCCCTCCCCCCCTTGGGTCTCCAGTTCTGTTTATCCATGTGACCAACATACGCATGCACATCTAAAACATGTGCCTTCGGCACATAACCTCCATTGAGGAAATCTAGACTACCCCAACTTGACATTTCGTCCTTTAGATTGTAAGCTCCTTCGAGCAGGGACTGTCCTTCTTTGTTAAACTGTACAGCGCTGCGTAACCCTAGTAGCGCTTTAGAAATGTTAAGTAGTAGTAGTAGTAGTAGACAAGAAGACTATCAGTGAGTTTGCTTGGTTCTGAAATGTGTTTACAAAAGTGCATGTTTCTTATTTAATTTCTATCAACCACAAACATATCATGAAATCAGGTATTTGAATCATATTCCAGTGTTATGTATATTCATTTGTGCAGTTATAATTTACTGATTGTGAAAACTGTTCATTGGTGATGTAATAATAACCAGGAAGTAGATATGGTTGCACAGACTATGTGCGAGGGGTTACCAGCATTGTTTACTCACTGATTAAAGTAAAATATGGATATCTAGATTCCAGTTCCATATTCAACAGTCAATTTGCAATCCAGAAGTTACTGAACTTCCCGCTGCTAAATTTTAAGGCCCTTTGCTCAAAAGCGTGCCCAATACTTTTCAATGATAGCACTACAGGCAAAACATGCAGCCGCCTCAAGGTCAGGCATTAATCCCTAGATTCTATATAGCGTGAACGAAATCGCACATGCAAATCCGGTCATATTCTGGATTTGTGCACACAATTTAATTACTTAACAAGCAAATCAGTGCCAATAATTGCCACTTAAGCAATTATTGATACTAATTGGCAATTAGAATTTAAGCGAACAACTTGCTAGGCATATTCTGTAAAGCAGTGCATTTAAAGTCTAATGCGTGCTGTTAAAAGAAGGCGTAGCCATAGACATGGAATGGGCAGACCATGGTGTTCTGAAAATCTATGTGCACGATTATAGAATATACCAGCTCCACGCCTAACTTAGGCGTTGGTATTTACACCAAGCTTTTACTTGGTGTAAATGAACATGCCTAGAGTTAGGCACAGGCATGGCCACTATCTGTATTCTATAAACCAGCTAGGAGTATTCTATAAGCTGTGCCTAAATCTAGGCGTACTTTATAGACTACACCGAGCGCCAGTCCACGCGACTAAATTTAGTCACAGCCAATTACACCAAGTAAAACCTGGTATAAATCCCGATGCCTAAATTAGGTGCAGATTCCCAGATTCTGTATAGTGTGCTTCGATTTAGGTGCCAAATGGATTCTATAACACCATGCGTAACTTAATTGGCTTAAAAAGCTAATGAGCACTGATAACAGCACTTAAACAATAATGAGTACTAATTGGCACTGATTAAAATTTAGGCGCACAACTCGCTAAGCATATTCTATAACAATGTGCGCCAAACTGCTAACGCGTGGCGTCAAAAAGGGGTGTGGTTATAGGTGGGAAAATCAGCGTTTTAGGAAATTCTAAAATTTAGGTGCCTAGTTATAGAATATGGCCCAGGGCATCTAAATGTACATGCTGAGATTTACACCAGGTTTTCCTTGGTGTAAATGGATGTGTGCAGATATTAGAGCTGAAATATCAACTAAGCATATTCTATAATCATCACCTAAATCTAGGTGCTGATTATAGAATACGCTTAGTCAGAACTGATTTCAGCACCAGTTATTTTAGGTGCCATATACAGAATTTCCTCCAGAGCGGGTGTATTCTATAAAAACGTGCATAGATTTTAGATACATCCATGGCCTGCTCGTTCCATGCCCATGGCCACACCCCCTTTTCAGCTACGCAACTTAGAATTTATGCGCATCATGTTACAGAATATGCTTAGCAAGTAGTGTGCCTAAATTCTAATGCCAATTAGTGCTGATAATTGGTTGCTAACATCCAATTATCAGTGCTGATTAGCTTGTTAACCAATTAGCTTATACACATTGTTATGGAATACGCAATTTCCACGTGGAAATCTCAGCACGGTATATAGAATTCTGGGGATGATGTGATAAGAAATACATTTACTTCAGTATAGTTACAATAGAAGTACAATTCACTCAATGTGTAATTAAACTCTGGAATTCTTTGTCAGAGAATGTGGTAAACCCCGTTAGCTTAGCGGGGTTTAAAAAAAGTTTGGCTGGCTTCCTAAAGGAAAAGTCCATAGACCATTATTAAAATGGGGAAAATCATCTGCTTATTTCTAGCATAAGCAGCATAAAATGTGTTGTACTTTTTTGGGATCATGCCTGATACTTGTGACCTGGATTGGCCACTGTCGGAAACTGGATGCTGGGCTTGATGGACCTTCGGTCTGTCCCAGTATGGCAATACTTATGTACTTATAAATAACTTATATCTATACGTTACAGAGTCTGCAATGTCTGTTTTTTTTTAGTGCTATACTTTGCTTCGGATCATGTTAGAAAACAGGAATTCTTCAGTCTATTTTCCTGACTAGTGATAGCTCCAATCAATTCAATGCTGTTTTAAGCAGTCATGTGCATATAAAGAGCCATACTGAGAGCCTTCAGGGCTCATGTGTTAAATCACATGACTACCGTGCAAAGTGCTATAATATGTTAGAAAATTTTCTAATACAGTATAGCACAGTAGAGACCTCGTATTTGCTATTAACAAGTAGCAAGAACTCTCGTACTGGAATTAGCTATGGAAACTTATGTTTGGCTGGGGAATTTATAAGTAGATCTGGCTCACCATTTAATTCTTTACACGCAGCTATTCAAAAAGGGAGATGCTGTAGTCCAACATTAGTATCAAATAAATAGGATCAAATGACTGTAGATTATCCAACTTTATATACCACAATAGCACACTACTGACTATTCAATCGCTCTCTATAGTTTCTGCTTCACTGGTCTGGATAAATGGTTTGATGATGTGTGATTTGCCAGGTGATGTCAAGCACTTAACAAAACAAAGACAAGGAAGAATATTGTTTTCTGCTCAGAAAAAAATGATCTAAGCTTCCAGGAGAAGCATCTGCCTTTAACATGCTCAAGACTCTGTGGCTGGAAGAGGAAAAATATAAACAGTTCTCCTTGCCTATTCTCCCAATAAAAAGCCTGACCATCGCTTCTTATGGGACTTGGAAGAAAAACATCTCCAGAATTCTTTTCTGACACCTTGTAACAGAAGCCAGTTGTTAAGTGCTTTAAAAAGAACACAGATCCAGAAGTTTTAAACTGAGAAACACAACATAATAGGGTGCCAAAAGAGAAAGGCTAGGGAAAAAGAAATAGGAAAAGACCTTGGTACCTGGTATGGCAACTGCTCTGAGAACGTTTATATGTACACACACATATAATTGTAGCTGGTCCACCCCCATGTAATTGTAAGGGGTGTTCAGGGCATGAGTAGGGAATAGGCAGAGCTGACATTTAGGTGCTAAAAAAATACTTGCACAGTATGCGAAAGGGTAGAGAGAGAGAGAGGTGTGAAAGTGTGCTGATCAGGTGTACATCCTTCGACCTAAACCTTATTTAGATTGGACAGGCAGATGCTCAGAAGAAAATGTGGGCACTAGCGCCGGACTAGGGCCTGCACTTGCTCCCGCAGGATGTTCAGGGCCGGCCAACACGTGAAATGAGCTCGCCTGCCCTGAACGCTAATTGCATGCAAATGCATACTAAACAAGGTCATCACTATTCCTCCCCAATGCTCAGTGGGCAGCTCGCCAAACAAGGGTGCTGCTCCCATGGCAAACCCTATGCCAGCTTAGTTTTGGAGCTGGCAATAGGGTTTGCCAGAGCATTGGTAAGGAATAGGGAGACCCTCCAGCATTCATTTGCATGCACTTCCAGATCCCCCCCCCCCCATGTAAGAGCCTGGAGGACTGTTAGACCCCCAGACACCTCACACCCCCCCCAAGCACATATCCCTCCCACGAAAATACCCTGGTGGTCCAGCAGAACCCACAATGTGACCCGCTTCCTCTCATACCTTAAAGTAGTAAGAGAAGGAGGGACTAGCATTCCCTCCCTTCTCTCTGGGCACCACCTCAAAATGGTGGCGCCCTGCCCTGCCTGGTGCATCCTAGGATGCGCTGGGTGGGGCTTAACTTCCATATAAGAGAGAAAACGCCTTTATATGGTTGTTAAGCCCTGCTCAATGCATCCTGCAGGGCGCCGCCATTTTGGGGTGGCACCCGGAGAGGAGGGAAGGAGTGCTAGTCCCTCCTACTACTACTACTTTAAGGTATGGGGGGAAGGGAGGGGGAGGGGGTCACATCAAGGGTACCGCTGGGCTACCAGAGTATTTTCGGTGGGTTGGGGGGGTTATGTGCTTGAGGGGGTGAGGGGTCTGGGGGTCCACCAGACCACCAGGGCTTTAGGTTTGACAGGTCTGGGAGAAAAGCCCAGACCTGTCAAACCTTTTTTGTGGAAGGATTGTGCCTGAGCGCATGCCCAGGCACAATTCTCCTGCAGAAGTCCCTATGATCAGCGCTAATAAGGTGCCTATATTTGCATGCTATTAGCATTGATCATAAGGGTGGTCTTTACCTGTGCTGTTACAGCAGTAATTTTACAGCGCAGTTCAGGAACAGCACATGGAACTGATCATTGGCACCTGAGAGCAGTTTGAAAGATGCAGATGGAATCGCTGAAGTCCAAAGGGGGAGAGGGGAAGCAGTCACAAAGCAGCAGAGAGGGTTCAAAAGCCAGCAGCCAGTGAAGGAGTCTATGAGATGCAGGAGACTTAAGGAGAGAGTGCACCTCACAGGATACTAAGGACTGTAAATATTTTGAACATATGTGATTCCTTCTGCAACTATCTCACTTTATTTTTATGGACTGTTTGCCTCGTTTCTTTTTATAATACTGTTATTGTATATACTTGTACATTAGAGGAGGATCAAATAAATAGCTTTATTATAGCACATATCAGCCTCCCTTATTCATTCACTCAGAATGAATTTTGTGTACCTGCAGGTAGACTATATTACTACTACTACTTAACATTTCTAGAGCGCTACTAGGGTTACGCAGCGCTGTACAATTTAACAAAGAGAGACAGTCCCTGCTCAAAGAGCTTACAATCTAATAGACAAGTGAACGGTCGGTCCGATAGTATTTTATTCAGCCCCCAAATTTTGGGTGGGCCTACCACAAAAATGGATGGGCACAATGTCCTCACCACAGTCCCCCCCCCCCCCCACACACACACATACACTCTCTGTGCCCCCACCCTAACTCAAACATTAATTACTAGGCTTGTGGGGATCCCCAAACCCCACAAGTCAAAGATGTCTTTGAAGGTACCCTGAACTCCCTCCAGTGCACTTCAGTCTATAACCGCTTTAGTGAACCACCCCTGATGCTGGCACCTGCACAGGCTGCATAAATAGCAGCATCATATACATTTAAAAACACAACAGGTACTTAAATGTGGGCAACCTTTTATAGAATGAGGGGTTTTACTATCGTATGCTTTAATGTATTTTGATTTTACTTTTTATAACTTTTCTGTTTGGTTTGGGATTGTGGTTATGTGAGATGCAAGCCTCTTTGAACAGCAGGATATAAATCTTCTAGATAAATAAAGTCTAATAAAACTGTGGCAACCTGCTACATAATATTTGGAATACCAGGCCTTGACCATATGCATCTAACTGGGGTATTCTGCTATCCTATATATGTTTTACTTATTAATAAAAGATTTATCTTGAGTGAATCTTTGGATTTAACAAGTGGAGAAAGCATGAAAAGTGTGGCTTATGGAAAGCATGTGTGTGTGTCCTGGAGAAGTGAGAGAAGTGGCAGTCTGAACTGAGCAGTTCCCAAACACTCCTTTGGCTTGGAAAAATAAAAAAATGCAACCAAGGTCACTGCTTACTAAGGTAAGCTAGAGTTTTTAGCACACGCTAAAAGCCAGAGATGCTCATATATTCCTATGGGCATCTATAGCGTTAGTGCACACTAATTTATAGCGTGTGCTAAAAATGTTAGTGCACCTCTAGTGCGGCTTAGTAAGCAGGGCCCCCAAGTGTGATAATATATCTAAATATTATAGGCTTGCTTTTCTAAAGTAGGCCTTGAAAACTGTAAGGCTGTTTAAAGCTATTCTGCATGCTGTTTTAGATTCTTTAATTTGTAATTTTTCAATGTGTATTTTGTATTTATCATTTCATAAATTTTTAGTCTTTTATTTTTTAGGGCTGTATTTTGATTAAAATTTGAAATCGCAATTAATCACGTTTAAGGTATGTTATTTACTGTTTCTCCCCCCCCCCCCCCCCTCCACTGTAGCTCTTTGTGATTCTAGGTAATAGAGGGTTAAGTGACTTGCCCAGAGTCACAATAAGCTATAGTAGGGGTGTGACAAAAAAGTGAGTTTTAAGCCTGTAAAATGTATTGGTTATTTCTTGAAGTGTATTTCTCTAGTTTCAAAAGCAGGTGGTGTGTGTTTATGTTTAAAACTGTTACAGAGGAATGCCCATTCCTTCTTTTAGTTAGCACATAGATAAAAGAAATGACTATAGTGATGTAACCAGCTTTTAAAAAACAAAAACTTGTTGACTGGGCTCTGGTTGGCCCAGGAGCTCTTTTCATTTGGATTGCACTGGTTTTTTCCCCCAGTTTCAGCCCGGGAGAGACAGAAAGCTCTTTGCTGAAGCCCTGTAAAACAATTATGTTTGATAACTGGTGAGCAGCTATAGTCCTGATCTCCCCAGGTACTTTCTAGAAAGTAAACAAATGTTTAGTGTTATAATTGATCCATATTTCAGTTATCTGTTATTGTTTGCTGATTGCACATTTTTTGTTCATTGTTCAGTTTTTCAGATAATACACAGTTATTTTAGTTTATTGCCTCTGCCTGTCTGGGCTGATAAACAATCCTGGTAGTCTGTGTGTTGGGCCTGTGAATGCTTTCTGGGAACTGTGGGAGCACTGGGAGTGTGGCTCAAGTAGCCTAGAAATCACTGGGGATAACTTGAGAGTGGGAGACTCACCCAGAGGTAGTTGTGACCCAATGAGTGGTAGGAGGATGCTAGTGTAGAACACAAGCGGCAGGTGCAGGTGGACCTGAGCTGTGCTGGGGATTTACCCTATAAGTGGTCGCGGGGTAACCCCAAGAGGGTGGCTAGGTGTTTCATGACCCGGGGGGAGACATACTTTTAATTGCATGATTAATTGCAATTAAAATTTTAATCAAAATGCTGCCATAAATATTAAAAGGGGCATTTTCGATATGACATTCAAATGGTGAAATAAACATTTACCAGAAAAGGTTTAAAGGCACGTCCATATTAGAAGGAAAAAACGTGTTCTGAAAGTCGAAAATACACACATTAAATGTTTACAAAGAGGACGTACTGCAAACATTTAGATCCTATGTCAATTGAAAATACACTATGCAAAATGTGCAGCAGTGGTACTGGTCCCCACATCAAGAAAACGTCCGTGACAATGCCAGCACATTCTCTCCACATGCAAAATGTGCATATATACTGTATCTGCTGCATGTGGAGGAATATTCCTCAGTGTGGACTGTTGTGTCTCTTCAGAGGGAGCCTAATTTCTGTGCACCAGAGACAGAGCTCATGGTCCTCCAGTGTCTCAGGCATAGGAGAGAAATTTTTAAGCGCCATCACCACTCCCCTCCCCCCAACAACGTCTCGATAAGGGAAAGGAGATCCATTAGACACAGCCTAGCAAGGTGAGTATGAAGCAGTGCCCCCTAGGATCACAGAACCACTCATGTGAAAGAACTATATGTAGGCAGGGTCACATACAGTGAGGTCCCTTTGTAGAACAACAAAACATTGCTGAAATCAGAATGTCCAGAATATCCAATGACAAGTAATTATGGGGCCCCCTCCACTAACAATTCAATGCTGAAACGAGGGGCTACATATATGTGGAATCTCTTCCTCTCCCCCTCCCTGGTGCCAGCATCCTGCTCCATGCCTACATACTGACATGAATGTTGGCAGCAGCTCAGTAAAGTACACTAAGCCACCCAAAGGTACACTTGCTTTACCCCACCTCCCACTAACCATTCAATGCTGAAATGATGAGGGGATGCAAATAACTGGACTTACCCCAATATCTACTAGAATGTGATGCCGCCAAACCAAACCTATGAGATGACATGGAAAGGAAGGGGGAGGGGGGTTTTGGACTGCACCCTCCTATTACCCAAGGAAACTTAGCCAGCATGTCGCAGCTATGGCAGGGTAAAAAAACTGTAACCACAAAGAACCACGGTGGGAATCAACCCCATGTCCCCTGCATTGAGGGCACACAGCTCTAACCCCCTAAGTCACACACATACCTCACAAAGGAGTGTGCAAGGAGTACAGTAGATTGACCACAGAAGGCTGTCAGAGCATAAGTTTCCACTCAAATGGATGGACTCGTACGGACCATGCCCCATGTTGACTGTAAATTCAAATTAACAAAACGCAACTACAAAACATGTATTCTCTATATCTCAACTGTCTTGCTAATTATCTTGATTTCCAGTTTAATGATCCTAATTGTTCAAGCTTTTTTGTCATGAATGAAGTTTAACCTATTACCTTTAGCTATTATCATAGGACGAACTTTCCTCTTGTAACCTAACCTAATCTGCTCCTTTACCACAACTATGTATCCGGAACTGGTAATCACCACTTACGGAATTATGTAAGCCACATTGAGCCTGCAAATAGTTGAGAAAATGTGGGGTACAAATGTTATAAATAAATAAATATAGCATTGTGAGGTGCAAAGTAAAGTAAGATGCCCTGTGAAACATCCTTCAAGGCCCAAGCTGGGGGCATTTCAAAACTCTACATGATAGTGGCACATAAAACCTATGCGTACCACTCCCCCCAACCCGCATTCACCCCAAGACCATGCCCATGAGTCATGGGGTAATGTGCAGCTACTGGCATCTGTGAAAGCCCCAAGCCAGCTAGCCTGATCACATCACAGATAGATGTCCCCAAACTTAGGTTTCCCACCTTGCAGGATGTAAAATGCCATTCTCAAGGGGGTCCCAGCAGAGGTGGCCAGAAGGATGGGAGGATCACATAGGTCCCCCTGCCATCTCCCAACCAGCTGTAGGCCATACATAGACATAGGGACGCACACACACTCACATCCCTGACAAAAGCTGTAACAATTGCCCCAGCCAGGCAACAGCACAGTGGTGTACTAGCTCTCAGTCAGTGCCTGTTCACCTAGAGCCCTCCAGCAGGGCCAGGACCACTCTTACATGCCTGTAGAGAGACACCCTCTCAGGGGACAAACATCCTGGAGAAAATAATCCATAGTGTGTAATTGAGATGGGCATGGGGGAAGTCACTGCATGTCCTGGGATTGGTAACATGGAATGTTACTACTAATTGGGTTTCTGCCAGTTACTTGTGACTGGAAGCACTATACTGGGCTGGATGGACCATTGGTCTGACCCAGTATGGCTATTCTTATGTTCTTATCTATCAGATCCTTGGCTCTGGGATTTGGGCATTCCCAAAACTTGAATGTTTTTCTGCCATACTGGAACAAAGCAAAAACTTCAAGGGTTAAAAGTTAAGATGGTTTTGTCTAGACCTGTTTCAATCATGACTACGTCACAAAAGGTGCCTTAAACGACTAAATGACCACTGGAGAGATTAAGGCATGACCCCCCATTACTCCCCCAGTGATCACTGACCCCCTCCTACCACCAAAGATGTGAAAGAAACAGTACATACCAGTACATTGGAGAAAAAATTTAAACAATTTAAGGGGAAATTAAAGGCCTATTTTTTTCAGAAGGTGTTTGTGTTAAACCTGTGACAGGACACTGGGTATTAATCTGTAGTATATGAATTTTTACTTTTCTTTTACATGGGAGGTCTGTGTGGTCTTGTTGAGTGGGTCCTTTCTATTATTTTATGGCATTCTTTTCTATCTTTTTATAAATTTTATTATAAACCACTTCGATAAAATTTGAAAGATGGTATATCAAGTTCTTATAAATTATTTATAATGAGCAAAACAAGAAAACAGTGCAGCTTTGTAGAAAAATATAGAATCCATTTTAGATGGTAGGCTAAACAACAAAAATTCATTCTTAGACTTCTCAATTAACTTTGTGAAGGAAGAACCAGAAAATTATTTTTCTCCATCATCTTAGATAAGGGTTCTCTTTTAACTAAAAACCTACAAACTTTCTAAGGGGCCCTTTTATTAAGCTGTGATAAAAAGGGTCCTGCGCTAGCAGCAGGGGCCATTTTTGCTGCGCGCTGAGGCCCTTTTATGCAGCTGAAAAAAAGACATGACCATGCAGATAGAACTTACCGCGTGGCATGCTGGGGGGGGGGGGGGGGGAGAGCACTTACCGCCACCCACTGAGGTATACATAGTTATAGTTCGGGTTCCTCTTTTCCACATGCATCACTTTGCACTTGCTCACATTAAACCATCTGCCTCTTGCGATTTAACAACTTTGAATAATTTTGTGTCGTCGGCAAATTTAATTACCTCACTAGTTATGCCCATATCTAAATCATTTATAAATATGTTAAAAAGCAGCAGTCCCAAGACAGACCCCTGCAGAACCCCACTATCTACCCTTCTCCGTTGAGAATACTGACCATTTACCCCTACTCTCTGTTTTCTATCCTTTAACCAGTTTTTAATCCACAATAGAACCCTACCTCCTATTCCATGACTTTCCAATTTCCTCTGGAGTCTTTCATGAGGTACTTTGTCAAATGCCTTTTGAAAACCCAGACACACAATATCGATTGGCTAACCTTTATCCACACGTTTGTTCACCCCTTCAAAGAAATGTAGTAGATTGGTGAGGCAAGATTCCCTTCACTAAATCCATGTTGGCTTTGTCTCATTAATTCATGCTTTTGAATATGCTCTGTAATTTTGTTCTTTATAATATTCCCTACCATTTTGCCTAGCATTGACATCAGACTCACCAGTCTGTAATTTCTCAGATCTCCTCTGAAACCCTTTTTAAAAATCAGCGTTACATTGGCCACCCTCCAATCTTCTGGTACCATGCTTGATTTTAAAGATAAATTACATATTACTAACAATAGTTCTGCAAGTTCATTTTTCAAATCTATCAATACTCTGGGACGTATACCATCCAGTCCTGGCAATTTACTACTCTTCAGTTTGTCAAATTGCCCCATTACATCTTCCAGGTTTACAGAGATTTGATTCAGTTTCTCTGACTCATCAGTATTGAATACCATTTCTGGCACCGATATCTCTCCCACATCTTCCTTGGTGAAGACCGAAGCAACCTATTCTTTTGCTGGCTTCTTGCTTTTAATATACCTACAAAAGTTTTTACTATGTGTTTTTGCCTCCAACGCAACCTTCTTTTCAAAGTCTCTCTTTGCCTTCCTTATCAGTGCTTTGCATTTGATTTGCCATTCTTTATATAGTTGCCCATTATTTTCAGTTGGATCCTTCTTCCATGTTCTGAAGGATTTTCTTTTAGCTCTAATGGCTTCCTTCACCTCACTTTTTAACCATGTTGGCTGTCATTTGGTCTTCCTTCCTCCTTTTTTAATAGATGGAATATATTTGGCTTGGGTTTCCAGGATGCTATTTTTGAACAGCATCCACGCCTGATGTAAATGTTTGACCTTCGCAGCTGCTCTTCAAGTTTTTTTTCCACCATTCTACTCAATTTATCATAGGTTACACGAAACAATCACAGAGAATGGCTATTACACCCAAGACCGATGCCTCAGAATTCAGAAGAAGTGTTGACATTTGTCACAAATTGTCACACGATTTGATGCCCATTCGAATAAGATGACTAATATCATTAGAAAACATTTACCTTTATCGCAAGTTCACCCTTGCTTTCAGAATCTTAGAGTGATTTTTGCTTTTCAACGGAACAGGAAGTATTTTTTCACAGAAAGGGTGGTAGATATGTGGAATGTCCTCCTGCAGGAGGTAGTGGAGATGAAAACCGCAGTGGAAATCAAACATGGGTGGGATAAACACAAAGGAATCCTGTTTGGAAGGAATGAATCTACAGAATCTTAGTGGAGATTGTGTGGCAACGCCGGTAATTGGGAAGCAAAACCAGTGCTGGGCAGACTTCTATGGTCTACGCCCTGATCGTAACTGAATAGATAAGGATGGGCTGGAGTGAAAATTTTAAGGGGCTTCGATGTTAGCTTCAGAACTTTTAGTACAAGAACAGTACTGGGCAGACTTCTACGGTCTGTGCCCTGACAATGACAAGGACAAATCAAACTCGGGTATACATATAAAGTATCGCATACCATGTAAAATCAGTTTATCTTGTTGGGCAGACTGGATGGACTGGTCAGGTCTTTCGTTATCTGCTGTCATTTACTATGTTACTATGACTGCTGCTGGCTGAATACTTACCCCATAGTGTTCTACACAGATTATTTTTCACCATCCTGGATGCTATTTCTGACACATTTTTGACTAATGGCCTTAAATGAAACGTGCAGAAAACTGAGGGTATGTGGATTACTGAGAAATCTACCACATTACACCTCTGTCCTGTGTCTAAGGGCTGGTGGATTAAGTGACTCTCTGAAGATTCTTAAAATGAAGATTGATTTGTTCTTATCATTTGACCTTCAAATCTCCTCAGTGGTGGGATCTTTAAGACACTGAAAGAAATACACCTGGTAAAACAACCATTAGCGGTGCAGAAGGATCTTTTGCATGAGGTTTGTGCTCTAACAATATAATGTATAGATTATTGTCATGGATTATACAGGGTCAAATTTGTCATCTATTCAGCATCTTCAGATTATGCAAAATGCTGAAATTAAAGTACGCTATTTATGCTCCTAACTTTGAGGGTTATGCTTATAAATTGGCCTTTTTGAAAATTTACTAGGGATGAGTGCATAAATTCATACTCATAAGATCCAATATTTAAAACAATTTAACTGACCAGGAAGTGTTTAAATTGCCTCTCTGGGGCTAACCGGGTACATTCCACAGCACTGAACTGGATAGTGCTGCTGAAAATGTCTGGTTAGTTCCCAAGCGAAAACTGGCTATTTTGGGGGTGTTTTGAGGTGGGAGTGCATTTACTGTCCATGGTACCTGTCACCTTAGTTTATCTGGCTACTCTCCTGTTCCTCTTGTACTAGCAGTGGTATCCTCAGGCTCATCTTCCATGCAACAGCAATGATGCCATGTGTCTCCATCTTACTGTTCCAGGTCAGAACATGGCAGTAAACCCAGATTCTCCTGCTTGAGGTTGCTGCTCTGTGCAATAACGGAATGTTGAGACTTCCATTTTTTATGTATTTAATTGGATATTTAACTTAACTGAAGAATGCCCAAGGTGGACAACAAACATTTATAAAATGCAAATAAACCAGCTCCCCAGCTGCTAACCACTCATTTCTATTTTGGGCTACCTTCAACTTTTATGCTGCAAGGAACAAATGAATTTTAACATCATGCTGAAAATCCACCAAATCATGAATCTGATATATGCCAATTGGTTCCAACTCCCTTCTCCTGCGTGGCAGTGAAAGTCTGATACCATAATCCTCAACAGGCTTTAGGATCATGGCATTTAATACTTTCCTTCTAGCTAACCTCCGTGACAAGATTTCTCACACTGCAGCTACCTGAAGAAGTAAGGTGAATTTCCTGAATCTGCTCTTCAGAGCACTCCTAAGATCATGGTATGTGAGGATGGTGGCAGCAAAAGTATGCTGATGCCTGAAACTACAAGTACGAAGGGATGACATGTGAAAAATGAGCAAAGAAGGCTGAAGATACGGTTTAAGTGGTTTTCAAAAAAACACCATGAATTTTCAGAGCATTTTGCTTCTGACAGAGGCTAGTTTTTGCTCAGGTTTCACATGCAATGTAGTAAAACAAATTATGGTAATTAGGTAATTAGGAATGTATTACCTTAGTATGTTTTGGTGAAGTTTAAATAAGATAATGAACTACAATTACAGGAGAAACATATAGA
This sequence comes from Microcaecilia unicolor, assembly GCF_901765095.1. NCBI lineage: Eukaryota > Metazoa > Chordata > Amphibia > Gymnophiona > Siphonopidae > Microcaecilia > Microcaecilia unicolor. The sequence goes on from NC_044038.1 coordinate 23,792,215, forward strand.
GGATGGCCATTATATTGCAATGATATTACTAAATCAAAGGAATATAGCTGCCCAGCTAATCACTGTCTCAACCTGGCTTTTACTTTACTTCCCAAAGCATTCAGAGTCCTTTCCTCCAATTATTAAACTGTTAAAATATTAAAAATAAATATAGGTGTAAACAAAATTATCACTGTGCGTTATGCCATTTGGTTACATTAAGCAAGAGACACAGTACTGCTGACTAAGCTCTGTTCCATCATGCGTTTTCAGACCTCAGTTAATCTTATATAATAAATGCAGAGCTTTTCTCATTATATATGGTATTATTTTTGTCTATACTTGTTTCATTTCTTACATTAATCTCCTCTCTTGATACAAGATAATAAATTGAAATATGATAAACTACAGCTCCTGGTTGGGTAACATAAGTATGAAAACATTTTCATCCATTAGATCTAATCTAAGAATCCAGCTCAAAGAATCTTATCAGTATGCTGACATCAACAAGGGATACAACATTACAGAATGTCTTAAAATAACATTTATCCTTGTGAGAACTGAAGCTTCAACAAATCTGTATATGTTATAAAATGTTGTAATATTCCTGTGAGTATCAAACAAGTTGAAAGAGGATGAGAATTAAAAATATACACCCGTGTCATATTATCTGTTAGCCAAACATAGTAACATAGTAGATGACGGCAGAAAAAGACCTGCACGGTCCATCACATAAATGATAACTAGAAATTGAACCAAATTGCTACTCTGAAAGTATGGAGATAAAAACCTTGCTATCATACAGATCATATACACTATGGTTTAGAACTTAACAGGTGTCCATATAGTGACCTTTGGGATACACTACTAAATAGAGTATGTGGCTTTCAGTAGGGTCATATCATGTAGTGCAGCTGAGAGGAGTACCATGAAGCAACAGAACCCCTCCCCTCTGGATGTGTTGTCCTGGTATCTTCCAACTTCTATATTAGCCAAGTGATAGCTAGTGTGGGTGTGGTCATTTTGTCTGAAGATGGTTGAGAAAGAAACTCTTCTCTGTCTCTCACTAGAAACATTTTTACTTTGATTTCAAGAGAGCAGTAGCTTTAAACACATTCCTGTGAACCCAGTTATATTTATTTGAAAGAACAGGTAAGTTGTCCTGTGAACCCACATGGAGGGCGATTTTTAACAGGTTCCTATTTATATATGCCAAGAACACACTTATTTAAAGCTTATTCTATTAAGAAAGTAGGCACCTACTTTTCTTTACAAAATATTAGCCAACTGGTTAAATACATGTGTATGTTTTTACATGCCTAGCTGGGCATATATGTGTATAAATCATTGTATTCTGGAATTCTAGAATTTATGCATGTAAGAGTCAGTGGCGTTCCTAGGGGGGCTGACACCCGGGGGCGGATAGCTGATGCGCCCCGCCCCCCGGGTGCAGCACCCCCCAGAACAGCGCGACAACCCCCCCGACAAAAGAACCCCCGATCCCCCGGCAAAAGAACCCCCCCCCCCCCCGGGTGCACGCCGCTGGGGGGGGGTGCGGCGTGCCTGCCGGCTCTTCGTTTTCATGCTCCCTCTGCCCCGGAACAGGAAGTAACCTGTTCCAGGGCAAAGGGAGCATGAAAACGAAGAGCCGATAGGCGCGCGGCACCCCCCTAGCGGCGTGCACCCGGGGCGGACCGCCCCCCCCCTTGGTACGCCACTGGTAAGAGTGCACTCCGCCCAAGTGACTATCAACCTGCAAAGTATGTGTCGTACTTAACAGAATAGTCTGTATGTGCTCACATATGCATGTAAATTACTAGAATAATCGGCATTTACATGGAGTGGAACTACAGGAGTGTGCTTGTTTCCCTCTTAGTTTTTCCTGTATTACAGAAAAGAGGATTTTGGTCTACCTTTTTTGTTTCTGAAGGTTAAGAGGGGCCTGGTGTTTCTAGGACCTCTTATTTAGAGGTCCTATCTGTTGTATTGTTTTATTGTCATTATTCTGATGTTTTATTGTAACCTGCATATTGATAAACAGGATATAAATGTTTTAAATAAATAAAATACATACTTCTCTTATTCTTTCCTCCCTTCAATAGTGGGTAAAACTCAAACACAGCAAAGAAAAGATCTTGTCAGATGAATTCAAATGGCTGCTTTCATATAAACTTTTGTGGAAAAATTAAAGAAACCTTAGTTTCTGTAAAATTATTTTTCAAAAAGATCAACAACAAAACTTAGAACATCATAAAAGGCATATTTGAATCAAGCACGTAGCTGATCACAAGATCTTAAGTATCAAAATCAGCAAGCTATATTCAACTGAATTGATTTGTGATCATACTGCTGTATAAAAACATCTTAGTCCGTAAAGTACATATTAAAAAGGTAAGCCAAGAATGCTACAGATAATTTAAAATTACTTACTTCATCGGCTTAAACAATGTTTGCCCATAGTTTTGGAATGTCATGATGAGTTTTAGTTGAGTGCCTCCTGATTTCATTGCTATGGAGAAATAAACCCAGAAACAAATCAGTCTCCACAGAAAGGCTTTTGATTTCTATGACATCTGCTGGCCAGTAATCCTCTGCTGACATGCTATAAGGACAGACATTGGAACAGTCTTCCTATCTTGTCCTGTGATTTGATGAACAGTACTAAACTATTACTGTTCTAAAATGTGTATTTCATTTGCTTTAACTCCTTTATAATGTAAACTGTGATTATATGAAAAAGCACGTTTCAAATGTTACCAAGAATTTCTTCTTGACCCCACTTGATCATGACCCTAGTTGTCACCTCTTTGCAATCTACGGGGACAATATTCAGTCCACAACGGTCAGTGTTTTTGTAAGCACTGACTGCCATGGACTGAATTAGGCCTGGATATTCAGTGCCAGCATTTATCTAGGAACCAGCACAGAATATCTAATTGTTTAGCAGTACCTGAAGTTATACTTGATCAATGAAAAAAAATCGTTCTCAAAAAGATAAACTATCATGCATGTTATTTACTTCACAATGAAAGGAAAAAGACTCAAAGAGCTCCAGGAAAGGACTTCCTTTGGAGCTGACTCTTCATCATCAGCAGAAAAAAAACTTACATTGTGCCAATAACAGAACTTCTTTCATTGTGAAGAAAATAAAAAGCATGATAATTTCTCTTTTTGAGAATGATTTTTTTTCATTGATCAAGTATATACTGAATTCTCACCCCATTTATTGGGTTTATATAGTACCTGAAGGTATCCAGGTACAGACAATATTCAGTGCTGTACCCAGATAGCTAACCAAGCAAAGTTAGGACAGAATTGAAAGGAAGCTCTGGAATGAGGCCATAGGATGAATTCAAGAAAGCTTGGGTCAAGTACATAGGATCTCTAAGGGAGTGATAGGGAAAGTAGATGGCATGGATGGGCAGACTGGATAGGCTATATGGTATTTATCTGCCTTTATTTTTCTCTGTTTCATGTTATGGATATGGTCCAACATATCCAGTTAGCTATCTGGGCACTGGCATTGAATATTTGTGTTCTCCTGTGTGCCAGAGTGCTACACCCGGATTGCCCTGGCACTAATTGATAGTGTTGTGATGGTCAGTGTTAAAATCCAGCGGCACTATTTGATTGAGTGCCACTGAATATTAGTGTTTGGGATGGTCAGTGCAATTTAATCTGGCAGAAGCCTCTCCAGCCCAACTCAATCATTTTGATTATCAACCCCCTATATTAATATGGATAATTTTATATTTTTGAACTATAATTATATTTTCTCTGCTGAAATTTGTGTAAAATAAAACACACACACAATGAGACTGTCCTATATAAGCTTTAGCAATTCTGGGAGATATACGCAATTGATAATGGAAGTATATTTTGGAAGAGCAGTAACCCAGTAGTTAAAACAGCAAGATGATAACCAGGGAAACCCAATTCAAAACTCACTGTAGCTCTTTGTGATTTTAGACAAGTCTCTTAACCCTGCATTTCTTCAGGTACAAACTTACCTCCCCCCTTTTACAAAGCTGCACTAGCAGCTGCCAGTGTGGTAATGCTGACACAGTCCATTTCAAAGTGAATGGGCTGTGTCTGCTATGTGGCTTTGTAAAAGGGGGGGGGGGGGGTTAGATTGTGAACCCTCCAGGGACAGGAAACAATACTTGAATATAACTCACAATGAGCTACAACTTGGAAAAAAAAAAGATGCGAAAAGATGTGAGCTAACTCCAAAATCGCTTCCCTCCACCTTCCTTTCCCAATATGGATGCTGCCACTGACTGATGAAGTTCACATAATTACTTTCTTTTTTATGTTCTCAAATCTAATATCGTTGACTCTTTATTTTAACTATTTGTACACAGTATCCCTTCAAGATTCTTTTGACCTTCTTAAACTCCATGCTCAATACTCATGCATTCTGTCTGCTCCTTATGGTTTTGAGTCAAAGTATATATACTACTTGCATAAGACTCAAAAATATTTTTGGAATCTTCTCAGCTCTCTTGTATTCCTCTCCCATCACTCTCTTCTTACTACTTTAGACAGCAGATTGTATCTTTCTCAGGAGACTTTTCCAAATTTACTTGTAATCGAACCTGGTTTTCTAAATGAGTGTGCAATATATACCACTGAGTTGGAATGGTTTATCCCTTTTTAAATATTTTACTAAAATTATCATGTACTTCCATTCCTTTTTTGTCAGCTGACTCCGATTTCTATTTTTAACAAAAAATATTCGGGGAGCGACTCAATAGACCAATGCTAATAAAACAACAGAGATCCTAGTTTCAATTTTTAGACCTGGTTCCTGCTTATCAGGCCAGTCAGTAATGTTTGAGAAGTGGTGTTTACAGTGCCTGCAAAGGAGGGCATCCCAGCCATCAGTTAAAAGCAACACCTACTGGTGCACCCAAATACACTTATATTGGGTTTCAGAGTAACCGTGGTCTCTACTTATCAGCCAATAGATTGCTACTCCAACGGGGCAAGAGTAGAAAACAAAATAAAAACATGGGAGAAACATCCTAGGTAGCTGCAAATGAAAGTTTCTGGTGCCATTGTCTCGGAAGAACCAAGTTCCAACTAAACTGAAAGCCAGAATAGAGAAGGCCACAAAAATTAATTTATTCAATAAACTGCACGTTCTGTTATTTATCAATGTAAAAGATATAAAGCCACATAATTGCTTCTATTTGTATCTGTGTTTTAATAGGTCAATAGTTCTTTTTTGTGCTTGTAATCTTTGTATTTTTATTAACAGAATGGTATTCAGATTGAGCTGGTTTAACTATATCAAAAACCCTTCAGCTTTTCTTTCATTGACCCTTCTCTTTTATTACCTTATCAGCCTTTCCCAAAGGAATGCATAAATAATTAGATATTTGTCAGGCATTTAGCAACCCACACAAGAAAGGTAACCAAGGAATGTATGCTTTTCGTAAATGATTTTAACTCCTTGCAGTAGACAGTCATTCAGGCTGCAATAACTTGTATAAAGTTATCTTTGCTGAGTATATTGTAGCATTTCACTATAAAAGATGGAAAAACATCTTGAAAATTATATGTAAGAGGATCCCCACCTTTCTAATATTACGTCTGTTTAAAACTGAGGGCACTAAAAAAAAAACATTGTGTGGAATGTGAAAAAGGCAAAGGCTGAAAGTTGTGTAGGACAGTTCTTCCCATGTAGGAGGGGCCTGTTGGAACATTTCCCTGCTTGAAAAGGGAGGATGGGGGGGAGGGGCCATGTAGTACTGAGGCAAGAGGTTGAATGAGTGGCTTTGGAAGGTAAAGGTGGCGGAGCTGGAAACCCCGTTACTAGTAAAATAAGAAAAAGTTTATTGCAGAAGAGTAAGGATGTGCATTCATTTGAAACAACATTTCCCATGTACTTTTGTGTCATTTTCTGCCTGACATGACAGGAACCCCCCCCCCCCCCCCCCCCAAACTGTGTTTTTTTAATGTGTGTTAATAATACACCCTTTTTCAAAAGAGTGTGCACATTTCACAAAGGGTGTGTCCTACCAACAATACTGCTTTCCATAATGAAAAACAAATTGAAGAAAAATCCAACAAAATGAAAATTCCCATAAGCAACACAGGAAATGACATGAAACAAAAATTATTGGACCCCTATAAGAGAGTATGCACTAGTGTGGAGGAGGTGTTCAAGGAGGTGGAGCCCTGAGACATATGATCAGAGTAAACTGAGAAGACTTGGCTTCCCCTTTGGGATACTGAGGTAGCAGCCCTACTGAGCTGAGACCACAGAATGGGTTAAAGGTTTAAAAGGACATAAGAACAGCACAGGAGAAGAGAAACAGTGTAAAGGATCTTCTTGAGTGCATGTGAACCATGCAGCTAACCCTCCCCCGCCCCTCGACAAGAGAAGTCTTTGCCCTAAGTAAGGAAGAATGGTACATTCCATTCATTTGTGGATGGGCTTGGAAGTGTAAGACCCTAGATACGTAAGAGAGTATTTACAATTACGGTTACCAGTGTTCATATTATTGAAGATAATTATGAACTGTGTTACAACAGGACAGGAATAAACTCTCATTGGTTTTACTGTTTGAAACATCATCTGTGAACTGCTGGGAGTTTTCGTGAAGAATGATTATGCTTAGGGCCCTGAAGAGGTTCACTTTTACTCTGGTCAGAGAATATATGACAGGTTTTCCAAGGAGATGTGGGGACAGGAATCTAAACAGTAAGCCACTTATTTTGCAGAAGGAAGTTCCTAACAGGGGCTATGCATACATTTACTGATCTATGAGAACCAAAAGTCAAGGGCATAGAACACTATATGAAAATCTGTTTCTATAAGTTGATATAGCAGATACATTAGTTCAGATATAAGCATGTCTCATCCCTGTAGAAGACTCCATTTCCTTTTAAAAAAAAAGCAAAAAAAAATGGGACCTTTGATGCACTGTAAGACGTATAGGGGCTCATTTTCAAAGCACTTAGACACATATGGAGGCATATTTTCAAAGCACTTAGACTTACAGATGAACTTTGTAAGTCTAAGTGCTTTGAAAATGAGCTCCATAATGTTTTTAAAAGTTGTACTTTAAATCAGTCCAGCTCCTCCTGGATCTTGGGCAATTTTATCCCTCTGTGACTCAATGCACAACTGGAATCTACATAAGTGAAGACAAATTTTTCATAGCTCTTTTAGGTAGGAAAAAGGATGCCCAAATCTGAAAGTTCACAATTTACAGAGGATTTTACAGAAGGCTTTCTGAATGTAGAGCCTTGCCTGAAAACATCTATGAGGTCACAAGAAACACTGGGCAGTTGATGGCACAAGCTGCACATACAATAAGAAATACGTTTTAAAAAGCAGCATCTTTCAGGGTTTTGAACATGTAAGCAGTGGCAATTAAATGTGCAAGTGGTTGATTTTGTAACGTATGTGCTTAAGTGCCAAATTTCACAAAACTGAATGACTGAATGATCCTGTTTGTCCTCTGAGAATTATTTTAAGAGTATGAGGTGTATTTTCAAAGCACTTAGACTTACAAAGTTACATAGGAATCTATGGAGCTTTGTAAGTCTAAGTGTTTTGAAAATGAACCCCAATGTCGATGGTATTTTCTAGTATATTCTCATGCATGGTATCTTATACTTTAATGCCACCTTGTAGTTAAGACTTCAGTGGCATAATATAATCATGTCTGGAGACTGGAGGGCAACCAAAATCGGGTTTTTTTTTGTTTTGAAATCAAATCTGTGATCAAAATTCACTGCATAGTTTTGGCTGAAACCAAAGTCAAATCTGTTGCCCCCCAACCACAAGTGACTACAAGGCCCCTCTCAACAGAAATCTGCTCCCCCCAACAGAAAGCAGGCCTACTCCCATTCCCACTCTGTCTGGGGATCACTCCTGCCCAACTAGGCCATTAGACCACCAGGGATTTTAAGGTAGGTATGGGGAGGGCCTACAGGTGGTGGGAGGGTGGCACTTTTGGTTGGGCGAGAGTTTTAGTTTTAGCTCTGAAACATGACAGAATCCAAATTTAAGGCCAGTTTCAGCACTAAAGCCAAAACTGAAACCAAAATTCCGTCGGCCTCTACTGGAGACTCTAAAAATAGATTATTTTACTAGCTATCAGAAACAAATATTAAAATATATAAAACCCACAATTACCAATCTGATTGGACTTGTTTTTATAGTTACTGTTTACACATTTTCAGGTCCTCTGTAATTGGTGAAAAATGTATTTCAGAATTGTGAAAAAAAGCATATAACATTAAAAGGCTTTTCTGATTTTATTGAAGGAACCTTGGTGTCTTTGAGGCTGGGAAGTTAATCAGTCTACTGATTTAAGGCAGGTCTATTGCTTTCCCAATAAGTAAATCAATGGCTGTCTTTTTCACTAACTTTTTAAACACATTCTTAAAACCATGTTTTCTTTGCTTTTCAATGATTATGTTTCACTATTTCAACTGTCAGAGAGAAAGCCAAGTATATTCATAATATTTCCACACTCAGTATTTTATAAAAAGTTACTGAAATGTTTACTCTTTTTAGCAGTAATACACCCCTGGATTATGTACAGGTTGCACAAATTTGGGTGCGGATACCAGATGCACATGTAAACTAATGAGTAGCCCCTGAAGCAGCCCAGCAGGGCGAAACACGGCCTGTGTCGGGCTATTGTATGCATATTTTAGTATATTAATAAAAATCATTTTTATCTATCAACGATCTGCTTTGTATATTTTCCAACTAATTAGATTAGCCACTAGAATTCAATTATGGCAGTTGTCACTAATTAGGAGTTACATGCACATCTGTCCTATACTCTATTTTATAACATGCACTTAAATTTCATAGCGCGCAACTCAAAAGAGGGTGTGGCTATTGGAGAGGTATGGGTGTGTCAGGGGGCTTCCAGAAATTAGGCGCGATTTTATAGAATACTTGTATTTGAGTACCTAATTGCTATCAGGCATGAGCATTTACACAAGCTTTTGACAGGCATAAGTGCTTGCGTCCAAAGCTGGGCACGTGATTTATACTAATATAGTATTCTATAAAGGGAGCTCTGCACAAAGCACCCTTTACAAAATACTGTCTTAGCGCAGATCACATAGAGGCTCATTTTCAAAGCACTTAGCCTCCCAAAGTTCCATAGAAACCTATGGAACTTAGCCTCCCAAAGTGCTTTGAAAATATGCCTCAATGAAACCTAACTTTGAGTGTCATAGAATAAGTGAATAAGTGCATATCAATGCTGAAAATGAGCATTCGAGTACAGAATTGTGAAATCTGAAAACTCTGATTTATTTATTTATTTATCCCACATTTTCCCACCTCTTTGCAGGCTCAATGTGGCTTACATAGTACCATAATCGGCGTTAACCGATTCCGGTATGAACAAATACAAGTTGCGAGTAATATCAAGGTGATATTATGGTAGACTGAGATACATGTATGGTAAAGACAATTGGGGAGAACTTAGTGAGGGAAAGGAAGAGTTAGGATATGATTTGATATTTGATTCGATCTCTGCACCTTACTGTAAAGCGAATTATCCTCGTGCACTCAACATTCAGTCAGTAAGCTCTCTTCTGGGAAAGGAGCCTAAAACTGTGTAATTTATCTGGCTTAGCACTAAGCACACTGCCACACTAAATAAACAAACAATTAATTTTAAATGTTTCTAGGCCTTTCAACAAGAGACCCCTAATAAAAGTAATAAGCAATTGCAGGTTGTAGTTCACCTATGAGAAACTCAGATTCATGAACTTTTTTTTTTTTGTTACATTTGTACCCCGCGCTTTCCCACTCATGGCAGGCTCAATGCGGCAGGCAGTGGAGGGTTAAGTGACTTGCCCAGAGTCACAAGGAGCTGCCTGTGCCGGGAATTGAACTCAGTTCCTCAGTTCCCCAGGACCAAAGTCCACCACCCTAACCACTAGGCCACTCCTCCACTGTTGCTACTATTTGAGATTCTACATGTAATGTTGCTATTCCACTAGCAACATTCCATGTAGAAGTCGGCCCTTGCAGATCACCAATGTGGCCGCGCAGGCTTCTGCTTCTGTGAGTCTGACGTCCTGCACATACGTGCAGGACGTCAGACTCACAGAAACAGAAGCCTGCGCAGCCTTCTACATGGAATGTTGCTAGTGGAATAGCAACATTCCATGTAGAATCTCCAATAGTAGCAACATTCCATGTAGAATCTCCAATAGTATCTATTTTATTTTTGTTTCATTTGTACCCTGCGCTTTCCCACTCATGGCAGGCTCAATGCGGCTTACATGGGGCAATGGAGGGTTAAGTGACTTGCTCAGAGTCATAAGGAGTTGCCTGTGCCTGAAGTGGGAATTGAACTCAGTTCCTCAGGACCAAAGTCCACCACCCTAACCACTAGGCCACTCCTCCACTCACAAGGGATTTTCATTTTCTACATTTATAGTAAAATTCTTATGAAAACACTCCTCTATAATTACGATACTACATATTACACAGACATTACAAGTATACATGTCAATAAAAAATAACTTTGAAAGTGCTGCTGTAAGCTTTGATTTCTCAGCTAGTCAATACTTTTTAGTTATCACTTAAACAAGGTACTTTAATTTTATTTAATCCTACTGTTGTAGCCTCATGGGAAAAAGTGAGCTTCTAGAAAATTTCCATTTCATGAATTTAATAACTTACTTAATATATGTAAACAATGGAATTTGGTTTACTGAAAAGCCGCCTTTTCAAATTTATATTCATATCCCTGTGAAAGGGTCAGTTATAGTCTTTAGAAATCCATCAACATTAGGAACTTTATTTTCAATCATAAGTTCTTTGGTGGTGAGGTCATGATTTTTGCTCTCCAAAAAAAAGTATGTCCATTAAGGTGTTTCTGGACCTTCAAGTTACTGCAATACCCTTTATCATGGACCTCCAGCCTCTTAAGCAGTTAACAACTTGTCCGAAGTACTGCTTTTGAACTGCTGTGGAAGGCCCATAAATCTGATCATGTGAAACCCCTTTCAGCTAGTTCAACGTACTAGTGCTGACACATTTGGCATACAGTTTTTCCAGTACATTTTTCTTCTGGCCTCATTTCTTCACTCTACTCATCATGGTCAGCTTTCAGATTCTCCTCCATATAGAATTCACCTTGAACTCATTCAACAGTGAGTACTTGGTTTCCTGGTTCTGTATTTCAATTGCAGCATCAAAAAACTCTTTTGATGCTAACCGAGAAGCCATCTATGCTTTGGGCACAGCCCTTTCATATCAGATAAAGGGCCTCTTTGTAATTGGAATAAGAGAAGTTAAATCTAATATTAAGGCCCAAGAGTAAAAGATATTGAGCGGTACCTAACTGGATAGTGCCGCTGAATATGCCCAGTTAGTGCCCAATCCAAAAATGGCTATTCTATGGGTGGTCTAGGGGCAGAGTTGGCACTTTTGTAGTTAAGTGCCAATATTCAGGACTTAACTGCATAAACAGGACTACATAAAACACAGTCCTATCTTTATGTGGTTCACCTTACGCGGTTTTCTGAATATTGCACTTAACTGCATACGTTTTAACTGGCTATGTATGCCTGGATATTCAATGCCGGTGCCTGGTCATAGCATAGCATTGAATATTTGGGGATATAGCCAGCAGCAGTCAAAAAAACACCAATAGTTAGCTGAATATCTACTCCTTAGAAAACGCAGTGAGCAATGATAATAGACTGAAACTTTCCTACATCTACATTGATAACACCAAGGGATGTGTTCAAGATGTATATGTTGGAAGTACTGCAAGCTTCATCTGAATTTTTCTTCCTGTGATTACAGTGTATTATTTACTTGTTAATAAGGAAAGAGGTCAAGAACAAATCCAAGAGAGTGCTTTCTCAGATTTGGATGTTTCAGTAATTTTGGAAGATTCTAGTTTGTGAAATATAGTGCCTGCGGAGAGGAAGTGACGTCACGGGAGCAATGGAAGCATAAATGCTGAGCTCCCGTTTGCCCATAGCGAAAATAGAAAGATTCCCTACCGTAAGAAAAATTTAAAAACACACATCGGAGGGCACAGAACATCTGAAGAGGCGGATAAAAGGAAACCGACGCCGATTCACCGCCAGCAGTGACCTGCGAAAAATTGCATTGGGCGCGGCGAGGAAGTGGAGGTGTGGTGGCTAGAGAAACATCCATCGGCTCCGCTATAGAAAACGGGAAAGCGGACCTAATAGTACGACTGAAAAACAACAAAGCCAAAATAAAAGCGATGGAGCCTAACACCGCGACGCCAAGCCTCTCCCAGTTTGCATATGCGGGAAGCACGAGGCAGAGCAATATGGCGGCCAGCGGAGAGGAATTGGTAGCCAGTGGGGATCGAAAACGCAACCCCTCTGCTGAAGATATGTTCCCGACGCCGGACCAACTGAATCAGGAGGAGGAATCCCTCCCAGAATTGAGAACTCTGCTAAATGAAATCCGCTCTGACCTAAAAGCGATGCGGGCTGATTTAGCCAAGATGGGGGCAGACCTCAGAAGCGAAATAAAAGAGCTTGGTCACAGAGTGGAGGAAACAGAGACCAGATTAGAAGAACAGGGAGAGAACATGGGGGCCCTGGATCGGAGAGTACATGAAATAGACTTGGGACATGAAGCACTAGCTGATAAGATTGAAGATTTGGAAAATCGCAGTCGACGGAGTAACCTCCGGTTTAGGGGTCTACCGGAAACTCCCACCTACCAAGAAACGGAGAAGGTGATACAACAGATAGTCAGTGCATTGGTGGCAACTCCTGAGCAGCCCCTGGAACCTGAACAAGTAATATTGGATAGAGCCCATAGAGCCCTTGGGGCCACAAGAAACAACCTTCCCAAAGATATGATAGCATGTTTTCGGGATTATAAATTAAAGGAACGAATTCTTCAAGCAGCACGCCAAAAACAAGATTTTAAATGGGATACATACAAAATTGAGATATACCAAGACTTGGCGGCAGCAACATTGAGGAGGAGAGCAGACCTGAAGCCGGTAACCAGGAGATTAAGGGAGATGGGACTCCAATATAGATGGAGGCATCCATTTGCCCTGATATTTTATAAAGATGGAAGACAACACCAGGTGAAAACGCTAAAAGAAGCAAGGGAAGTGCTGCCTGAGGATATCCCAGCATCATCCTCCATGGATATAGAAGCGAGACATCCCCAAACGAACATGAGAAACTACCCGAAATGGCAGCGAGTTGGCCGCAAACGCCTGCAGCGCCAGCAATCAGCTGGACGCCTAACTTGAACATAAATGCCAAGGGTAATGATGCGAACTGAATTATTCAATGGTTGATATGGTTAGAGATAAGAGTTTGCATGAAGGGGTATAATCTACCAGGGGAAATGAGAGCTGGGAAGATCCAATTAAGCGAAGGGAGGGGATGAGTAGATAAGGGGAATGCACAGAGGGAAATGTTAAAACTATATAAAGACCGGGAAAGGAGAATCAAAAAGGACAAAAACTAGCTAAAGAAGGGCAGAAGGGTCACACTCTCTCTACAAAGCACCGTTTTAATCTCCTTTTTTTCTTTATTGGAGATGAAACGAATGCTCTGGATTTGGGGAAGGGAGTGGGGGGGGGGGGAGGGAAGCTTAGAGGGGGAAATGGGGGAAACTAAGCCATAGGGGAAGAGTACAGGAGGGGGAGGGGGGGAACAAAGGGGGACAGAATGCTATGAGGTTACAATATGGTGTTAAATATGTTGAAGGTTTATTATTACAAGTTGTAAAATGTTTAAATGTATAACACTAAATGTAAGAGGCCTTAATACGCCGCAGAAGCGTAGGCAGGTGTTTAGAGAAATGATCCGACAAAAGTCGGATGTAGTATTTCTCCAGGAGACCCACCTGAGAAGAAATTATGAGCATCTGATGAAACATGCAAGATATTCAATTATACATTGTGCTTCAAATAGGGAAAATAAAAAAACGCAGGGGGTTCTGATAGCTTTATCGAGCTCCCTCCCATGGCAAGTACATACCACGGTGAAAGATAAAAGAGGGCGATACATATTGATGGTAGTGTCCCTATACAATAAACAATATACTCTAATATGCATGTATGCTCCTAACGTGGGGCAAAGAGAATTTTTAGATACAGTAGAAAAGGTGATAAAGGAGAATGTACAAGGAGAATTAGTGGTGGGAGGTGATCTTAATCTCACGATAGATCCTAAATTGGACAACTCAGGAGGGAGGGTAGAATATGCTAAAGCAGACAGGAAAGCCCTTATAAACTGGATGACCCGATGGGATTTAGTAGACATATGGAGAGAGAGGCATGGGACAGAGAGAGACTATTCCTTTTTCTCCCCTAAACATAACACTTATTCACGAATTGATTACTGGCTAGGAAGCAGAGGACTGAGTAATAAGGTCAAACTAGTAGAAATAGAACAATGTAGCTGGTCAGATCACTCGATGGTGCTAATGGAGGTGGTGGGAGAAGGAAGGAAGATAAGGAACAGAAGCTGGCGCCTAAATGAAACATTATTGATGGACCCGCAGAATGTCCTAGAAATAGAAAATAATATAAAAGAATACATACAGTTCAATGACAATGAAGAGGTTAAACCGGCAAGCTTATGGGAGGGTCTGAAAGTAGTAATTAGGGGACAATGTATAGCAAAACAAGCTTATATCAATAGGAAAAGAATGGAGGCTGAAACTAATTTACGGAAACAAATAACGAAACTAGAGGGAATTCATAAAAAAGACCCAACAGAAAGTAAAAAAGCAGAAGAAATACGTCAACTTAAAATTCAACTCAATGATATACAACTAACGGAAATAGCCGGACAGTTAGAACAAGTACAGCAAGAATATTATGAATTCGGAAATAAAACAAGTAGGCTGCTGGCTAATAAGCTTAAAAAACAGGCGCAACGCAATTATATACATGGAATACACAACACTTCAGGAGAACTAATAACACAAACAGAGGGAATAGTAGGCGTATTTTGGGATTTCTATAATCAATTATATCAAACAGAATATGAGATATCAAGGGAAGAAATGCAACAATACATACAAGACCTGGGGATGATGAGAGTTTCGGGAAGGGAGCAGGAAGCGCTATCAATGGCCATAACATTAGAAGAGATAGAAGAAGCAATAGCAGATCTGCCAAACAATAAATCACCCGGACCGGATGGCTTCCCTACGAGATTTTATAAAAAATTTGCAAAAATTCTAGCCCCTGTACTATTGAAAGCTATTAATGCTTTCGAGGGGGCACAAGAGTTGCCATACTCATGGAGGATGGCGGAAGTGACTCTACTTTTAAAGCCAGGGAAAGACCCACTACAATGTGGTTCTTACCGGCCAATATCTCTCCTGAACACGGACTATAAGATCTTTACTAAAATAATGGCACGCCGCCTACAGGAGGTAATGCCTAGACTGATACATGAGGACCAGACTGGCTTCATTAGGGGGCGTCAAGCACATGATAATACTCGGACACTATTACATATTATACAACAAGTGCAGGAGGAAAAAATACCAACATTAATATTCTCGATCGATGCGGAAAAAGCATTTGATCGTGTGGATTGGGAGTTTCTATTTACAGTAATACGCCAAATAGGTATAGAGGGCCGATTTATGACATGGCTGCGACTATTATATATGAAGCCGATGGCGGTATTAAAGATAAATGGGACATATACTAATATATTAGAGCTGCACAGAGGCACAAGACAAGGATGTGCAATTTCACCATTATTATTTGCACTATCAATCGAACCCCTAGCTATGATAATACGGGCACATAAAGATATAAGGGGAATAATACGGGGGCAAAGAGAACATAAAATAATGCTCTTTGCCGATGATGTTTTGTTAACATTAACTCACCCATCACAATCAATACAAGAAACAATGACGGTAATGTCAAAATATGGAAGGGTCTCAGGATTTAAAATCAATATAAGTAAATCAGAAATATTAAATCTTACAACACCAACTAGAGAAGTGCAGGAGATAACAGATAAGTTTCCGTTTACTTGGGCAAATAAGTCAATTCGATACCTAGGGATTCAGATCACACCGGAAATAGGAGGACTATATCAAGCAAACTACCCCCAAAAAGTTAAAGAATTATTTGAGGAAATAGAAAGATGGGAAGGACTTACTATATCATGGCTGGGAAGAATCCATGCTATAAAAATGATACTCCTACCAAAGATACTATATTTGTTCATGGCCATCCCGATACCTGTTCCACAAAGGTTCTTTCAACAATTAAATAGGAAAATGTTTGCCTACATCTGGAGGAAGCGACCACCTAGGGTAAAGAGAAATATGATGTTTCAATTACCCGTAGAGGGGGGAATGGGAGTACCAAATTTCCAATTATACTATCAGGCAGCTCAACTCAGAATATTGGCGGAATGGACTCCTAGAAACACAAAAAAATGGTTACATTGGGAACGATCATGGATGGGTACCCGCTACATAGGAAATATACTTTGGAAAAAGGGAACTGAAATTATGACACTAATAAAAAAGGTACCAGTGGGTATTGGTCTCTTACTGGAGACATGGTTGCGGATACGACGAAAGGTGTTTCCGGAGAGGAAATACTTTCTACAAATGGCTATTTGTGGGGCTCCGGGATTTCCATTAGGAGAAACAGATAATGTATATAAAATTTGGGCCCGTAAGGGACTATATATGCTGGGCCAGATATGGAATAATGGAGACATAAAAACTTTTGAAGAATTAAAAGAGGAATATGACTTGGAAGAACGAGATATGGCATATTATCATAGCTTACGAAACTACATAAAAAGACGGGCAGGGGAAGAACTAGAACTTACAGAAACAACACTAGAAAGAGCAATTAAGGGAGGAGGGGGTAGAGGGGGGGGTATCACGGTTATATAAAGCATTATTAAAGATGTCCAACCCACAAGATCATTATATTAGACGATGGGAAGGGGCCTTGCAACAGACCTTCACTAGGGAAGGATGGATGAAGGGACTTAGGTACTTGCTGAAAACCTCCATCACGCAGTCGGTGGCAGAAAATGGTTATAAAATATGGTACTGGTGGTATTATACACCAGTTAGACTACAAAAAATATGCCATAAGATATCACCGGACTGCTGGAGGGAGTGTGGTAACAGAGGTACATTTATGCATATATGGTGGGAATGCCCCAAGATGCAAGCATTTTGGACCCAAATCCGAGCACTGGTTTATCAAGTTACAAAGATAGAATATCCAAATCGGCCGGAATACTGTCTTTTACACTTCCGGCCGGGAAAATGTAAGATACACCAACACAAAATGGCTAGTCTGATTTTTGCAGCAGCCAAAATGACAGTGGCAAGGGCATGGAAACAGATAGAGATGCCGCATGTTAAAGCAGTAGAGCAGAAACTTGACTATTTACATCAGATGGCGAAACTGACCGCATTGAGAAAAGGCCAATTGCATAAGTTTCAACAAATTTGGCAATCTTATGAACAGATGAGAGAAACATGTAAACACCATAGTAAGAAAGGGGGAGGGGAATAATGGGATAAAAGACTGTTAAGAGTTTATCAACAAATATTGTTATGGAAAAAGAGATGTATACGTTATGCATAAGTTGATTGTTGCGGATAAGTGAAGATGTAACTGTTATGTCAAAATACAATAAACAAATTAAAAAATATATATATATATAGTGCCTGCAACAATTGTGATTTTTGCGTTTCCTGCAGATCGAGATTGATTGCTCAAACGATATTTTAGGTACCAGAATGTCTGTTTTTTAAATTGCCGGATTAGGATGCTTCTGGACGTTAAAAAGGGAAATGCAGAAAAGGTGTAGAGATTTTCTTCTTTTTAGGCCTGGGATATTACAATTAAGTGCTCAATCCTTCAAGGTTTCCTTGTAAATGCATTATTAAATATCGCTCTGTTAAATATGTCTTTCTTGATCCCGCTTAATTAGTTGTATCCATTAGCAATCAAAAGGCACTCATTACTATGACTGATGCCTCTAGAAGCAACAGTGTGAAGAGATGGAGGTCTGATTGTAATAGGACATAGCATGTGCTATTCTTTATGTAACTAGTCTTAGATTTCGTCTTGGCTCCCCATTGTTGATGGCTTGAATCCTTGAGGTTTTTTTCTTTCTTTTTTTTTTATAAAAACAAAATTTTCCTTTCTGCATTTTGCCATATTTTTGTTAATGAATAATGACTGCAATGTGTTTCTCTGGATTATCTTTACAAGTGAATGACTTGATTACTGTATTTTTTTTTAATCTATAAAAATAAAATATAAATTGGTATCATTTATTAGCATTTTAAAGCTCCTTTATGTATGCTGCTTTGACGCTCTTTTTCCAAAAGGTGTTTTAATCAAGTACTTTAATAACTTAAACTGAGTGCTACACTCCGATACATGGTTACCAATAATGTGGTAGGCTAACCCCTCTTCCCATTAGTAAAGTATTAGCCCTGTTAAAAGCACAAATATAGGGCTCATTTTTCAAAGCCATGCTAGGAATTCCAGAATGGCAAATGTGATGAAGCCCATGGGAATTGAATTTGTCGCATTTGGCCACGCTGGAATCACTAGCGCAACTTTGTAAAAGGAGCCCATAGTCTCTTTTTGCTAATTAATAGGTTTGAGTCTTGATCCACTACAAACTTTGGGTTGCAGCAGCAGATATTCAACAATTTTCAACAGCGCAGGGCTCTTCCTGGATCAGGCTGTACCTTCCAAATAATCACAGCAGCAGATCATCCCTCTCTGACTACACTGGTGCCGCCCTATCTCCAGAACTTATTGTTTCCTCAATAAAAAAAATATATCTATATATATATGAAGAGAGAGATATTGATCAGAAGCCAATCCCTTTGGGTCTGGTGATTCACAACCTCCAAAAGTTTTGAAGGACCCCCAAGTTATTCCCCAATTGGCTTCCACATTTTCTCTCTGTTCCACCACAGACCATCCGCACCAGTTTCTCTCTCTCCTTGCAGCCCAGTCTCATTTTTCTCCCCACTCCAATCTTTCCTAACTCTTCCCCTCCAGCCCCAGAATGCTTTCTGCCACAGCGTTTGTCCCCCTTTCAAGCCCACCCCTATCAGTCTCTCACTCTCTCTCCCCAGTTCATCTTTACCATTCTTATGATCCATCTCTCTCCCAACACTTTATTGCTTATTTCCTGGTCCACATGGACCTCAATGACATCACTGATCTACTTATCTATGTGAGATTTTGTCCACATGCTATTCATTTGAGTCCCAAGTTGCCACTGATTTTCATGCTCTATGCCATTGTTGGTTTCTCAGGCCAAACTGCCACCAACTCTATGGTCCATGTAGGCGTTGCTGCTGATCTTCAAAGTCTTAGGCCACCAATGAACACCAGGACTACTTGAGCCACTGCTGTAGATACATTCAGGAGAAGTCTTGTAAACAGAAGCTTACTGAACCCTCTGCAATGGCGTCATGGGCTAGCAGAGGTCTAAGGATCACAGTTTGGGAACCATTATTCTATTTTTTAAATGTACTTCTTAGCCTTTGTGAAGAAAATTTACAGTTTAGGAAACCCACCACATTCATAGCTTCAAAACATGCACTTGATAAAATGTATTCTTGTCCGTAGTCTATATCAAAAATCAGTTGACCAGGGTGGCTCATTTTATAGAAGTGCATTCTAACAATGTGGACAAATACAGAGCCCCATTTTACATAGAAAACAGAGACTGGAATTGAGATATTGTAGGACTTCCCCTAGGAAATAGCACTGAGGAGAGGCTAGGCTCAGGGCACAGTTGAGCACGGAGGAAACCAGGTAGGATCAGGAATCAGACATGCAGCAGGAACAAACTGTGGTGCAGAAATCGGGCATAAGGAATGAAGAGTACAGCAGAAAGAAGCAGGGAAAAACTTGCACTGAAGCAATGCAAAGAGGTAGGATAGCAGTAGATGCAGTGCTTTTTTTTGTGCCGGTACGCAATGGTATGGCTTACCGGCACCTTTTTTTTTGCCCTGCACTTCCTCTCAGTCCTCCAGGGGCGTGGTGTGCTGGAGCCGCAGGGCTGGTCCGACACGGTAAGTTTGGCGCCGCCGCGCCATGCTTACAGCCACTTATCTGCCCGCCCTGGCGCCCTCTTCTCCCCCCAAGGATCCTTTTTCTTTTATTTTAAATTTACCTAACCTCCGTCCGAGTCCAACCGCATGGACAGAAGCATCACTGAAAGCGCTCCCCTCCCAAGTCCCGACGTCTCTAGCGGAAGCTTCCTGATTCGTTCTCAGTGTCCCACCCTCGAATGAACGAATCAGGAAGTTTCTGCTAGAGACGTCGGGACTCGGGAGGGGAGCACTGTCAGTGACGCTGCTGCCCATGCGGTTGGATGCGGAGGTCAGGTAAATTTAAAATAAAAGAAAAAGGATCCTTGGGGGGAGAAGAGGGTGCCAGGGCGGGCGGGCAGGCAGGCAGCTGGACATGGGAGCAGGAGGGCAACGGAGAGAGGACTATCTGGACATGGATGGCAGGGCTCAAGGAGAGAGGGGAATTGCTGGACAGGGATGAATGGAGGAGGCAGGGGACAGAGGAGCATGGATGGGAGGGCAGGGCTCAGGGAGAGAGGGGAATTGCTGGATAGGGATGAATGGAGGGGACAGGGGACAGAGGAGCATGGGAGGGCAGGGCTCAGGGAAAGAGGGGAATTGCTGGATAGGGATGAATAGAGGGGAATTGCTGGATAAGGATGAATGGAGGGGGCAGGGGACAGAGGAGCATGGATGAGGGGGCAGGGGACAGAGGAGCATAGATGGGAGGGCAGGGCTCAGGGAGAGAGGGGAATTGCTTTATTGGGATGAATGGAGGGGGCAGGGGACAGAGGAGCATGGATGGGAGGGAAGGGCTCAGGGAGAGAGGGGAATTGCTGGATAGGGATGAATGGCAGGGGACAGAGGAGCATGGATGGGAGGGCAGGGCTCAGGCAGAGAGGGGAATTGCTGGACATAGAGGGGAGGGAAGAGAGATGAAGGAGATGAAATGAGGGAAAAGGAACAGAGGAGAAAAACTGCACATGGATGGAGAAAATAGGCAGAAGCTGGATCCACTGGTTAGAAGGAGGCAGCGTGTATGATTCACTACCGCTGCTGCTGAGTGCTGAGACGGAGGGAGGTAGATCCTGCGATCGTGGCGGCGGTGGGCAGCGTTTGGGAAGCGCTGCCGTGAGAGTGAGGGAGGCAGATGCGGGAACGGAGCTCAGCCTGCACTGAAATTTTTTTTGGGGGGGGGAGAAGAGGGCTCCGGGCGGGCAGGTGGAATCGCAGGACATGGATGGGAGCGGGAGGGACGAGAGGAGAATCGCTGATGGCTGGAGGGAGGGGACAGGGGAGAAAAGAAAATTGCTGGGTATGGTATAGATGGATAGAGGGGGGCAGGGGCAAGAACAGAATTGCTGGGTATGGCTGGATAGGGGCAGGGCAGAGAGGAGAATTGCTGGGTATGGTATAGATGGATAGAGGGAGGCAGGGGCAAGAACAGGATTGCTGGGTATGGCTGGATAGGGGCAGGGCAGAGGAGAATTGCTGGGTATGGATGAATGGAGGGGGCAGGGGAGGGAAGAGAATTGCTGGGGATGGATGGATGGAGGGGACAAGGGGAGAGAGAAGAGAATTGCTGCGTATGGATGGATAGAGGGGGGCAGGGGAGAGAAAAGAATTGCTAGGTATGCGTGGATGGAGGGGAGAGGAGAGTTGCTGGACATGCGTGGATGGAGGGGAGGAAAGAGGAGATAGGAAGGTTGCTGGACATGGGTGTATGAAGGGGAGGGCAGGGGAGAGGAGGGTTGCTGGACATGGATGGAGGGAAGGACAGGGGAGAGGAGGGTTGCTGGACATGGATGGAAGAAAGGGAAGGGAGAGAGAAGAAATGCTGGACATGGATGGAGGGGATGGAAGAGTGAGGAAAGAGATGAGATGAGGGAAAAGGAAGACAGGAGAAAAACTGCACATGGATGAAGAAAATAGGCAGAAGCTGGATCCACTGGACAGTCAAGTCTGCGGAGGACCCAGCTTTTACTTATGGATATAGAGCAAGAAATGAAGAAGAAAGGAGGAAAGTAAAGAAATAAATGGAAAGGAAGCCCTGGAAACGGAGTTAAGAGGACAGATAGCAACAGGATCAGATACTGGGCCAGCATGATCAGAAAAACAGTCACCAGAAAACAAAGGTAGAAAAAAAATCATTTTATTTTCATTATAGTGTTTGGAATATGTCCACTTTGAGAATCAGGTGCTCAACATTAAAAGTTTATATTTATTTACTTATTTATGGCATTTTATCCCACATTAAACATGAATTAAATTGGAACCTGGGATCATTTAATTTTTTTTTCCTGGAGAAAGTAATGCATTGCCCCCCCCCCCCCCCCCCAGGCTCTCTCCCCGGCTATAGCCAGCTCTGCAATTTTGAGGGGAGGTGCACCAGGGAGAGAGCCTGTTATTAAACATTTACCAGCACACCACTGTCTAGTGCCCACCCATCCAACCTGTTGGCCCACCCAAAAATTGACTTCTGGCTACGCCACTGGGCTAGATAACCACATACATAGGAGCCCATAAAATACAATCCTCTCTTTATGTGGTTCATCTTAGCTGGTTAAGTGCTGAATATCATAGTTAACCGGCTAGGTTTTATCCGGCTTCATATACCCGGATATTCAATGTCAGAGCCCAGACATGGCCTGGCATTAATGTTTAGCAAAATGCTGATCACCACCAGCTGAATATCTGTTCCATGTAGATTTTAGACCTGTCCAAATCACACACCCCTGAAACCTGTGTGGTGTAGATCTCCACATGTAAATAGATGCTTTCTGATATTGGTTTTTACACATGTGTGCGATAAACACATGTAAACGGTGCTATTTACACGTGGATGCTTGTATGATAATAACCATAAACTCACCTTACACCAACACTCTCTCATTTTCAGAGATTCATGATTAAGCATCTGTAACATTAAACATGAACCTTTATGGTTTTGCTCTTAAAATAAGAAAGCCTTAGAAAGATAAGAATAGCAATGGTTAGTTTGCTTCTGTCAAACTTATTTGCATTCTTTCCTTTTCCTTCTGAACTTGTGATTAGAGTTGAACATGCAGAATTCCATAGTGGAATGAAAAATAAACCTAGTCAATGGTAATCACACAGGCCAAGTAACAATAATCATCTTATTTTATAAATACTTTAGAATATGTTTGTTTGGTTAGTTTTAGGTTAATTCTACGGTATGGTCTTTAGAGCACACAGTCAAAATTAGAAAATATGGGACGACTCCAAATGGGTTATTTTTGCACATTCCATGACAATAATGAACCTCACTCCTAAGCCAGAGTATATAGAGCAGTGATTTTCAACCTTGATCATCTTGTGGCACACTTACAAGGTGCAAACATTGTCGAGGCACACCACTGTAACCTAACCCATACCTGCCAATCCCTGCTAAGATCCATTCCATCCCCACCTACCTATACCTGTAACCTTCAGAAGTAGTAATTTCATTTAAATATGCTACTGAAATACATTACAGCACCAATATACCTGTTACTGGGAAACTGAAACAAGATGGACTGTTACAGATTCCTGCACAGATACCACATGCTAGCAGAATCATTTACCTCAGCTATAAGTACAGAACATGACTTTCACCTGATACAAAATACAGAACAGAAAAAATAAAACCATGCAGGCATAAACTGAAAGTAGAGGTACAGATCTCTGCATGTTGTGCAACAACAGATTAACAAAGAAATGTGTGTCCTCCTTGTACAGTGTAAAATAAAACCAACATCTCAATACTCACATAATTCGATCACTAAACTGAAAATAAAATCATTTTTCCTACCTTTGCAGTCTGGTTACCATTACCCTACAGGGCCAAATCTAAACCTCTCTCTCTGATTTTCAAGGTGCTCAGACAAAATGAGCGAGAATACCTAAAGAATAAATTAGCCCTCTACACATCTTGAGGCCTCTATTGTCCTCTCAAGAAGCATCCCTAAGTAAAACTTCATCAAAAGAAATATTACAACCTGCTAACAAGCCTTCTCAGGAGTAGCCCTCACATTCTGTAACTCACTCCCAGCAGAGCTATTCTAACTCAGGACAACTTGTTTCAGGAAGCAGGTGAACTCTATTCTCCCAAGCTTTTAATAGCTGTGGCAACTGACTATCCACTCACTATACATCTGGACTAACTTGTCGAACACCCTATAACTAAGACCGGTTCCCCATAACTAATTCAATGGTACATATAATTTTGCCCTCAATCTATACACCCACTTATTAATCCCCAGTGGCGTAGCTAGGGTAGTTGACACCTGGGGCCGGTCATTTTTTAACACCCCCCTCCAAAATCTAGTACTAGGCATGCCGAGAATACAAAACACTCAGGATCTATAGAGCAATTCTACCATACCATAAGCAGTCATTTCTACGAATCACACAATGAAAAGGAAAGCATCTTAAACACTACAGTGAGCACTAGAACATCAATTCACCTATTGTAAAACGAAAACAGACAGATAGTACAGATCGTCAATCCTGCACAGTCAATGCCAACTGAAAGTCATGTCTTTTTCACAAACACAGACACACCCTAATCCACTATAGAACAAGTAATCATAAACTTTTTATTTAGACAAAAATTAAACTGAACCCCCAATGCCAGACTCTGCATACAATGCAACACCACAGAAACAGAAAATGTCCCCTAGTACTGTGCAAAATATAAAGACAGCAGATGTAAATTTGAAAAAAAACTAACAAGAACTAATCACCACTTTACAAATTAACAAATAGAAATAAAACAAATATAGAAAATAAAATAATTTTATTGGACTAATCCATTAAGCTTTCAGAGGCCAAAACATCCTTCCTCAGGTCAATACAGTATAGTGCTGTTACAGTATCCTATCCTGACCTGAGGAAGGGGGTTTTGTTCTCCGAAAGTTAGTCAAAATGTATTAAAATTAGTCCAATAAAAAGATTACCTTGTTTACATGTTCTATTATAAACATTTATTAACACAGCTACAATACTACTATATCCTAAAGCAAAAAAATTAAAGTAAATATTTTATTTACAGTTTGTTGTCTCTGGTTTCTGCTTTCCTCATCTTCTTTTCACTGTCTTCCTTCCTTCCATCCAGCATCTGTCTTTGTTCTCTCTCTGCCATCCAGTGTCTGCCCTCTCTCCCTGCCTCTTCCATCTACATCTGCCCTCTATCTCTGCCCCTTCCATCCACCATCTGCCCTCTCTCTCTCTCCCCCTTCCATTCACTGTCCGCACTTTCTATCGCTTCCATCCACTGTCTGCCCTTTCTCTCTGTCCGCTCAATCCACCATTTGCCCTCCCTCTCCCATCCATTTAGGGTCTGCCCCTCCCTCTCACTCCCCCTTCCATCCAGGATCTGTCCCCTCTCTCTGCCCCTTTTTTTCAGCCCCCAGTTCCAGCCCCACTATCCCACCAGTCCCTAGTTTCAGCCCCAGCCCTTTTCTCCCACCAGTCTCGAGCTTCGGCCCCCAGCCACTTCTCCCTGTCCCCTTTTCAGCCCCCAGTTTCAAACCCAGCCCTTTTCTCTCACTAGTCCCGAGCTTCAGCCCCAGCCACTTCTCCCTGTCTCCTTTTCAGCCCCCAGTCCCCACAGTTTCAGCTCTTGCCCCTTTTCAGCCCCCAGTCCCAGTACTAGCCCCCTTATCCCACCTACCCTCCTTTTCAGCCCCCAGTTCCAGCTCCCTTCATCCATATGCCTTGCATTAGGGCCTCCCTTTTCAGCCCCAGACCCCATCTGGGCTCCCCTCCCCATCCCCTTCTCCCATCTGGCCACCCCATCCCCTTCTGCCATCTGGGCTCCCCTCCCCATCCCCTTCTGTCATCTGGGCTCCCCACCCCATCCCCTTCTGCCATCTGGGCTCCCCATCCCCTTCTGCCATCTGGGCTCCCCACCCCATCCCCTTCTGTCATCTGGGCTCCCCACCCCATACCCTTCTGTCATCTGGGCTCCCCTGACCCGACCACCAGCTCTGCCCCGGGTGTCAGCGGGTGGGGGGTGCTCCGCTCCCACTGCTCCCACCCTACCTTCTTTTAAAAAAAATCAGTAAAGCGGTGTGGCAGGCAGTGCGGCTTCGCATCTGCCCTGCTTGTAAAACAAGTAGATCTCCTCGTCGGGCCTTCGCTCACTGGGTCCCGCCCTCCTCTGAGGTAACTTCCTATTTCCTCGAGGGTGGGACCCAGTGAGCGAAGGCCCGACGAGGAGATCTACTTGTTTTACAAGCAGGGCAGACGCGAAGCCGCGCTGCCTGCCATGCCACTTTACTAAATTTTTTTTTTCAAGAAGGTATGGTGGGAGCAGCGGGAGCGGAGCATCCCCCACCCGCTGACACCCGGGGCGGACCGCCCCCACCACCCCGCCCTTGCTACGCCACTGTTTATCCCATCTTACCCATCTTTGGCTTTTCTTTTACAAGCTCTATTCGTGTTTTGGCTGTCTGAAAACTGGCATTTAGACATCCATATTGCATAGATGTTCAAATTCCAATTTCATAAAGCCAGGATATGGCTGTCTAAAATTGTAATATGTCCATACAGCAAGGGGATATCTGGGCATGTTTAGGGTAGGTCTAGGGAGGGGCCAAAATATGAACATCCAACTATAATTTATTTATTTAAAACATTTATATTCTGCATAGTCCACAGATCACAGCAGATTACAATGTCACATACATAATCCAAATATCCGATACTAACAATAAAACATTTCTATTAAGACAATGACATGTGAGAGCTCTTATTTGTATTAAGAGGTATAAAAACTATCACATGTAACAAACTGGCTTATCCAAATGCCTCTTGAAATAAAAAAAAGCCTTGAGCTGTTTTCTAAAAATAAGATAAGACTACAATTTACAAAATCAGCAGGCAAAGCATAGACTAGGTCCCATCACTTGAAAAATAGATGATCGAAGATCTAGCAAACTAACAGAACAGAAATTAGGAAT
The DNA here is from genome assembly GCF_901765095.1 of Microcaecilia unicolor. Classification (NCBI taxonomy): domain Eukaryota; kingdom Metazoa; phylum Chordata; class Amphibia; order Gymnophiona; family Siphonopidae; genus Microcaecilia; species Microcaecilia unicolor. The sequence continues at coordinate 23,819,242 of NC_044038.1, forward strand.
TTCCAAAAGGAGTGGAGGAGTGGCCTAGTGGTTAGGGTGGTGGACTTTGGTCCTGTGGAGCTGAGTTCAATTCCCACTTCAGGCACAGGCAGCTCCTTGTGACTCTGGGCAAGTCACTTAACCCTCCATTGCCCCATGTAAGCCGCATTGAGCCTGCCATGAGTGGGAAAGCGCGGGGTACAAATGTAACAAAAATAAAATAGATACTATTGGAGATTCTACATGGAATGTTGCTACTATTGGAGATTCTACATGGAATGTTGCTATTCCACTAGCAACATTCCATGTAGAAGCCTGCGCGGCCACACTGGTGATCTGCAAGGGCCGACTTCTACATGGAATGTTGCTAGTGGAATAGCAACATTCCATGTAGAATCTCAAATAGTAGCAACAGTGGAGGAGTGGCCTAGTGGTTAGGGTGGTGGACTTTGGTCCTGGGGAACTGAGTTCGATTCCCACTTCAGGCACAGGCAGCTCCTTGTAACTCTGGGCAAGTCACTTAACCCTCCATTGCCTCATGTAAGCCGCATTGAGCCTGCCATGAGTGGGAAAGTGCGGGGTACAAATGTAACAAAAAAAAAATGTATTGGTAGACCTAAGGGTTCTGACTGGTTTATACAACTTCAAAGTAGAGGACATGACAGCTGGTGCATCTTTCTTCAAAATCTTAAAAACTAGAGTTAAAAATTTAAAAGAAATCCTTTTCTCAATGGGCAACCAATGTAAAGAAACTAAAACCAGGGAAATAGCTGATGGTGTGGAATTTGTGCACTCATACGAGCTGTAGAGTTCTGCGCAAACTGTAGCAACTTCAACATATAAACTCGAGTCCCACAAGTAAGGAGTTACAATAACCAAAATGTGGTAACACATAATTCTGCAGAAGTTGTATGAAAATTAGATGCAGAAAGCAATTCCCTCATTCTCCTCAATACTCGCAATTTTTAAAAAAGACAGTTTTAATAAGTTGTTTAATGTGACTTTTCAAAGATAATGAGGACTCCCAAATACTTGATTTCTGATAAGATAGGTATCACACAATTATCACAAGTGAAACTGGAAGGACAATCACTATTAATAAATCGCGAGAGATACAGAACTTGAGTTTTCACCACATTCAATTGAAATCTGTTAGTAGAAAGCCATCTATAAATCAGAACTAGAGATTGTGATAAATGTGTTAAAGCTTCATCAATTGTGCCACTAACTGGGAAAAAAACTGCAAATCATCAGCATACATTTTGTACTGCAGCCCCAAGCATGTTAACAGCTTACAATTTGGTGTCATATAAAGACTGAAAAGAATAACAGGTAATGCAGATCCCCGAAGGACACCAGCGCTAACTGGAATCCAAGAGGAAGTGTCCTGATCAATCCTGACCAGAAATGTTCGATTAGCTAGAAAAGAACTGAACCACTCCACGACCTTCCATGCTAATCCAAAGCTTGACAAATGTTCAAGTAAAATTTTAAGATTAACTGTACCAAATGCTGCAGATATATCTAAGGTGGTCATCAAAAATTGAGCCCTGTTATCAAAACCAAGTTTAATAGTTATCACACACCGAGACAAGCAAGGTTTCAGTATTATGTTTAGGTCGGAAACTAAACCGATGCTATCAAGGAGGTTATTTTGCTCAATGAATACCTGTAACTGCTGGAGAACCACTGACTCCAAGACTTTCACTAAGAATAAAATTGAAGATACTGGTCTATAATTACCTGGTAGAGAAGCATCTAACATAACATTCTTAAATAAAGGTGTAATAGAAGCCCGTTTCAAAGATGGGTGTTGTTTTTAAGACCAGGTACTTGGCGTCTCCAGGTTATAGAAAGGTGATCTGACTGAGCAGTTGTCCATTGGAGGGATTAAAGGCAAGTCACCTCTTTAATTCCCCAGTGGTTGCTGTCCCCCTTCCTCCTCTGAATGTGAAACTAGCAAGGGATACTGGGCTTTATGACAGCTTCAGGAACTATGGACGTCCATGACACTTAGGGGTCCTTTTACTAAGCTGCAGTAGAAAATGGTCTTAGCGCATCCTTAGGCGATTTATTTTCCGCACGCTATGTCCTTTTTCATTTTTTCAATTAATGGCCATGTGCTAATGCTGCCATTAGCATGCAGCCATTACAAAAACTTAGCACATGAGCACTTACCACCACTTATTTTGTAGGCAGTAAAGGCTCACAAACTAGTGGCATGTGGTAATGTAGCGGTGCTGAGCAGCGCAGAAACACCTCAACATGCCCCCTCCATAGAATTAATAAAACTATTTTTTAGTGCGTAGTTTGCATGTGCAGACCTCAAACTTACCACAGGACACTTGAGCATGTCCCACAGTAAGCCCTTTTAAGCTGTGTTAAGCACACACTAGTGCTTAACGCAGCTTGGTAAAAGGAACCCTAAAATCTTTTAAAAATTAACTTAACATGGATGTCCATGCTGGTTCCAAGGCCCAAAATGGCAGCCACAACCTCTCACAGTAGTCTTGCAAGAGTTTGAGGCCACCATTTAGAACTGTGGAGCCGACATGGGAAGCAGTAACTGGGGATCGCTGCTGCCTGACCTACCCTAGACCATCAGGGCATCATTCGGGTAGGTCCGGGGGAGAGGTTAGGTAGTGAGAGGTTTCTGGGAGGCAGGGGTTTTTTGGGAGGGGCCTGCTGATTTTTGCATTAGAGCGCCTGAAAAGTAGGAAAAAAATTCTGTCCTCCCTGAGGGGCCCTTTTACAAAGGCACAACAAATCCGCATTACCACCCAGCAGTAATTCTGAATTTGTCGTGTGCTGAAAACACGCAGTACGAAATAGACCGCGTGCCCTAGGCGGTAATTCTGAATTTTGCATGCACTGGCAGTAAACGGCAGTGGATGCGAGCTGCATGCCTACTGCCTGGGTAGTGTGTGAGACCTTACCACTAAGTCAATGGATGGCGGTAAGGTCTCAGGCCGAAAATGGATACACACTGGTTTTTATTTTGCCACATGTCCATTTTTCTGGCCCCTTAAAAAAGGCCCATTTTCCAGGATGCAGTAAAAACTAGCCCGGTGAGCGCCCAAAAGAGGTGCTCACATTGCCGCAGGTCACTTTTTGCCACAGCTTAGTAAAAGGGCCCCTGAATGCATGAGAGGAGGGGGCTTTGGTGTGCAAGCTGGAGAGTGGAGTGTAATGCGTGTGTCACACACCAAATGTATGTGACTTGGTATGTCTGGTGTCCTATTTTTGTTATATGAATGTTCTACTGTGCTGTGTCATATTATTTCTTTTACTAAGCAAATTAAACCCTATTTCCAAGTTTACCTTACTGTTCTGTGTATTAAGCTGAAATTTGATCATTTTACTATTGTTATGCTGTTAATACAATGTAAGTTGTTTATGTCAAGCTATATTTGCTATACACCACCATGGGAGAATTTCATCATAAAAGGCAGCTAATAAATCCTGACAAATATATACATACAATCTTACAACTCAAGGTATTTGTTTTAACATACACTATTCAAAACAATTCTTAGACTAGTTGGTGTTATTATCTACTATAATAAAACTCACCCTCAACGTTCTGAGGACACTGACGTCAGTGAAGCCAAGCTCTGACTTCCTTCAAAAAGGTTCGAAGGTTCGTGGTGGTGAAGCCACCAAAATCGCTCCGGGCCCCGCCCTCAAGGACGGAGCAATGGCAGAACAACGAAGGGGTTGGAAGGGCAGGAGGCAGGGAGGCGGGGGAAATCGCTCCGGGCCCCGCCCTCGCGTCAAACATCATGAGGTTGGGGGCGGAGCAATGCCAGAACAACGAAGGGGTTGCCCAGGGACGGAGGTGGGTGTTGGCGACGAAAACCTTGCTAGCGCCCGTTTCATTTGCTCTGAAACGGGCTTCTTTTACTAGTTTTTATATAAGCTGCTTTGCAGCATCGCAGAATAGAACGATTGTCGTGCTTTGAATTCACTGTATTGTTTTGAATTTGTTCTGAATAAAAAAACTTGGACAGTTCTAAAACACCTATCATATAATTTCACCTACCAAGTATAATCTTATTGAAGACCAAGGAGACAGCTGATAAATTTCAACAATGAAGCAACCATGACATGTCATTTCAAAATAAAAATATAAAGAACATGACTGTCATGTGATTCTGCACATGTACAGACTATCAGCAGGCAGCTGTCCCATGTAAAATCAAAATGATGGGAACTTACCAACACTAGTTATCTTTTGGGTGACAAGATCTTGCAGCAGACCAGCAACGACAGGATTGTCCCTCGAATATAGCTCATATCGATTAATACCAATGTGAAATTTTAGCCAGTTTGGATAGGAATCAACAGATGTTTCTCCTGTAGGCAAAAATTCTTCCTCATCATGACCTTCATTACCTTCATTTTGCCTGGAAATCCAGAAAATGTATTTTTTGCAAATATTTATATAAATCTATATACACCATACAGAAATGCAAAACAATGAACACAAGACTCGTCAGTTGATCTTTACTGGTCAGGATTTCAAAATTGGCCCTGGACTTATTCTTATGCTAAAAGCATGATAAATCACTTTCACACAGAAGAGCTATAATATTTAACTACATAATACTATTATTTTCGGCTGCATAGAACTAAAAATGCCATTCCATATTATGTGTAGCACCATATATATATACACACGCATATATATATAAATATTTTTTTTTTTTTACAGACTAGGGACATAACAAAAATAAAGGAAATCTCAGTTTTAACAGAATATACTTTTTAATTAACCTAACCAACTGCAAGAATACATTGTTCTTGTTTAAAAGGTAAACAAGAAGGACATAGGGCAAATTTCATTTGACTATTTGCTCACTGTGAATCACACCCTAATCCCACAGCTACAGAAATTCCTAATGACTTTGTTTTAAGCTACTGTTAACAATGCAATTTATAAATCAAGCAGAATGTTAAGATTTTAACTATGAAACTTGGTGATTATAATTAATTGAAACAAGGACAGCAGGTGGCAAAATTATAGCCACGAATAGTCACAGATCCACTGACTGCTTGTTCCGCCTATCAGATTCTGTATGTCTAGAGGTCAATTATACAAAAAGCCATCTATAAATTATATAGTACATGCTGGATCAAGTACTGCCTGCAGGCATGCTTACAAAGATAGTTTTTTTCAAACCTGCTGATCTCAAAGTTTGCATATAATTATATATGAGGTTTTGATAAACAAAACATGAGGTGGAAAGTGACGATGTGAACACTTTGCATTAGCATACACGTAAGCCACTTTTGCATTACTTGGTTTAAAATTATGTATGGTACAGTATGTTTGAAGGCAAAATATACTATCCACAAACTTGAAGACAGTGCTGCTGTTGTATCCAGAGACAGGACTGTGCATTTTTTTTCTTTTCCTTTTCCCTCTAAATCAGTGGAGCAGGTAACTTATGGATGAAAGCCACAACACTAAAAAGGAGTAAATGCTTTAGGTTTTCATGTAGAAAGAGTAGACAGTAGTGTTTTTCATTACATGCATTTGCTTCCCCTTTTTCTTTTGGGTAACAGAAAGCATTAATAGTATACTAAGGAGTCCTTTTATTAACGTGCGCTAACAGATTCAGAGCACGCTAACAATTAGAATGCACTAAGAGGCTTATTTTCAAAGCACTTAGCCTCCCAAAGTTCCATAGAAACCTATGGAACTTAGCCTCCCAAAGTGCTTTGAAAATATGCCTCTAAATGATATGACACCCATAGGAATATAATGGGTTTATTATTTAGCGCATGCTAATCACTCGTGCACCTTAGTAAAAGGACCCCTGAACAGGATATATAACATGTCCCTTTTGTTGGCTTTTCAAAATAAATGTATCCAGTTTAAACACTGGAGTTGTCCTACAACCTTTGTTAAGCCATTTTTTTTCTTTGCATTTAATTTTTTTTTTATTAAACTCTGTTAATCTGAACCTATCATTTCCTCTTCTTAATGCAATCAGATTAACTCACCTTGAACGGCACAAGTATGCTTATTTCCCACTACAGAGATATACTATTGTTCTTGTATAGTTTCTCCCTCCCCCAAAACAAATTTTCTTTTCAATTTTGCTTACTTATTTTTGAAATATAATTTGTATTGCACTGTTGTGCAATTTTTTAAACAAAACCTGATATGGTCATGTAACAGATGCATTGATTTTGCTTGATTATAAGCAAATTGATTCATTTTCAAATTTATCCTGAAACCTAGGTTTTCCATAGGTTTTCCATCGTCTAAAATGGCCCATGTAAGTGCTCCACTGAATATACCATTTAAAAGTTCCCAAATTCAAAACATTAAGATCACCTCTGCACCCAATAGCATAAGTAGTAGTACAGGAAACCATTGCTGGTAAAATGTAATGAAGGGTTTACCTAAACTGATATGAATTTTCCTTATCATCAATTTGGGGATAATAAAAACTATGCGTTCATGACAAAAATAAGATCAGTTTTTAACTCATATGTCAAAACATTTCTGTTTGAAACACAAATACCTAAGCTGCTTTACACTTGCACATTTTACAGATTATTTTCCATACTTACCATTGCTGAGGTTCAGCAACTTTAGGGTTAAATCTGATATCACTCTTAACGTTAAATAAGACATCGTCCTCTGTCAGGTCCGGAATTGGAATTTTGTAGAGGGGATGATCAAACAGTAGTGCCAGTCTGGAGTATCCCTTTCCAAGCCTCTGTTTGTTTATGCTCCCATCTTGAATGAGCTGCTTGTTATTGTGGTCCTCACTGATGCCAAACTGTTCCAGTTTTTTAAAAGCTTCATTTTTGTCTGACATCCCTGCAATTTTCTCCAAAGAATGTGAAGTGAGATTGGAATTTGGATCACTGCTGAAATCTTGTAGGATCCTCAGAGTGTGCTTATTAGGCCAGCCTGATTCAGCCCCACTGTTGACTCTCTGCTTCCCCCAGCCCTGCGTCTCCTCATTCAGGCCATGAGAGCAGGAGCACTCTGTGTTCCCATCAGTTCCTGTAGCTCGTCTCTCCAGCTTTGGTAACAGATCTATCATAATATGCATTGTGCAGGCAACCAAAAAGACCATCAGGATTAACACCCTGAACTTGCGCACCAAAATCATTTTCATTTCCACTATTATTAATAAAATTATAGGTTTTTTTTAAATAAATTTTTAAACTGCTCTTTCATAGAAAAAGCTTTTGTAATTTCTTTTGAAATATAAAACAATTATGTGAATAAAGTCAATTTTCATATGCTGTCAGAAATAAATATTCCAGAAACAATAAGTCCTCATTTGTTTTTTTTTTCATAAAATACTCAATATAAAGCAGGGCATCAAGTCTAGAAAATCAAGCGAGGAACACAATAAAGACATCTGGTGATTGTTATGACACAAACCCTAGCAGTGTTTTCATAAGACGCTGAAGATACCAGAAATTTGAAGTACTGACTGGAAAAGATATTAGGAAACAAAAACCTTGAATAAATAAGGATTCAGGGGATGAAAAAAAAATCATCCAGAATACTCGGTTCCAGCAAACAGTATGAAGCTCCCCATTCACTGAAAACTGAAGCTCGATGCAGCAGTGGGACTCTCTTTCCTCTAGAAGACTCCTAAAAACATTAACTTGGAAATGATTTTCTTATAATGGTTCCAAAATCTTCATCCATCATATCCAGTGTTTGGAGAGACCAGCAGGTTTCATTGGAATCAAATCAGTGTGATGCTGTATCCAAGGCGGTTTGGCTGACTGATGACACTACTGTAACACAAGCTTGAATATGGCACAGAACGGAGATTAGGCAAACAGAATCGTAGAGATTTTTCTTAGCAGCGAGGTATCTCCTCTCAGTTGTGAAATCTTATTTCTCCCTCAATGTGGTTTGAAAAGAAAAAAAGGAAGCAAAGTAGTAAGAAATACAGAGAGAGAGGAAGAGAAAGAGAGAGATCTTTGGCAGGTGCAGAGTGAATACCCTTTTCAGCTACACTGAATGCTGTAGACTGGTTGGACTGGTAATGCTGCAGCTCCAGCCTACAGTGGGTGTGTTAAATATTATGAGCAAGCCATGAATCCAGCCTTCCAGACGTCATAGTTAAGAGATTGGCTAAATAAACGCTACAGCAATAGTAAAGGAAAACCTCAACCAAAAGCTTTTTTTTTTCTCTTCCCAGAGTACTGCAGCTCCATCCAGGGCAAGGAGAGGGCGTCTGTTTCTCAAAGGTTTGCACAAAAGAGCTATGCGAAGGCTACTGCAAAATAATGGTTTAGTCTGGCTGCCTAGACTCAGTATCATCATTTCTGCTATGTCATTGCCCGAATGGCAGGCTGCACTTTCTGAAGCATTTTTTATCTGCTAACCTTTACAAAATAATGATGTTCCAGTTACTCCCAGAAGTAAATATATGCTTTTTTCTTACATTTCAAAACTAACCTCTTACACTGTAAAGACTACCCTATTTCAACATAAAACAGTATAGAAATCATGCCTTCTGTAAAACTGGCACGTTTCCTGTTCACTAAGTATGACATAGTGTGCAGTGAGCTTACACTATTAACACTGTCCTTGATGTAGCGGAGATATTAAAACCTGAATATATGTACTCAATTAACTACATCCTTAGACTTCTCATTACATGGGATATTAGTAATATATTTAACCACTCTACATTAATCTCGTAGCTGCCATCAAAGCAAGTGTAAAAGTGTAAAACTGTAGAATGTCATGCAGATGTTTCACTCAATCAAGACAAAATGAATGTTTAAATACAAAACCATCTAACTGCCTGGGAGAATAGATGCAGGTGTGTCCTAGATGATATAGCGCCCTTGCAACGTAAAACCTCATAGAATCACAACTCCACACCTTGGTTTACGAAGGAGCTCAAAAACCTAAAGACACAAACTAGAAAACTTGAAAGAGCGTGGCGTAAATTGAGATCCGAACATACACTAAACGTATGGAAATCCAGTCGTAGGAACTACAAATATGCAATCAAGCAAAGCGATCATACTTTTCAACAAAACTAGAGTCTGCAGGCAATGATGCTAAAAAGCTTCATCAACTCTTGAATTCGTTCCTTGATACAAGCAAGATAGTGTCCACGCAATCAGTCCGTCCCTCTGCTGACAAACTACCTACATATTTTAATGAGAAAATCCAATTGTTATGACAACCACTATTCAGTAGTACTACTGTCATCGAGGACTTTCTCATGACACTGGACTCACCCCCAGAATGATGCCCAGCTGACAGTAGCTGGACCACCTTTAGCAGTTTAAAAGTAGATAATGTGGCATGAGCACTATCAAGTTCTCAAAGAAACATTGTGGTCTTGATATTTGCCCTAGTCATCTGCTCAAATCAGCTCCAGATTGCTTCCTCGTTGATTTAACCTCCTACTTAAACTTCATGCTCAAAAAAGGGCTTTTTCCTTATGAGCATGGATGCATTCTTCTCACACCTATTCCCAAGAACCCAAAAATAAAAGCTGATGTCATTTCTAATTATCGACCAGTAGCATCTATCCCATTACTCATTAAAACCATGGTCAATATCCAGCTGACTTCATGAAGAACTTCGATATTCTACATTGCTCTCAATTGGGGTTCAGTCCACAGTACAGTACAGAAACAGTCCTGGTTACCCTCTTGTCAAATTTTAAAAGAGAAATGTCAGTTGGGAAAAAAATATTACTACTCCAATTTGGCATGTCCAGCGCGTTCGACATGGTGTATCATGTACTTTTAATCTACCTGATAGACACATTCGGAATAAGTGGAGACGCTCTCGTACATACCAAGTAAAAGCTAATTCCATCATTTCCACACCTTGGAAAGCCTATTGTGGGGTACCTCAAGGCTCACCCCTATCTCCGTCCCTTTTCAATGTTTTGCTGATTCCAATAGCTAAAGCACTGTCAAAGCACGGCCTTAACCCATTCATTTATGCGGACGATGTGACCATCTACATCCCTTTCAAGTCAACTCTAGCCGAAATCTCCGAAAAGATAGACGCAAGTTTTTCCATCATGGATTCCTGGGCAAAGGCGTTTTTGTTTAAAATTAATCAAGACAAAACACAATGTCTCATCCTTTCGTCACAGTTCAATAAAGTAGTCCAAAATACACTCATCATTAAGGACTTCAAACTTTCGATCTCAAACAGCCTGAGAATCCTTGGAGTAGAGTTGGATATCCACTTACAACTGGACAATCAAGTGAAAATCATCACAAAAAGAATGTTCCACGCAATGTGGAGGCTGAAGCGTATCAGACATTTTATAACGAGAGAGCTATTCCGTACCCTCGTTCATTGGCTGGTCCTATCCCATATAGACTACTGTAGTGGGATTTATGCTGGTTGCAGGGCCTATATTCTGAAAAGGCTTCAGACAGCTCAAAACATGGCTGCAAGACTAATACTGGGCAAATCGCGCTTTGATCATGCTCAACCACTGCGTTTTCAACTTCACTGGCTTCCTATAAAAGACCGTATTACATTTAAAATCTGCTCACTAACACACAAGATAATATATGGAGAAGCCCCTGAATGCATGCTCAATCTAATCGATCTACCATCTAGGAATGCCCTAATATCTGCAAGGACTTACCTCAATCTACATTATCCCAACTGCAGGAATGTTAAATACAAGACCCTTTTTGCTTCATCCTTCCCCTACATCAGTCCTAAATCCTGGAATGTACTGCCAAAACAACTAAAAGAGCTAGTCGATCACCACCTGTTCAAGAAGTCCTTAAAAACATTCTTATTCGACAAGGTTTACTCCACTGGCAACTCCACTGTTTAACCTCGCTCTCTTGTTGACTGTTCAGGTTTTTGCCGGTTGCTTCACTCCTGACATTCTCCCCGTGTAATCCCATGTTCCTTCCCCTCCTGTCTCATTCCGTATCTGTGCCTTCTATGTATTGTATTGTATCCTCTTGAATTAATGTAAGCCACATTGCGCCTGCTCTTGTGGGAAAATGTGGGGTAAAAATTAACCAAAATAAAATAAATAAATAAAATCTAATGTGATCATCTGTACCTGACTGTGTGCTCTCTGGAATTGATATATATGATTTTGCATTGATATATATGATCAGGAACTGTGTACCAATGGTAAGCTCTACACAATATACTGAGGTCATCAGGGGCACTGCCCTTTAAATTCATGCCAACAGCAGAGGCTAACTAAAGCTAGTTGGATTGAGTCAGGGGATGAGGCAGTTTTAGTGGGTTGCTGTCCCAATGGGTTTGCTTTCTGGTACTGAGCAAGATGGAGAGAGCAGAGTGGGGTGGGGGGAACAATGGTGTATTGCATGGTTGGGGACATGGGAGTATTTCCTGATGCAGGTAGGGACGAGTGGGCTTGGTTATGTATTCACGGTTTATCACCCACCCAGGAGCTTTAAGGAGGTGTTATTAGGGAACACATGCACAATGTACTGATTTGTTAATAGTAGGGGATGACTCTGACTTTGATTTCATTTCTATTTATTTTCAATTTCTTATATACCATCTGCAAGACTGAAAGTTATCAAAGCGATGGGCTCACAGTTTTAATTTGCACTGGAGACAATAGAGGGTTAAGGGACTCTTTACTAAGGTGTGTTAGGCAATAATACATACCAAATGCAACTAAAAGTGGAGTACCATGGGATGTGCTTAGGCATCCCGCAGTAACTTCCAAATGTGTGCATGCTAACCATGAGCTAAAAAAGCAAAGTTACTCACCAGTTAGCCAGTTAGAAATTGTGTGTTTGCCAATGGTTCCGAAATTCTGTTTGGGTAAAAAAAAAAACAAAAAGCTGGGTGGACTGTTTATGGGCTTTAGTCCACTACAGATAGACGTCTAAGGCTCGCATGCAATCCAAGGGATGCAGTACACTTTCGCATGTGTACTGCACGCGAAAGTGTACTGCTGGCAGAATGATTGACTGATTAAAATGGAACTCCAACACTACCTTAGGAAGGAATTTTTTTTTTTTTGGGGGGGGGGGGGGTGTATGGAGAACTACTCTATTGTGGTGAACTTAGTGTAAGGTGGATCAGCTACTAGGGCCTGAAGCTCACTGACTCTGCGAGCTGAAGTGACCATCAACAAAAACACAATTTTTCAGGTCAAATACGTCAAATGACAGGAGCTTTCATCAGTCATGTGAGAACAACACCGAGATCCCATGATACAGTTGGAGGTTTGATAAGGGGCTCTGTTAATAACAAACCTCCTATAAAGTGAGCAACTAGAGGCTGAACAGAGATGGGGTTATCTCCAATAAGGTGATGATAAACACCAATTGCACTAAGATGAACCCTCAGAGTTAGTTTTCAAATCAGAGAGGTACAGGAGGTATTCAAGCAGTTCATGTGTAGGGCAAGTGAGGGGATCTAAGCTCTTGCCCTAACACGAGACGGCAAACTTCCACCACTTAAAAGAGTAACGTCTCTTACTGGAGTTTTTCCTGGAAGCTGGAAATGTGAGAAACACCCTCCGGCAAATCTAAGGATTAGAATCCTAAGCTCTCAACATCCAAGCTGTGAGAGCCAGGGATTGGAGGCTGGGATGCAGAAGGGATCCCTCGTTCTGTGTGATGAGGGTCTTTCAATAATTTCAAAATTTCAGTTAAATATCTTATACTTCTCATGGTGATCTTAATGGTAACTTTGGAAAATTAATAACTCAATTTTTAAGGCCTTAGCCTGATTTTCCAACATCTCTACTTTAAATCTTAAGTTAGTGTTATCTTTCATCAAAACATTTTGTACCTCTTTTATTGATGATATCTGTAGCTTGGATCCTTCCATTTCAACTTTAAGGGCAGAAACTTTCCCTTTAAGTTGCTAAATTTATCCTCCTGTGCTTGAATTTTGATTCCAAATGTATTCAAAAAGATACAGATAAGGACTGTCCCAGTTGTAGGATCACTTCCCATATTGACTCATCAGAAAATTGTTCAGGATGCTGTGGGCAAAATTCAAAAGGAGTAAATGAAGACAGTTCACCGGTTGTGAGCACAAACCAATGTTTGAGGAATCGGCCCAGATCAGTGATAAGATCGATAAACAGGAGAGATTCCTCCTCTCATACCGGTGCGGTTAACATGATCTTCTGTGTAATACGGCCTAAAATGGCTTCCCTTCCTTGGTTCCGTGCAGTTGCCAGCACTTCGGCAGACATTTGAACAGGTCTCGCACCTTCTCCATTGGAGGATCCCGGTTGCTGTGGTGGTGTACGCTCGGCGGGGCTAAGAGAGACCTAGTCGGCCAGAGCATGCGTCAGGGTCACTTCCTCTGCGGCAACGCTCAGTGGCTCAAATACCTCAGCTCCTTCTGCCTGGGGACCTCCATGTGACACAAATCTATCCTTCAGGAGGAGGAGGTTGTGTGTGTTCTGAAGGAAAAACCTTCACTTTCCCCTTCCTCTTACCCATAGGAAAAACCAAAGGTAAAAGAGACACGAAGCACTGCACTCAAATGACCACCATCTTGGCCACACTTTGTGTCTGACTTTTATGAAAAATCTCATTACATCTATTTTACTTAGGAGGATCAAGGAAACAACGACGGTCTAATCATTTTCTTGTTCATTTTGAATCAGGCTTGCTTAGAGAGAACTGTGTGAATTTTAAACATTGGATGAGGTGGGGGGGGGGGGTGTGTATAGGACTAGGGTTGGAAGAATCTGTTCAGGTGTGGAACACTAGTGTGCATGTTATTTTGATGTACAGACAGCAAAGGAATAGCAGGTGATTGTAGATGGAAAAAGAATGTCCCCTTGGTTCCATGAGGAACTTTGTGTCCTCAAATGTCAGTTACATCAGTTAACGTGTCAATAGTAGTCTGCTGCTAAAGCAGATCTGCAATTATATCTGGAAAAGATGAGGGAATATAAGGTGCTTTCATCGTATGTACCCCCGGCCAGGAATTTTCGACACGCCTTCTGCTGCCTGACCACCTGGCGAAAAGGCTCAGCCTGCTCCGGAGGGAGTGCATCAACCAAGCTGGACAGTTGCCTCACCGAGTTCTGCAAGTGGACGTTCATGAAGAGCTGGTATGTCTGGATCCAGCGGCCTGAAACGTCTTCCTCCCAAAAGAGTCCAAGGTTCTAGATTCTCTGCCCAGGGGCGCTGAGGCATAGTCCCTAGTTTTCTTGGCTCTTTTGGGGGCACAGTCCACCACCATGGAACTGTGAGGTAGCTGAGACTTCATCAATCCAGGTTCACCATGGATCCAATATTGGGATTCAACTTTTTTCGGGATCACGGGATTAGACAGAGGGAACGACCAGTTTCGCATAAGGACTTCCTTCAGTACGTTATGCAAAGGAGCCGTTTGCAGCCTCTCTAGGCAGAGAAGGATAATCCAGGACCTCGAGCATCTCAGCCCTGGGCTCATCCTCAACCTCCATAGGGAAGGGAATAGCCGCAGCCATTTCCCTGACAAAGGAGGTAAAGAATAGACTCTCCGGTGGAGAAAGTCTCCTTTCTGGTGGAGGGGAAGGTTCAGAGGGAATCCCATAGGACTCATCAGAAGAAAAGTACCTGGGATCTTCCTCTTCCTCCCACGAACGCTCATATTCAGTATCGGACAAGACATCCCTCAGAGTAGTCCGAAACTGAGCCTGCCTCAACACCGAGGTACGATGTCCTCGACGGCGGTGCCAAGTCGACGCCCGCTTGGACTGCGGTGAAGCTTCCTCCACCGATGTCGAAGAGAAGTCAACCTGGGTGGCAGCCGATGCTGCAGGTGGCACCAAGGTCAGGGACCTCACCACAGGCGAAAGGCCACATGCCGCTGCAGCAGACGGTACAGAAGGCGCAAGCACCCCTGACACCGAAGCAGACTGACGCAGCAATCCTTCCAGAAGCTCTGGAAGCAGGGCCCTGATATGCTCGTTGAGAGCCGCCATCAGACAAGGCAGCAGGGTCAGTAAAGGAGCCGGTGGCAGAATCTGTCAAGGCTCAGGAGTAGGTACCGGACTGCCAGAAGACCGACACATCGGCACCTCCTGTACAGAGGGGGAGCGATCCTCTCGGCGCCGACACTTCTCGGGTGCCGATTCCTTCGACACCCCGGAGCTCCCGGCCCCATGTGTCGAAGGAGAACGATGACGGTGCTTCTTCACCTTCGCTCGACGCCCGTCATCGAGAATCCTCGGTACCGATGAGGAGTATGTGGAATCCTCACGCCTCCTAGGGGCCAGGTCTGATGAAGGTCGGTCCCGGGGGTCTGCATAACAGGAGGCCTCGAGGCAGGTGTAAATAAGTCAAAAATGAATAGTTTAGGATTATTATGGAATGTTCCAATTTATAGATCCTAATCATCTTCCCCTCCACACACACTATAAGAGCAGAAGTGGGGACTTGTGAGTATATGAAGGTGTAGGGGCAGATTTTAGAAAAGACATACAAACTAGAATTGAGACGCCCAAGTCAGGAAATCTCAAGGACCATCCATTTTAGAATCCAAAACATCTAAAATATCAACAGGTCAACATGAGCACACCAACATTTAGAAACAAACATTTATTGCTTCTGAAGCTGTCATAGAACCCAGTATCCCTTGCCAGATTTGTTTTCGGAGGGGTGGGGGGGGAGGGGAACAACCATTGGAGAATTAAGGGGGTGACCTCTTCTAATCCCTCCATTAGAACGCTGCTCAATAGTAGCACTTTCTGAAACCTAGATGTCTTGAGTAGCTGGTATAAATCCTGTCAAACTGAAATGGGGAATACACGTTTATTTTTGAGGCCCACCCTATCTCACTCAGACCACACCCACTTGCCACATGCATCTTTTACAGTTTTAAACATATATATTCCAGCTTTGTAAAACTGAGATTTCAATTTTTATGCAATATAAACTTCTGTTTAGGCAGGTCTAAAACTGAAAACAGTGCTTCTAAAATAAGTATCATAACAGAGTCAAACATGAGGGAGAAGGTCAACAGTAATTTTCATTAAGAAAAAGTACATACCTTCCACTCTAGATGCAGTGGGGGAAAGGAGAAATACAGAAAGGTTTTGAATTGGTGACCTGACAGAAAATCACTACTAGAGAAGGTAGACATGAATGTAACTAGGTGGGCAAATGCGGCTTTGGAAAGCAAAAAACCAAGACCATTTGGATGAAAACACAAGGGTATGGGGTACGACTATGATAACTGGGTGTGAACATGTGGTGACGGAAAGCACAAGTTATGACTGGGTAAGTGTTCAGAAATAAAGAACAAAAGATGGGGGAAGGAAGTTTAAAGGGGTGCATGAAAGCAAACATTTGTTTATAAGCAGCATGCATGTACAACATGGTGCACAAATGTGTAGGCTTAGGAGTTATGCACCACCCCACAAAACCTTGATAGATTTGGAAAGGCAAACTATTATATTTAAATTCCAAATAAAAAAACACAGCTGGGACAATGTATACATGGGCTTCAGAAGCCAATATGGTCAACTAGGTTAGCCTGCAATAACTAACCGGCTCTTTTACTAAGGTGCACTAAGCCCTTAACATGGTTTAGCACACCACAAAAAAGTTTACTAGACATGCTAAAGCATTTTACTGTAGTTGTTCTGTTTGTGCGCGCTAACTGCATGCTATTAATTTTTTGTTTTTGTTTTTGGAGGGGGTATGTCATGGTGAAAATTGGGCTGGGAATGGGCGTGGAAGCGTTATCTTGTTCTGAGTCAATTAGACATTTTTTTAACGTTTCTTTTCATATGATCTGGACCTTTAGTGGGATTAAACGGATTACAAATACTAACATTTGTTTAGATCCAGCTACTGCGCTCACATTACCACGCACTAATTAACGTGTGGTTAATGTGGGAGTATTTAGTGCCTCCTAACACTGTTATTTTGAGTTTAAATATACTAATCATATTAAGGCACGGCCTGAAAATAAAAAATAGAAAAAGCCCTTTTTTAGGGGCCTACCCAAAATTGTGGCACTCCTGCTATGGCTGGCAGACATCCCCAACCTCTGTCACCTGAAAACTTTCTCTTTCCTGCTCCTCAAGCAGCCAGCACTCTTCCAAATGGCAACTGACGGAATGTGCTTCAAGCTGATGTCAACACCGGCCCCCTCTGCATATGCTCCAGTTTCACGTATGTACAAGAACTGAGCATGTGCAGTCTGCCGGCGATGACAATAGCCCAAGCACAGTGTGCCTATGAAGGAGGAGGTCTTCAGGTGGCGGGGCTTGGGGATCCCTGCCAGCTCAGGCATTTAATATTTGGGTTTGATTGGGGGGGGGGGGAAGGAGCAGAGAGTGGGGCTGGGGCCAGATTCTATGACCATGCACCTTGGGCTCAGGTCCACCCAAAATTGGCCATCTGGCTAGGCCCCTGCACGAGAAATGGGTGGGAATGCCCAGTGTTGGGATGCTATGGCCATTTCGTTGCGTTTCTTAGCAAAAGAGCTCCTAAATTCATAACCATCCATGTCATCATCAAGTTGGGAATGGGGTAGAGAACAAAAGGTGGGCACTGTGAGACACATAGGTGCCAGCTTTGTGGGTGCCGAGTATCCCCAATATTGAGTACTACTACTACTAAACATTTCTAGAGCGCTACTAGGGTTACGCAGCGCTGTACAAAATAAACAAAGCAGGACGGTCCCTGCTCAAGCTCCTTCATTGTCTTGCACCCCCCCCCCCCCCCCCCGAAATCATTTGGAAATGTTGGCGCCTATGGTGAGAGTTGCACGAGAAATTAATAAGTGGCTGAAAAGGGCTAAGCAGGTTTATTTTATTTGGCATGATTTCTATTGCACCCACCTAAATGAGTTTTTTTTTTTTGTCTTCAGTTCATTATCATGTTGCCAAAACTTTTCTGTAACACTAAATGTCTATTTTCTATTATATTTCCACTACCCATGATGTACTGTAAGCCACATTGAGCCTTATAATAGGTGGGATACAAATGCAATAAATAAATACATACATTTGCTCCTTCCACCCCAGTGGCGTAGCCACAGGTGGGCCTGGGTGGGCCGGGGCCCACCCACTTAGGGCTCAGGCCCATCCAACAGTAGCACATGGTAATGAAAATGCTGCTCTCCACAATACTGGCACCTTTGCATGCTCAGTTTTCAGTGTATGCCTGCTGCAGTCTACCAAGGTGGAGACTGGAGAGAAGCATTTTCCCACCAGCTGAGATATTTTTTTGATGTGGGGGTGGGGAAGAGAGCATTTGGTGCCCACCCACTTCTTGTCTAGGCCCACCCAAAATCTGCTGTCTGGCTACGCCCCTGCCACCCTCCTTTGGTTTCCCGAGTGTCCCCAGTGCAGCGCTATCCTCAATCCGACTCCTCCAACTACAAACAGCTTTTGCCAGCAGCTTTCCTTTTTCTCTACCGCTCGGCTTCTGCCTCTCTTCTTCGTTCATTCTCTGTAAAGCGCGGAAGCCCCGTTGGGAAAGAGGAGCCCTGGGACCACCGGCCCCCATGGCAACCAACCGCATCGCCTGCTTCAAACTTTCCTGGTTAATTAATCTACGCAGCAGAACCCCCCACAGTTACGCTGACTAAACCTTTCCTGCAGCGCCATAACTAACGGCTCCAATTTCACATTCACAGCTTTTGGTTACGAGTCCCATCTATTACACACACAGCACAACTAACTGCAAAACAGGCAGGCAGCAAAGGAAAAAAAAAAAAAAACCCGCCAAAGCCTGAGGCAACTCACCTCAGTTCCCGGCGCTTCCGGAAAGAAATTGCGCCCAGCCCCCCCCCTGGCTGTCAGTCACCCGTTGTCCCCTCCCACCGATTCACCCAACCATCTGCCTCGTGAGTCGCCTCTACTCCTCACTTTCCATCAGGGCGAGTGGGCAGTGGTTCGAAAATCCACGCCCTCCTCGGAGACGCTTGGCAACTGATGAGGGTCACGAGCCCGCCCCGCGGGGGGGCTCCGAGCACCAGTCTTGTCTCTATTGGTCTGCAGATCGCTGTTGCCTAGCGACAGTGACTCCTTGCCCAGCTGCTACGGGGGAGGTTGACATCTCTCCTCCGCTGTGGTGAGGACGGGAAAGCAAGGTAGTTTCCTTTGGATTGTTTGTGTGTTCGTTTTCCAAACATGTGTTCTGAAACAGGAAATTCTCGGTAGTTAATCGAGTTTTATTTACAGAACGGTGTTGGCCAAATTAAAAATATGTTTAGGCCTTTTTCTGCCTGTCAGGGTTAGGGGCCGTTTAGTTTTTGCATTCCTACCTCCTGTAAATGCAAACACTTAAAACTTTAGAAATGAGGCTTATGTTTTTCACACAGAAATGATTCAGGTTCTGGATGAGTGTGATTAATTCTGATAAAATGTTGCTGTCACATGGAAGGTGAAGGAGGCAAATGAAACAAGAAACAGAAAGATTAAGAAAAGGCCCTGAAGATAGCACCCTGGAAATGAGGGTGCACAAGCTTTATAATTCAACTAGTTATTTTCTGTCTCTCCGAGGATATGTCTCCAAGAATTTCTGCCCAGGCGGGAAGGGTTAGGTCAGCTGTTGTAGTTGTTGATTTGATCATTAGGCATGTAGATAACCTGGTGGCTGGTGAACGTAAGGATCGCCTGGTCACTTGTCTGCCTGATGCGAAGGTGGCAGATCTCACGAAGGAACTCTACTGTAGCTGCATTTCATTTTCGAAAGGGCACCTATAATGAAATGAGGAAAATGGTTAAAAAGAAACTAAAAGGATTGGCTGCAAAAGTTAGGACACTAAGAGGCATATTTTCAAAGCACTTTGGGAGGCTAAGTTCCATAGGTTTCTATGGAACTTTGGGAGGCTAAGTGCTTTGAAAATGAGCCTCTAAGAGGCTCATTTTCAAAACACCTAGACATATGGAACCTTGTAAGTTTAAGTATTTTGAAAATATGCTTCCACATCAGGCATGGACGTTATTCAAAAATACCATCTTGAAAGCCCAGAACAGATGCATTCCACGTATTTGCAAAGGTGGAAAGAAGAGAAAATGACATCCAGCATGGTTAAAAGGTGAAGTGAAAGAGGCAATTACAGCCAAAAGAATGTCCTTCAAAGAATGGAGAAAGGACCCTAATGAAGAAAATAAGAAGCAACATAAGCACTGGCAAGTCAGAAGCAAAGCTTTAATAAAGAAGGCTAAAAGAGAATATGAAGAGAAACTTGTTGCAGAGGTTAAAACTCACAGTAACAACTTTTTCAGGTGCATCAGAAGCAGAAAGCCTGTGAAGGAATCCGTGGGACCATTAGATCACGTAGGAGGAAAAGGGGCACTCAGGGAGGACAAGGCCATAGTGGCACTCAGGGAGGACAATGTACATCATCCGCATAGATGCAGAACTGAGTGTCCATTGACTGAATCAGCTCAGCTAGTGGCTTGACGTAGATATTGAACAGAATAGGTGATAGTATCGATCCTTGTGGTACCCCGCAGGTCAGTGTCCATGGTGGTGATGAGTTGCTGCCAAACATTATGTGGCAGTGACCAAAAAAGCAAACAGGATGCTAGGAATTATTAGGAAAGGGATGGTGAATAAGACTGAAAATACTATAATGCCTCTGTATCGCTCCATGGTATGACCTCACCTTGAGTATTGAGTTCAGTTCTGGTCGCCATATCTCAAAAAAGATATAGCGGAATTAGAAAGGTTCAAAAAAGAGTAACCAAAATGATAAAGGGGATGGAACTCATCTCATATGAAGAAAGCTAAAGAGGTTAGGACTCTTCAGCATGGAAAACAGACAGATAAAGGGAGATATGATTGAGGTCTACGAAATCCTGAGTGGTGGAGAATGAGTAGAAGTAAATCGATTTTCTTATTCATTCCAAAAGTAAAGACTAGGGGATACTCAAAGAAGTTACATGGAAATACTTTTAAAACAAATAGGAGGAAATATTTTTTCACTCAACGAATAGTTAAGCTCTGGAACTCTTTGCCGGAGGATGTAGTAACAGCGGTTAGTGTATCTGGGTTTTAAAATGTTTTGGACAAGTTCCTGGAGGGAAAGTCCATAATCTGAAACAGATGTTGCCACAATTTGGGTTTCTGCCAGGTACTTGTGACTTGGCTTGACCAATGTTGGAAACAGGATACTAGGCTAGATGGACCATTGCTCTGACCCAGTATGGCTACTTTTATGTTCTTATGTTCTAACCTGGGTCTCACTGCTACTAGCTCAGGTCCAAAACCCCGACTCAGGTCACAGGGATAAATCACACACTTTTCTCTCTGGACGATGTCACAGGGGATCACTCACACACGGTACTCATGTCCCAATTTGCCTGCATCCAAGCTTGGGAGTGAGTTAATGGTCCAGAATAGAGATCCGGGGTGTTGGGAGCTTGAGAGAGCCTCAGTTGTGGTGTTCCAAGAGCAACCGTTCTTGCTGTCACGCCACAAACCACTCTGCGCTCCAGGAGTCTTTTATTCAATGCAAAACAACTTTACTGGAACTTCAGCAAGCAGTGGTTAAACTCCTCAGAGTTCTTTATGTGTATTACACATCCAAGACCATTCATGGAAATCTCTGTCACTTCCCTTCACTCTTTAATAAAGTCAATGCTGTACATATTTACACAGACTTCTCTCCATTACCTATCCTATTCTGTCAGTAACAAATCCAAGGCTGCTTCTGTTGCTCCTGATTCCAATCCAACTCTTTCAGGCACAGATGCGTCTGCAGGGGCGTAGCCACGGGTGGGCCTGGACGGGCCCAGGTCCACCCATTTTCCCTCCAGGCCCGCCCATCCGCATTGCTGTCTCTATCCCTTTTGTCCCACGGAGGCAGCGCTTCCTTCCTGCCCGCCCTGTCTTCTCCCGAAGCTCCGCTGCATCGGTCCCTCCCTGCAAGTAGAATCCTCCTTCGCCGGTCGCGCTGCGCTGTGCTGCCATGTAATTGCACACGCAGCTACGCTCCTCCCCCTGCCGCGTCTATCTGGCCCTCTGTGATGCACTTCCTGTTTAGGGCCGGATGAACGCGGCAGGGGGGGGAGCGAAGCTCCATGTGCATGGCAGCGCAGCGCAGCGTAACCGGCGAAGGAGGATTCTACTTGCAGGGAGGGGCCGATGCAGCGGAGCTTCGGGAGAAGACAGGGCAGGAAGGAAGCACTGCCTCCGTGGGACAAAAGGGACTGGAAGGAAGGGAGAGAGCTACTGGATATGGCAGGGAGAGGAAGAAGGGACTGGAGGGAAGAGAGAGAGCTACTGAATATGGGAGGGAGAGGAAGAAGGGACTGGAGGGAAGGGAGAGAGCTACTGGATATGGGAGGGAGAGGAAGAAGGGACTGGAGGGAAGGGAGAGAGCTACTGGATATGGGAGGGAGAGGAGGAAGGGGCTGGAGGGAAGGGAGAGAGTTGCTGGGACATGGGAGGGAGAGGAAGAAGGGACTGGAGGGAAGGGATAGAGCCGCTGGGACATGGGAGGGAGAGGGACTGGAGGGAAGGGAGAGAGCCGCTGGGACATGGGAGGGAGAGGAAGAAGGGACTGGAAGGAAGGGAGAGAGTTGCTGGGACATGGGAGGGAGAGGAAGAAGGGGCTGGAAGGAAGGGAGAGAGCTACTGGATATGGGAGGGAGAGGAAGAGGGACTGGAGGGAAGGGAGAGAGTTGCTGGGACATGGGAGGGAGAGGAAGAAGGGACTGGAGGGAAGGGAGAGAGCCGCTGGGACATGGGAGGGAGAGGAAGAAGGGACTGGAGGGAAGGGAGAGAGCCGCTGGGACATGGGAGGGAGAGGAAGAAGGGACTGGAGGGAAGGGAGAGAGCCGCTGGGACATGGGAGGGAGAGGAAGAAGGGACTAGAGGGAAGGGAGAGAGCCACTGGGACATGGGAGGGAGAGGAAGAAGGGACTGGAGGGAAGGGAGAGAGCCGCTGGGACATGGGAGGATAGGGAGAGAAAGAGGGGAGATGGATGGAAGGATGCAGAGAGAAAGGGGAGAGACTGGAAGGATGTGGAGAGAGAGAGAGAGGGGAGACTGAACAGAAAAGGGTAGAGAGATAGAGACACTAGATGGAAGGATCAGGAGAGAGGGTAGATGGGTGGAAGGATGAGGAGAGAAAGAGGGAAGACACTGGATGGAAGGGTAGGGAGAAAAAGGAGACGCTGGATGCAAAAGAAAGAGGGGAGCTGCTGGATGGAAAGAGGGAGAGGACAGAGTAGGGAAAGACTGGAGAATAAGAGGAAGGGGCATGTGGAGAACAATGGTGAGGAAAAGATGAAAAGCCATACGTGGTGAATGGACAGGAATCCCTGGCAAGAGAAAGACGAAGGAAAACAGAATCTAGAGACTGGGAGCAACACAATGAGAAAAAGTAAATGGCCATACAACAAAGGTAAAGAAAATAATTTTATTTTAATTTAGGATAAAGTAATATGGTACCTGTGTTAATAAAGTTTCAGAGACCAATACTTCCTTCCTTAGGTCAGGAGAGGATACCATAATAGCGTTATGCTGACCTGAGGCAGGAGGTTTTGGCCTCTGAAAGCTCATTGAAAAGGGTGTTAGGCTTTTAAATAAATTTTCTGAAACCTGATGCACTGAAAAGCAGCACTTTACCCCTATGTGACAAATGCATCTGATTAGTGTGACTAAATTTTGCTGGGGAAGGGGGAATAGAGAGAAAGTTTTGTGCCCACCCACTTTAGGTTCAGGCCTATCCAAAATTGGCAGTCTGGCTACGCCACTGGCTTCTGTCCTTCCAGCAATGCATGTCGCAGGGCTACACCCCGGCCTTGACCAGGCTTTCCTTATTTTGGTTCCTGCTTCCAGGATGGATTCCCTTTATCCACCTGAAGCTCTTTCTGCTTCTCAGTTGCCACTTAGAGGGGCAGCAACTCTCCTTAATTCAGCCTGTATTTATTCCTATCACTCCAGGATCCTCCAATACTCCCATGGGTCTTGGCAGGGGTACAGGCAACCAAAGAACTCCAGACTCTTTTATTACCTTTCAAACTCCACCCCTGCTGTCACTCACCACAGGGAACCACTTTATCTCTGCATCTTCTTTGCCTATCCCTCCCCTGGGCAGGCCTCCAAACTCACACTCCAGCCCACTGGCAGCGACCTCCCCCCCCCCCCCCCTGCCCCCAAGACCTCTAGAAGAATCTAACACAACTTTTAATAATACCCATCTCATGGGGTATTACAATTATATAATCAACGTTCATCACAGAACAGTGGGGTTTCTTCCTCAACAATTTTAAGATGTGGACTAGCAGAGGGATAGGGGCTATTCGTTTTGCATCAAGTGCTGCATGTATGATTTCTTTAAACTATTTTATTTAGACTTAGATCATGATTTTTCTTTATTGGTAGTTTAAGGTGAGTTATATTCCGGTACAGTTGTTATTTCCCTATCCCTAGAAAATTTATAATCCAATGGCTGGATAATTAACCTGCTCTAATGCATGATATTAGCAAAAAAGCTCTGTTGCGTGGAACAAAACTTGCTAAATTTACTAATCTGCTCCAATACGTGTTATTAGTAAAAATACTCCATTGCATAGAACAGGACCTGTGGTAAAAGATATTTGACACCCTAGACAAACCTTGAGATGTGTGCATCTCCCCCATTTCCAGCATCTTCCATGCCCTTCCCTACCACTCCATAGTCCAGCTCTCACCCCCTCTGTGGTGTTCAGCATCGCTCTCTTTCACTCCTTCCCTCCCTCCCTCCTTCCCCTTCTTGGTCATCTTCATCATCCCTCCCTACCGTATCTGGCATCTCTCTTGTTCTTTCCTTCTTCCCCCCCCCCCCCCCCCCCATATCTCTCCCCCCTCTTCCAGCCCCCACAAGGTGTTCAGTGGCTTAGTTCCTTTCTTCTGGAGCAGCGACGTGGCAGTTAGCATGTGTAAAAGTTACACTGCAGCCAACAAAGGGCCTTGAACATCTGCACATGCTGAGAACCTACAGGGGAAGGAACCAGCAGGCCTTGAGCATGTGAGGATGCATTGGCAATGATGTATCTTCTATAGATGCTGACTACCACATCACTTTCCTATTGGAAGGGAGGTAAGATACTGAACATCTCAGAGTGGAGGGAGGGAAGGAAGCAGAGGGATGTTGGAGACCTAGTGCCAGTGCCGCCCTAAATTGTGTCACCCTAGGCAGACATTGAGTTCACCTAGTGGTCAGGGTAGCCCTGCTATTAACATACTGTAAGTTAGTAATTCTAGCCCTCACTATTGCTTGCAATATCTGAATAATTTATTTGGGTTTTCTTCTTGCTGCAAGTTATGTGCAAGAAGCTTTTAATTAAATATATAGAGAGTGCACTCCATTTAAGTGCACGTCAGATAAGCGCATGCTCTGTTTAACTGCTTGCCGTACTTCGGTCCCGTTTTTGGCACCATCAATTTCTATGGGGACAAACTTTGGTTTAGCACACCACTGATAAGTGCAAGATTCACTTCTGTGCATGGTTTAAGACCGCTCCTATGCAGGAAAGACTCCGCATAAGCGTGCACACAGAATATGGAAGCCAATTGGCACGTGACAACCAATGAGATTTCAAATTTACTGTCCCTTTAACTGCCACAGGCAGAATAAGCAAAAGAACGTTGTTAGAGTGTACACTGGGGTCGTCGTTGCCGCGGTGGAACTGTAAGACTTTAGCACTAGCTGAACGAATAGAAGTTCTTAAAAAATTAGAAAACAAAGTCAAGCATCTATTGCTAAAGAATATGGTGTCAATCCCAGTCAAATTTCACGTGTCTTGAAGCAGAAAGACCAGCTTCTGGAAGACTGGCAAAACAATACTATCCACAACGGAAACGAAAACGGGCGGGAAAAGCTGAGGAGGTAGAAGATGCTCTTCTTTGGTGGTTTTCTCGAGTCAGGAGCAGACAGTTTCCTGTCAGTGGTCCACTGCTTATGGAGAAAGCTAACCAGCTAGCTGAAAGTCTTGGACTAACTGAATTCAAAGCCACTGTTGGATGGTTGGAAAGATGGAAGGAGAGGAACAACATAAAACTCAAGAAACAGCATGGTGAGAAACAAGACGCTGATGACTTTGGTGCTGAAAGTTGGGTTGTTTCAGTTCTTCCTACCATCTTGGAGTTTGCACCTCGTGACATTTTCAGTGCTGACAAAAATGGTCTCTACTGGCGAGCGATTCATGATGGAACACTTGCATTCAAACATGCCGAAACTACTGGAGGTAAAACGTCGAAGGACCGACTGACGATCCTCCTTTGCTGCAGTATGGATGGGAGTGAGAAGTTGGAACCCCTCGTCATTGAAAAGAGCAAACAGCGCCGTTGCTTCAAGAAAGTTAAGCGACTTCCTGTGTCATATGAGGCTAATGCAAATTCATGGATGACTGGGGAAATTTGGAAGCAGTGGCTAAAGAAGTTAGACAGTAGAATGCGGGCACAAAAGCGTCAGATTTTGTTGCTTTGTGATAATTGTGCTGCACACAGTGATGATGTCAGGCTGCCTAACATCAAGGTGGTCTTCCTGCCACCAAACACTACCTCTCTGATCCAACCTATGGATCAGGGCATAATAGCCAATTTCAAACAACATTATTGGGCTCTTGTGCTATGTCATCTCATAGCGTTATGGATGACCAGACTGGCAAGGATAAACGTGCTGTTGAACTGGCTCGTAATCTATCACTGTTGGATTCCCTACATATACAGAAGGAAGCCTGGAATCATGTTACACAGGCAACCATTGTGAATAAAACATACCACAATGATCAACACATGTGAACTCTTCCACATGTAATCAGAACTATCCTACTCTATTATGTGTTATAATATGATCATGTTTTATTATTATCACGTTACCCAAGATTCTTTTGCAATACTAAATGTATACTTTCCTACAAATTTCCACAATTCATGATGTATTGTAAGCCACATTAAGCCTGCAAAAAGGTGGGAAAATGTGGGATACAAATGCAATAAATAAATAAATAAAATAAATAAACTGCTACAAGCGGGCAACCTTTGTTAAGGATGTGGAGAGGGATGAAACAGATGCAGCTGTTGCAAACGCGTCAGATGAACAGGTTATTGACATCCCAGCCGGTGTTACTGAAGAGGAGTTCCATCGCTACGTAGCTGTTGATTACGATCTACAAACAGCTGAAGACAGCACTGATGTCGAGATATGCGCCTACACGCAGGCAACAACGGCTGATGATGGAACAGATGATGAAATGAGCAGTGAGGCACATGCTGACGAATTTCAACAACCTCCTCCTGTCACTTTTGCAAGAGCACTGGAGAGTCTCAACACCGTGCGGGCCTATCTGGAGGCCACTGGATGTCAGTGCTATGACAGTTTTTACCGTCTGGCAGACCTAGTCTATGGAACTCACAGACCCAATAGTGTACAGAGGACTATAACTGATTACTTCAAGTAAGCCTAACGTCAGTTAACGGAGATTGTATACTGTATGTATAATAATAAACAGTACTGTACATATGTTTATCAGATGTCAAGCTTCTTTGGGTCACAACGGTTAAGTGCATGCTCTGGTTAACTGCATGGATTTCTTTGGTCCAAGACCCTTGCACTTAAGCAGATTGCACTGTAGTTGTTTTTAATGTATATTCTTTTCAGAGCAATTTCTAACACATGGGGCTAGATTCAGTAAATTGCACTAAAAAATTGATGCAGAAAAAATTTTGCGTCAAGCGATATTCTATAAAGGGTATCTGAAATTTGTAGAATAGCACCTAAACAATCCTCATCTAACTTAAGGCGCCTGCATTTACACCTGTTGAAACCACGTGTAAACGCCAGTGCCCAAGGGGGTCTATTACAAAGCGTTGGTAAGTCCTACATGGGCTTACCGAATGCTAAATTGGGATTACCACTGGCCCAGTGTAGCTACCAGTGGTAGTTCCCCCAGTGCATGCGCCATTTCTGGGGGAAAAAAGAAAACTGGAAATGGCTTGCACGGCGGTAATCGGGCAGCGCTGCATGCTGCCCGGTTACTGCCGGGTTATCGTGGGAGCCCTTATCACTAGCTCAGTGGGTGGCTATAAGGGCTCCCTGCTGCATGGTCACCTGGTAAGAATTCTCTTACAACATGGCCTCCCTCCCTCCCTCCCTCCCTCCCTACCCCACCCCCCACCCCCCACTGGAGTCTCCACAAATGCTCAAGGCCCGCATCAGCCTAGTGCATAGCATTGGAATCAGCCTCTGTCATAGAAGGAGGTAAGTTCAATGTCGGTCATTGAGGAGAGGAAGTGGAGGTCAGAAGTGCCCTGCCATTGGGAAGCAGAGTGGTGGGGAGGAGGAGGACTGACTCAGTTCCTACAAGTTATTTTGAACAAAACATTTCCCCCCATGAAATCACTTTCATTTACCAAGAAAAATGGCTTTGACATGCTACCTTTTGCAGTGTTCCTGTTCCTGCTTAAATACCTTTTCTCCACTCTGCTCTTGAAAGTGCTTAATTTTGCTAGTGATTTATTTATTCCAAAAGCATTGCCAAATAAGATTCAGTAGATTTTAATTAGCATAACAATACAACTATCAACCTGTGGAACTTTGTAAGTCTAAGTGCTTTGAAAATAAGCCCCATAGTAACCTAATTAACTTTGGGCCCCTTTTACAAAGCAGCGTGCTTTGCCGTGTGCCAATCTGGCACTACTGCCGTGCTGCTGCAGGAGCCCAGCAGTATTGCCTGCCCACAATGTGTGCCATTTCCGATATGTCAGATTTTTTAATTTATCTTTTGTGCCATGGGCTTACCCAGCAGTAATCACTACCTGTGCTGGGCTAATGCGGGAAACGGCCATTTCTGACCCCTGCCCAGAATTTCATTTTTCTGGGTGGTGGTAAAAGGGGGGCCTCAGCGTGTGGCAACCCATTCGCCGACACTGCTGCAGGACACCTTTTACTGCCACTTGGTAAAAGGGGCCCTTTGTAAGTCTATGCTCTTTGAAAATGAGCCTCCATCTCAGGCAAATGTTGTATCACATTAAAAGGAAATGAAGTAGGTGCCTATTTTGGGACTATTTTATAAAGACACATAGGTGTCCCTTTACTAAGCCGTGCTAAAAAGTGGCCAGTGGTAGTTGTAGCGGGTGGATTTCCCGCAGTTCTAAAATGGTCAAATTTCTTCCCATTAATGGTCACAATCTAATTTCCAAATTATTGCGCAGCCAGTACTGCCTGAGCCCTTACCACCTCCTATTTAGCAGTAATCATGCTGCCTGATTACCGCCGAGAACGCCTGCTGCCCGCCTCCATGCTAGAAAATAAAAATAATTTTCTAGCACGGGAAACAGTGCATGGCAAACCCAGAACTACCACAGGGCACCTGGGTGCGTCCGGCAGTAGTTATGTTTTGCCACGTGCTGCTACCTGTGCGGTAGCCCTACTGTGCCTTCATAAAAGGGCCCCGTAGATGCTTATGGGGCATTTGTACTAAAGCGCAGTAAAGTTTTTTTTTTCTTTTACCATTCATTTAATATAAAAATGAATACATCTTTAAGGGGCAAGTCTATAGCAGTGTGCCTATATTTAAGTACTTAGACGGTACCTATGGTCAGTGGCGTACCAAGGGGGGGTGGTCCACCCCGGGTGCACGCCACTGTGGGGGTGCCGCGCGCCTGTCGGCTCTTCGTTTTCATGCTCCCTTTGCCCCGGAACAGGTTACTTCCTGTTCCGGGGCAGAGGGAGCATGAAAACGAAGAGACGGCAGGCGCGCGGCACCCCCCCCCCCCCCAGCGGCGTGCCCCCGGGGGGGTTCTTTCTCTGGGGGTTCTTTCGCCGGGGGGGCGTCGCGCTGTTCCGGGGGGGGGGGCGCATCGGCGATCCGCCCCGGGTGTCAGCCCCCCTAGGAACGCCACTGCCTATGGTATCTATTCTTTAAAGAAAGTAGGCAACTACTTTCCTTTATAGAATGCTAGTGTAACAGGTAAAATAAGTGCCTGTAATTTAGCCATGAGCCTAAAGCAAACAGACTCGTGGCTCACTGATCCTGACCCTAAACACTCGGTCATGGATGAATTTGCTACCAAGCAATTATGGACTAGCCATTCCTGTATTTTAGGCATTGATTGTATCTCTTTGTTATTTATTTAAACATTTATATACTGTGTAGACCTAAGAGGTTTACAGTTTCTTACAGGTACTGGCACTGTCCCAAATGGGCTCGCAGTCTAATGGTAATGGAGGGCATGCCCAGGGTCACTTGGAGCTGCAGAGGGAATTAAACCCAGTTGCCCAGGATCTCAACCCACTGCCAGCTGTTAGGTAGCAGTGGGAATTGAACCCGGTTCCCCAGGTCCACAACCTGCTGCACTAGCCATTAGGCCACTCCTCTACTCACATCACATTACTCCCCCCCCCCCTCCGGTGGACACAGTAACTGGATGTCATCAGCATATAAAAATACATACACCCCGAATTGTCTAATTAAACACCCCCAAGGGCTTCAAGTACATTTTAAATAGTAAGGGAGACAATGAGGACCCTTGGAGTACTTCCCATCTACAGCCATACAGGTTGGATTGTTTGTCCTGAAAGCACACTTGAAATTTCCAGTTAGTCCAAAAAGAAGGTTATCAATAGAAATCAAACAAAATAAAACATGGAAAAGAAAATAAGATGATACATTTTTTTATTGGACATAACTTAGTACATTTCTTGATTAGTTTTCGAAGGTTGCCCTTCTTCGTCAGATCGGAAATAAGCAAATGTGTTAGTTGATAGTATATATAAGTGAAGCATCAAAGCATTTCAATGACAGTCTAGCAAGGTGGGGGTGGGTAGGAGGTATGCATGGGTACATCAAAGCATTTCATTTCATTGATAGTCTAACAGGATGGGTGTGGGTAGGTGAGAGGAGAGTGATAAACAGAGAAATACAACTTTATGGTTTATAATGGGCTAGAAAACCCAGATCCTTGTTAAGTCCTGTCCGTTGGGTGTCAAAATATTCAATCATTCTGACTTCAAAGGTCTTACGTTCCTGTATTGTTTTAAAGTTACTGTTCAGGATTCTTATTGTGAAATTACTGGTGCAGTGTCCTGGTCCTGTAAAGTATTGGCCCACAGGGTAATGCAGTTCAGTGCAGAGTCACTAATACCCAGTTCTAAACATCTCTTTAGTAAGATACTAGCATCTACTCTAAAAAGACCAACAATACAGAGATTCTTCTATGGAAATACCAATAAATCTGGTCTAGCATCCCTACTAAAAGCATCTCTGTCCTACTACCCAGTCTGAACCTAGCTTGTGCCACATCAAAAGCCCACGACTTTTCACTAATCTTCTCTCTCAAGAACTAGGACAGTGTTTCATAATGTTACATATCTTTGCACTGGCTTCTCATAGAAGGTAGGATACCATTTACATTTTTCTGCATTATCCACAAAATATTGTTTGGTTTTGCACCATTTTATACATATGATCATTTTAAATTTACTAGCTTTACAAGGTCACGCAGAGAAAGTACCTGTATTCCGTTTGATTTCCCTTCTATTAAAGGCAAAACAATAATGAAAATTTTTGAAACGCTGCCTTTCAAGCAGCTAGATTGGGAAAAGATGTATGCAAGGTTTTACAGGATTCTCATAGCTATTTAGATTTTAGAAGGAGGATTAAAACTATCCTCTTTCATAGATACATGTTAAACAGAGAATAGTATCACAGGTATTATTGAAATTCTTATATAGAAAATGATGGCATTCCATAACAGTTTTTATTATGTAAATCTCAGGTATTGTTCTGGCCTCTCCTTAACTAGTGATCCGCTTGGAACTGTGTAGGTAATAGCGGAATATAAATCCCGATGTTATGTTCACCTCTTTTTCGATCTTCTTAGAACTTTCTGCAGCTGTTTATCCTGTATACAGGCTGCAATAATTGTCATTGCTTCAGAATGGAGAATACACAATCCTCTTTCTATTATCAGATGGTGGTTTTGATGGAGAAAGTGACAGCTCCAAGAAAAGACGAGTTAGATTTTTATGAGGATTCTTGGGGACTATTGCAGAAATATTTGGACTTGTGATATTTGACATGTGGGTGGACTGAAGAGGGGAAGGGGTTGGTTATAGTAAGGGGATTTGTTTTTGTTTCCTTTTCCCTTTGGTATTGATATCAGTATACTACAATAATAACACATTTCCTTTCTGGGGTGGTTAATTGTTGGTAATCTTCTGTTTACTGCTTGATTGTTTAAAAAATGTAATAAAGTTGAAAGTTTTATTTAAAAAAAAAAGGAAAGAAATCAGCCTACAGTTCTCAGATTTAGACATATCTTTACCCATCTTTTTTTCAGAATGGGAGTGACATTCGCTTCTTTGAACTGACTGGATAAACATCCTTTCACTAGAAAGGTGTTAATATGTATAGGTGACTTCTTGAATTGATTATCGGAGCAAGCTGTATAAAAGACTGCAGGGATTGGATCCAGAGGTGACCCCTTTTGTCTTCACTGATCCAACAAGGTATTTCAACTCTCAAGACAGAGTGATGGTTTCAAATCAATTTAACCTAGGGTACACTCAACCATCCCTGGCCTGTCCTCTACTATGAATTTGAAAACAGTACCGCTTGCATTATTCTCTGATCTTCTACCTGCTAGATCACTCACACCGCATGTAAATCACTTTTATCACTTATGTGAACTTTTATCAACTTTGTCCAAAAAACATTAACCATATCATCAGCATCTAAATCTTGTATTGGAGTCTGATCCGTAATATTGCCCTCACCAGTGAGCTCCCCTACAGCTCTGAATGTTTTCTGTAGGTTGTTAGGTGCGCTATTAATAATCTACACATAACTCAATCTCTTTGCCAATGAAATTATTTGCCAGGAAGGCATTAGCCATTTTTCTCCAAACCTATCTTCTACTTTTTATTCTGACCCATATCTTCTCCAACTTACACAAGGCTCTATTTTACTGTAATAAATCATCTGTATACCATAACCTTTGGCAGAGTGGATGAACTTGTTTAGGCTTAAGAGGTGTTATTTCTTCTAGTACAGTCACAGATAATGGAAACATTCATCCACATTAAATAAAAAAATAGTAGCCAGGTGATGGAATATTGTTTAGTGCCTCCAGTCGATCTGAGCTTATGGTGACCCTCTGTATAGTTGCCCTGAACTGTGTTCGGTCTTCAGTCAGGTAGCTGATCATTGATATAGTGGCATCCATAATCTTGGAATAGCCATTGCTTTATCACTGATTCAGGGATAGTGAGCCCTCGGGCTGCTGCAGGCAAATGGCAGCAGAAGGTGAACCACCCAAACAAGGATGGAAGCTGAAGACAGACAGGACTGGTACTGAAACTGAAAGGACTGAAACTGAAGACAGGCAGGACTGGAACAAGCAGGGCTGGAACTGAAGCTGAAGACAGGCAGGACTGGAACAAGAAGTGCTGGAACTGAAGTTGAAGACAGGCTGAACTGGAACAATCAGGGCTGGAACTGAAGCTGAAGACAGGCAGGACTGGACCAAACAGAGCTGGAACTGAAGCTGAAGACAGGCAGGACTGGAACAAGCATTGCTGGAACTGAAGTTGAAAACAGGCAGAACTGGACCTGAAGCTGAATACAGGCTGGACTGGAACAATCAGGGCTGGAACTGAAGCTGAAGACAGGCAAGACTGGAACAAGCAGGGCTGGAACTGAAGAAGACAGGCAGGACTGAAACAAGCAGGGCTGGAACTGAAGCTGAAGACAGACAAGACTGGAACAAGCAGGGCTGGAACGGAAGAAGACAGGCAAGCCTGAAACAAGTAGGGCTGGAACTGAAGCTGAATACAGGCTGGATTGGAACAATCAGGGCTGGAACTGAAGCTGAAGACAGGCAAGACTGGAACAAACAGGACTGGAACTGAAGCTGAAGACAGGCAGGATTGGAACAAGCAGGAGCGAGCTGGAAGTGCAACAAACACAGACAGACGAGAACTCATCTGAAGACCTCTGTTACAAAGGCAAATCATGAAAGTGCCAAGGTGCTTTATAAAGGACTCTACTGATGATGTCACAACTAAGAATGAGGCTTGGTTGCAGGAACACCAGAGTGAGGCTTGAATGTTGGAACATCAGAATAGGACTAGAATGATCTCTGGAACACGATTGAGCCTGGTCACTGGGAGGAGAGGTGAGTATAGACATGGGACATGGGGCACGGCCACAACCGTGACATTCTTATCTCTTGAAATGAGCGGTGAGATCTGCAGCCAAGGTACTTATAGCCCAGACTGGCCATGGTCAGACACAGGCTGCTGATCTTGACTGACCTCAGTCTGACTAAGAATGACTTATTTTCTTACGAGGGTCAGGTTTTTCACAGGTAGGAGGGATGTTGCTGGCTGCTGAATGATCCTGGTGAAGTGCCACTAGCATCATCATTTAGTGGTTAGCAGTGGTATAAGTAGGAAGGCTCAAATGTCAGTCTTGCCCATGAACAATGGAACTTTTCAGAATAGTAAATTTTCATTCTGTAGGAGTGACATTGGTGTCTGAGGGTTGGGGTTTTGTGCTGGTAGACTTCCTAATGATCTTGACCAGCAAGGCTGTCACTCAGAGCAAGGTTGTACTGTCACTGAGAATAGGTTGGTAGTTGTGTCATTCTGTCAAGTGATATGTGCTGCCATCTAGGGATGGTGAGAATAAGGAAGGAGAAAAAACCCTTGTCAGCTGTCCCTTTTACTTGGGCTGTTTAGTGGAGATTTTCCAAAAATTATTGCAGTGTATGATAAAAATGTCAGCTACACGCTTAAAATAATTTTTTTTTATAAGGTTATTATAAGAAGAGTGGAGTGGAGTGGAGGAGTAGCCTAGTGGAGTGGAGTGGACTTTGATCCTGGGGAACTGAGTTTGATTCCCACTGCAGCTCCTTGTGACTCTGGGCAAGTCACTTAACCCTCCATTGCCCCTGGTACAAAACAAGTACCTGAGTATATGTAAACCACTTTGAATGTAGTTGCAAAACCCTCAGAAAGGCGGTATATCAAGTCCCATTTCCCTTTCCCCCTTTCCCTTATGACATCACAATATCAGAAGTGAGCCAAGTATCGGGCAATCAAGCCATTGTGACATCACTGATGAGGTTGGTTCTTATTGGTGGAATGAGTGGAGGCGTAGCCTAGTGGTTAGTGCAGCAGACTCTGATTCTGGGGAACTGAGATCAATTCCCACTGCAGCTCCTTGTGACTCTGGGCAAGTCACTTAACCCTCCATTGCCCCTAGTACAAAATAAGTACCTGAATAAACCACTTTGAATGTAGTTGCAAAAGCCTCAGAAAGGCGGTATATCAAGTCCCATTTCCCTTTCCCGTTATAGAGCCACCACTGTGATTCTTAGCACATTTCTCTGAAGGATTCCTGAGAAAGGGTTCATGAATCTCTGCCTTTGTAGCCTTTACCTCCTAAATAGCTATAAAAGTACATTGATAGTGACTTAATTATTAAGTTTCATTGCTGTTGTGAATTATAGTACCCACGGAAGGAAGTAAAAATGACTTTTACTTTCAACAGTCACTATTTAGTTAATTGAAAAAATACTTAATGTTTATCTGGAAATTAGGCACATACACTGCAATGCATGCTAATTAAAGATACTATCAAGTCTTCTTTCAGTAAGTAAAACATAATTCCAATGTTCATCAAAGAATATTCACTCAGATATAAAATGCAAAGTGCAATAAGAATGTCAAATAATTATTTCTAAACTGTATGTGACGCTTCTGTATATCTTAACTTTTGTGGTTTAATACTAGTAAATTATCATACAGTGTAGTATAATTTTACAACTGTTCTAGCATAACAGTGTAATATGTACTTATGATCTTATGCAATGTATGCATTTATATACCACTGTATTAAAATATATATTAGCATATGAAGATCTACTAGGGCCCTGTTTACTAAGCCACGCTATACATGCACTAGCATTTTTAGCACGCTCTAAAAATAAGCGCATGCTAATGCTAGAAACATCCATAGGAATATATGGGTATCTCTAGCGTTTAGCGTGTGCTAATTTTAGTGCACGCTAAAAATGCTAGCGCATCTTAGTAAACATGGCCCTTAGTGTAGAGGCAAATTTTAGAAAGGATGTGCAGAGGGGAATTCCAATGCCCAAGTCAGGATGTCAGGAATTTCTACACTATTTTCCAAGCGGCTCTATCCTATGTAACCCCCCCCCCCCCCACACACACACACACACACCCAAGACAACACCACTTCTTGACATCACCTGACCCCTCCCCGAACCATGTTACCATTCCTAAGAGGGCCCCACGTGTGAACATGAGCCCAACACGTTTCAGTCACCTCCATACTTCACTCCCCCCCCCCCCCCCCCCCGGCCCGAGGTTCAATGTTGCCTTTCACAATTGTGCAGACTTTACTCTGTAGGTCACTTATTTACAAGTGCCTTAAGGATTCTTGTACATGCTTTTGTAATTAGTTACTTAGATCCTCTGAGGACAAGCAGGCCTATAATTCTCACAGATGCGGGTCTGTGTTGCCGGTCCGAAGCTTGTAGCAAGGTTAAAAATAGGTCTGTGAGACACGCTTCACCACGCATGCGTGAGTTCCTTCCCGCCCACCGCGAGAGTGTGGGACCAGCAGTTCTCTTTTTTCCGTGGTGAGGAGACGACATGTTTGTTATCCACTCCTCATAGCTGGTTCGGATTTGGTCTTTTTGTGCCTTCCTTTTTCCTTTTTTTTTTAATACCCCTTTCAGGGTTCATCTTATTTTAATCTTTTCCTGTATCTTTTTAGATTATTTTTACCTTTTCTCTAAGTTTTCTTTGTTTTACCACACTCGCTAGGCCATGTTTAGGCCTGGCCTTCAGTCGAGTTTTTCCCTTTCTCTTTTTTGGTGCACTTCCTCTTTTTTTTTTTTTTAAGCACCATTGAGTCTTTTGATTTGGCCATGGCTGTTTTTCCTTTCATGTCATTGAAGATTCCCAGTGGCTTCAAGCACTGCACTCGGTGCAACAGGACCGTCTCTGGCAAGGACACCCATTCTTGGTGTTTAGAGTGTTTGGGGAAGGAGGAGAGACGAACTAAGATGGTGGTGTAGCAAGACGCGCTGAGAAACACCTCCGAAAACCCACTTTGGAGATGAGAATTTCCTCTCTTAAAATGCCCCACACCAAGCGAAAGGAGTTGACGGGACTAGTGCCCTCACCTACCTTGACTTCCTCTCCGATCCAAACGGGTCTCGAGCGCATCTTTGTGCCAGTCTCCCAGATTGCAAGAGATACGGATCCCATAACGGGGATTTCTGGGGAAGCAGAGGCCCTGCTGGGAGATGAAATATCTCTCTCTCCACCTTCGATAGTAAAACCTCCATGCCCAGCATCAGCGACGATTCCAGAAGGAGAACAGCGCCCTACCGGAAGTGTTTTGGGTGCGGCTCCCAGTGAGGGTCCGGTATCGCCGCAGAAGATGCCGAGAACTGAGGCAGGAGCCTCAGGGAAAATGCAGAGATAAGCCTTGAAATGATTTGGACGAAGCTGAATAAAATGGATGTAACTCTCCAGCAAACATCAGGTGAAGTCAATACTTTCAATAATAAATTTAAAGAGTTAAACTCAAAAGTGGATTTGATAAAGGAAGAATTAGCTGAAAAAGTTTCAAGTATCCAAAAGAATGTAGATTCTTTACAAGAATTCAAACAAACTGTGGTGAAAGATAATACAGACATTCGAAGGAGAATTGAACAGATTGAAAACTTTAATAGAAGATTAAATTTACGTTTGTTGAATTTCCCCAAAATCCTTGGGATTAATCCGCATGATATATTTAAAAGATATTTAAATGAAGTGTTAAAAATGCCCCTTGAAGCAATTCCTCCTATAAATAAATTATACTAGATTTAAAAGGAGATGCGGGGGAAAAACAAGAAGTTGGGAATACAAACTTGGATTTAAATAACATTTTAGCTATATTAGAGCAATCTTTGGATGAAACAACAGAAAGATCCACTCTGATTGTATCATTAATATTTGAACAGGACTTAAGTAATATAATGAAACTCTACTTTAAAAATTTAAAAACCTGCTTTGGTGGTATTAAAGTACAGATTTTCCCTGATGTAACAAAATCGACCCAACAAAGAAGGAAGGCCTTTTTGGCATTGAAATCAAGAACATCTGATATAGGAGGGACATTGTTTTTAGCCTACCCCTGTAAATGTATTGTTAAATTGGGACAGGTAAAATACACTTTTTATTCACCTGATCATTTAAAGTCATTTCTAGACTTGAAACAACTGAAATAATATCAATATAAATATGGGAGTATTACGCCACTTTGTTGATACCTTTGATTTATTATGTTAAAAATCTTCTCTAACTCATATCGCTCTCTCTAATCGCTAATGTGGTCTAAGGAAGCAAAAATTATTATGTCATGTTGAGATTATGAAATTGATGTTTATATGAAATTTTTTTTGTTCTGTTTAAAATGATTATTATTATGTTCTTGTTGTAAAGAATGACTATGGCTGTATTTCAATAACAAGTGTATTCTTCTTAAATTTAAAAATTAATAAACAAATTTAAATATAGAGTGTTTGGGGCCTGCTCAGACCCCTGCAGACTGTGTTCTCTGTCTTTGTATGAAGAAGAGAACACAGTTGGGCAGAGAGGCGCTTTATTTCTATTTTCATGGAGGAGAGACTGCTATCTGAGTATCCTGTCCACTCTGAGCAGGTAATAGGACACATTGAGGCACTGTTTTTAATTAAAAATAGTATGTATGCTCCAAAATTTCCTAAGTACCAGACTTATTTCATACAGATTACAACTGATATGGCTGAGAGCAGCCTTAGGAGTTAGTAAGTGAGGAACTTGTACTTAAAACCACACATATACCTGTTTGGAGAGTAACCTACAGATTATAGTCAGAGGATGGAAAGTTACTGTTCAAGGCTCAAATGTGCTTTTCAGCATCATGATCCTTGAGACCTTTGGTAATACTATTATCTGTTACTACAGGCAATCATTTACCTTGTAAATTAATTGGGATATAGATTGGACATTTTCTTTAAGACACAGATGGTTCAATATTCAACCATAGCAGTCAGTGGGGTATTTAAGTGCTGGATACAGCATTTAAACAAGCAAGGAAAGCATGCATTGCATGGCATATAGAATTCTTTCCAACTCCTCT
This sequence comes from Microcaecilia unicolor, assembly GCF_901765095.1. Lineage (NCBI taxonomy): Eukaryota > Metazoa > Chordata > Amphibia > Gymnophiona > Siphonopidae > Microcaecilia > Microcaecilia unicolor. The sequence continues at coordinate 23,858,331 of NC_044038.1, forward strand.
GCATGCAAATGGGTGTATATGTGTGCTTTCTATTTGTCTTCAATAAGGAAAGGAGATGAGAGAAGAAGTCAGTTTGAAAGATGCAGTTCCTTAATCACAATGTTACAGTGGATCAGTGAATGTATATTGCAGCTGTTGGAATTGCTTCTCTTATTGAAATATATTGTGACATTTTTTGGTGAGGGTTCATTTATCTTCCGCCCCCAGCCTCTTTTTGTTTTTGAAGTTGTTTTCATTCCAATCAACCTCCTTTTTCACATTCTTCCCAATCACGAAGAAAAGAAAATGCTTAAATAAAAGCATAAGATTTTGTATGCATAGAAAAATGGTGAGTTCCCTTTTTTTGAGAGTGGAATTTTATTTATTTATTTTTAGCAAATAATAGCAAATTTTGAATTTTATTCCAGAGAATCATCCTATTTTAAGAGAGATGTGAGAAGGAAGCTAATGGGTTTGTTTACTTTTATGCCTCCTATATTGTATAGAACAAAAAATGATTACAAAATATGATGCTACTGATTGCTGATTATGTAATAGACTACTACATACATTTTAGTGTCAAACATTGTGCTCTAATTAAAGAGCAAATAAAAACAAGAGGAAAAGAAGACCACTTGGTACTCTAAAGTAGTAGCTGAAAAGGTAAAAGAAAAGAGGTCAGCTTTCATAAATTACAAGAGATCACAGAAAGAGAGACAAGCAACAATATCTGGAAAAGCTAAGTGAAGCTGGTAAAGTAGTCAGGAAAAGAAAGATGCAAGTGGAAGAAAAAATAGCCAATGTAGTAAGTGGGGGGGGGGGGGGGGGGGTAGGGTGGGGAGTGGGACAATACATTTTTTAGTGACAGGAGAAAGTGTAAAAGTGGCATTGTGAGTCTCAAGGGTTGAGAGGAGGAATATATAGAAGCTGATAAGGATAAGATGAATTTGCTAAATTAATATTTCTGTTCTGTGTTCACAGATGAAAGGATAGGAGTTGAACCTAGAAGACAAACACGAATAGGAATGGAAGTGTGACAGACCTTGAACAATTTTCAGAAGACCTGTTTATGAGGAGCTAGCTAAACTGAAGGTAGACAAAGTATTGGCGAAGGATAGTATACTTTGAAGGGTAATGAAGGAACTTAGGGAAGTGCTGGCACCTTTACTGTCTGACATTTTCAATGCTTCTCTAGCGATGGGAGTGGTTCTGAAGGACTGGAGAAGGGTGGATGTGGTCCCTTTCCACAAAAGTGTAAGTAAAGAGGAGGTTGGGAACTATGCGCAGGTCACTTTGATCTCTGTGGTGAGTAAATTAATAGAAACATTTCTAAAAGAGAAAATAGTGATGTCTCTGAAATCCAGTGAATTACAAAACCTAAGGCAGCATGACTTTACTAGAGGCAGGTCTGGTCAGACAAATTTGATTGATTTCTTACAATTTCTTTCTGTGACCAGAGAACTGGATCAAGGGAGATGTGATGTATTTAGATTTTATCAAAGCCTTTAATGAAATTCTTCATAGGCAACTTATAAGTAAATTGAGTGCTCTTAGTATAGACTCAAAAATGACTAACTGGGTTAAGAACTGATTGAGTAGAAGGTGACAAGTGGTTAGTGGTAAATAGAGAGCACTCTGAGGAAAGGGACATTACCAGTGGTATTTTTCAGGATCAGTTCTAGGTCTGATTCTTTATAACAGTTTTTTGTGTGCGATATTGTGGAAAGGCTGTCAGATAAAATTTGCTTCTTTGTGAATGATACCAAAATATGCAGTAGGATAGACACCCATGATGGTGTAGGTAACATGAGGAGGGATCTAGTGAAGCTTGAGGAGTGGTCCAGAATTTGGCAGCTATGATTTAATGCTATAAAAAGTAGGGTCATGCATTTGGGGTGCAGAATCCCAAGGGAGAGGTACAGTTTAGGGGGTGAAGTACTTATGCAATTGTTGAAAACACATTTTTTTCCAATTAGCCTTTGGCCCTTCTGTTTCAACCTCACAAGAAGTTGAGGTAACCACTGCAACTACTTGAAGAATTGAGACTTGTTGTAGCAGGAATCAGGTACCCTGGACATAAGAACATAAGAATAGCCATACTGGGAAAGACCAGTGGCCCATCTAGCTCAGTATCCTGCGTCCAACCATGGCCAATCCAGGTCAGAAGTACCTGGCAGAAACCCAGTTAGTAGCAACATTCCATGCTACCAATTCCGGGGCCAGCAGCTTCTTCCCCCATGTCCGTCTCAATAACAGACTATAGACTTTTCCTTTAGGAACTTGTCCAAACATTTTTTAAAACCCAAATATGCTGATCGCTGTTACCACATCCTCCAGCAGCGAGTTCCAGAGCTTAGCTATTCTTTCAGTGAAAAAATATTTTCTCCTATTTACTTTAAAAATATTTCCATGTAATTTCATTGAATGTCCCCTGGTCTTTGTACGTTTTGAAAGAGTGAAAGATCAATTCACTTCTACCCATTCTACACACTCAGGATTTTGTAGACCTCAATCATATTCCCCCTCAACCATCCCTTTTCCAAGCTGAAGAGCCCTAACCTCTTTAGCCTTTCCTCATATGGGAGGAGTTCCATCCCCTTTATCATTTTGGTTACTCTTCTTTGAACCTTTTCTAATTCTGCTATATTTTTTTTTGAGATATGGCGACCATAATTGAATGCAATATTCAAGGTGAAGTTGCACCATAGAGCGATACAGAAGCATATAATATTCTTGGTCTTATTTTGCAACCCTTTCCTAATAATTACTAGTATCCTGTTTGCTTTTTGGCCACCACCGCACACTGGGCAGAAGATTGCATTGTATTGCCTACATTGACACCTAGATATTTTTCATGAATGCTGACTCCTAAGGTGGACCCTAGCATCAGGTAACTATGATTTGGATTATTCTTCCCAATGTGCATCACTTTCCATTTGTCCATATTAAATTTCATCTGCTATTTAGATGCCCAGTCTTCTAGTTTGCTAAGGTCTTCCTGCAATTTTTCATAATCCACTTGTGTTTTGACGACTTTGAATAGTTTTGTGTCGTCTGCAAATTTAATCACCTCACTCATCCTTAAGTTTTCCAGATCATTTATAGACATGTTAAATAGCATGAGTCCCAGTACAGAATAGATCCCTGTGACACTCTAGTATTCATCCTCCTCCATTGAGAAAAATGGCCATTTAACCCTACACTCTGTTTTTTGTCCACTAACCAATTCCTTATCCACAGAACAACATGGCCTATTATCCCATGACTCTTTAATTTTCTCAGGAGTTTATCATGAGGAACTTTGTCAAAAGCTTTCTGAAAATCCAGATATACTACATTAACCAGCTTACCTTTATCAACATGTTTATTTATGCCTTCAAAGAAATGAAGCAAATTGGTGAGGTGAGACTTCCCTTGACTGAGCACAAGCTGACTCTGTCCCACTAAACCATGTTTGTCTATATGTTCCATAATTTTATTCATTATAATTGTTTCCACTTTTTTTCCCCAGCACTGGTCAAGCTTACCAGTCTATAATTTCCTGGATCACCCCTGGAACCCTTTTTTGTTTAAATCCTTTTTATTCAAAAAGAAACCAACCAGCAAAATACAATACAGCAGTGGTATTTTCTAACATGTACAACTCACTTTATCAACCCCCCTCCCCTCCCCTACTTTCTTTTGCCCTCCCCTACCTTCCCACCTCTCCCCCTCCCTCTACCAACCCCTCCCCCCCCCCGGCCCCGCACAGGAGTTGTAATCTGCAGGCGCAATCAATGACAGAGACCAATAATCCCCTAGTTTAAGATTCTACTCCTAGCTGTGGGTTGCAGAGTGTCCCAAAAGTTCGCCCATGTCTTCTGAAGATGTTCCCCTTCCGTAGAGGACATGTCTGAAATTCCACGTCTTTCCAGATTCAAAAATTCTATCATTTGAGTTCTCCATGCTCCCACAGATGGACCTTTATTTTCTCGCCAATGCAACAGTATGGTTCTCTGTCCCATCAGCATGGTTCTCTGCAGGAATGCGCAAAAGCCTGGAGGGACTGGCCGCGCATATTTGTACTCCCCAAATAACATCAGTGGCTGTCTCTTAATTGTGCGGCCCCAGTACCGCTGTATCTCACCAAGTACCTGGGCCCAAAACAGTCCACCTGGAACCCTTTTTAAAAATTGGCATTACATTGGCCACCCTCCAGTCTTCAGGTACTATGGATGATATTAATGACAGGTAACAAATCACTAACAACAGATCAGCATTTCATGTGTGAGTTCTTTCATTACCCTAGGGTGTATGCCATCCGGTTCAAGTGATTTATCACTCTTTAACTTGTCAATTTGGCTCATTATCCTGCTTATTTTCGAAAGGAGAAAAACGCCCATGTTCGGGAGATGGGCGTCCGTGTCCCGTGGGCGGCCAAATCGGTATAATCGAAAGCCGATTTTGGTCGTCTTCAACTGCACTCCGTCGCGGGAACGAATAAAGTTGATGGGGGCATGTCAGAGGCGTGGTGAAGGCGGGACTGGGGCGTGGTTATCGGCCAAGCAGAGATGGGCGCGCTCGGCCGATAATGGGAAAAAAAAGGTGTTGTTAGCAAGAATTTAGGACACTTTTTTTGGACCCTTTTTTTCTCACGAACAGGTCCCAAAAAAGTGCCCTAAATAACCAGATGACCACCGGAGGGAATCGGGAATCACCTCCCCTGACTCCCCTAGTGGTCACTAACCCCCTCCCACCAAAAAAAAAACACTTGCAAAAACCTTATTTACCAGCCTCTATGCCACCCTCAAATTCCGTACCCACTTCCATGACAGCAGAATGTGTTCGATCCTCTCACAGCCTTTCCCTGGGTCAGATGCGGCTCTCGGGTGCACTGCAGGGTCACATCAGCATTGCATTGTGGTGGGTGTAGGGTATTGGGCTCCGTGATTTCACTAGCTTGTGTTGGTAGTTGGTAGGCTCTTCTCCCATGGTGCTTTTCCCTCTGCTTACTGGGTCAGAGTGTGCCCTGTTTTGTTTCCGGTAGTCCACAAGGTAGTGGCCATTTTTGTAAGTCTGCTTTAGATCCCTTTCGTGTTTTAGCCACATTACAGAACTTAGTTCTTACCTTGAATGTTGCTGAAAGAGGGCATTGTACACCATTCTGCCAGCTCTGAGCTACTGCTGATCTTAGTACCAGGGAGACTCGTTGCCAGTGGGGCACAACCTCTGATCTGCAGTTAACTGTGAGTAAACACGGTTATTGAAATAAAGGACGTTTTCAGCGAGATTAGTTTTACGGTGTGAACTGCTGTGCCAAAGTTATACAGGAGCAACAAGTCCTGTCCCTGGAGCACTTGTAGTGGGTAATGCAGTGCACTTCAGGCAGGTGGACCCAGGCCCATCCCCCCCCCTACCTGTACCACTTGTGGTGGTAAATGGGAGCTCTCTAACCCCCCCCCCCCCAAAACCCACTGTACCCACATGTAGGTGCCCCCCTTCACCATTAAGTGCTACGGTAATGGTGTAGAGTTGTGGGGAGTGGGTTTTGGGGGGGATTTGGGGGCCTCAGCACCCAAGGTAAAGGAGCTATGCACCTGGGAGGTAATTTAATGTTTTTTCCTATTTTTTAAAAGTGCCCCCTAGGGTGCCCGGTTGGTGTCCTGGCATGTGAGGGGGACCAGTGCACTATGAAACCTGGCCCCTCCCACGACCCAAAACCTTGGATTTGGTCGTTTTTGAGCTGGGACGCTTCGGTTTCGATTATCGCTGAAAAACGAAAACGCCCAGCTCAAACAAAGCCCACATCTCAAAAATACCCACATCCAATGCATTTGCCTGGCACAAACCGTATTTGCGAAACTAAAGATAAACGTCCATCTTTTTCGAAAATACAATTTAGCCCACCCCTTCACGGACCCGTTCTCGGAGATGAACGTTCTTACACATGGGCGTTTGCTTTCGATTATGCCCCTCCACGTCTTCCAGGTTCACTGATATTTCTTAAATTTCCTCTCCATCATCACCCTTGAAAACCATTTCCGGCACAGGTAGATCTCTTACATCTTCTTCCATAAAGACCCAAGCAAAGAGTTCATTCAGTCTCTCTGCTATGGCCTTGTCCTCGCTGAGTCTATCTATCCTTCTTTTTCTTTTGGAGTGACTGCTTCCTGTCCTATATACATTTGCATCCCTTATATTTTTAATTCCTTTTAATAATTTTAATTTGTAAACTGCTTTGGCCAACTCTGTTGTTTTAGTAGTAGTTTTTAATAAACTATAAACTGTGCACAAAAGAGGAGGGTGTGATGGTATCTGATGACCTTAAGGTGGTCAAATAGGTTCATGCTGACCTCCTTCCAATCTGCTCTTTTACGTGCCAAACAGGATTATTATATCCAACTGACCAACTCTCTTGGCTCTAATCCTCGACTTCTCTTCACCACATTGAACTCTCTCCTCAAGGTGCCCCCTCCCCCAACTCCCCCTTCATTATCTCCTCAGACCCTTGCTGAATTCTTTCACAACAAGGTTCAAAAGATAAACCTTGCTTTCTCTACCTCACCAGCTCTCCCTCCACTAGTCCGTTCCCCTCTCTCTCCTTCCCCTCATTCCCTTTCCTCCTTTCCTGAAGTTACTATTGAGGAAACTACACTTCTCCTTTCTTCCTCAAAATGTACCACCTGTTCCTCTGATCCCATTCCCACCCACCTTCTTAATGCCATCTCTCCTACTCTTATTCCTTTTATCTGTCACATTCTCAACCTCTCACTTTCCACTGCGACTGTCCCTGCTTCCTTTAAACATGCTGTGGTCACACCTCTCCTTAAGAAGCCTTCACTTGACCCTACTTGTCCCTCTAATTACCGACCCATCTCCCTCCTTCCTTTTCTCTCCAAATTACTTGAGCGTGCTGTTCACCGCCGCTGCCTTGATTTTCTCTCCTCACATGCTATTCTTGACCCATTACAATCTGGTTTTCGCCCTCTCCACTCAACTGAAACTGCGCTTACTAAAGTCTCCAATGACCTATTACTGGCTAAATCCAGAGGTCAATATTCCATCCTCATTCTTCTTGATCTTTCCGCTGCTTTTGACACTGTCGATCACAGCATACTTCTCGATACCCTGTCCTCACTTGGATTCCAGGGCTCTGTCCTTTCCTGGTTCTCTTCCTACCTCTCCCTCCGCACCTTTAGTGTTCACTCTGGTGGATCCTCTTCTACTTCTATCCCTCTGCCTGTCGGTGTACCTCAGGGTTCTGTTCTCGGTCCCCTCCTCTTTTCTATCTACACTTCTTCCCTTGGTTCATTAATCTCATCCCATGGCTTTTCCTACCACCTCTATGCTGATGACTCCCAAATCTACCTTTCTACCCCTGATATCTCACCTTGCATCCAAACCAAAGTTTCAGCGTGCTTGTCTGACATTGCTGCCTGGATGTCTCAACGCCACCTGAAATTAAATATGACCAAAACCGAGCTTCTCATTTTCCCCCCCAAACCCACCTCCCCGCTCCCCCCGTTTTCTATTTCTGTTGATGGCTCTCTCATTCTCCCTGTCTCCTCAGCTCGAAACCTTGGGGTCATCTTTGACTCTTCTCTCTCCTTCTCTGCTCATATCCAGCAGACCGCCAAGACCTGTCGTTTCTTTCTTTACAACATCCGTAAAATCCGCCCCTTTCTTTCCGAGCACTCTACCAAAACCCTCATCCACACCCTTGTCACCTCTCGTTTAGACTACTGCAATCTGCTTCTTGCTGGCCTCCCACTTAGTCACCTCTCCCCTCTCCAGTCGGTTCAAAACTCTGCTGCCCGTCTCATCTTCCGCCAGGGTCGCTTTACTCATACTACCCCTCTCCTCAAGACCCTTCACTGGCTCCCTATCCGTTTTCGCATCCTGTTCAAACTTCTTCTACTAACCTATAAATGTATTCACCTCTGCTGCTCCCCAGTATCTCTCCACACTCGTCCTTCCCTACACCCCTTCCCGTGCACTCCGCTCCATGGATAAATCCTTCTTATCTGTTCCCTTCTCCACTACTGCCAACTCCAGACTTCGCGCCTTCTATCTCGCTGCACCCTACGCCTGGAATAAACTTCCTGAGCCCCTACGTCTTGCCCCATCCTTGGCCACCTTTAAATCTAGACTGAAAACCCACCTCTTTAACATTGCTTTTGACTCGTAACCACTTGTAACCACTCGCCTCCACCTACCCTCCTCTCTTCCTTCCCGTTCACATTAATTGATTTGATTTGCTTACTTTATTTATTTTTTGTCTATTAGATTGTAAGCTCTTTGAGCAGGGACTGTCTTTCTTCTATGTTTGTACAGCGCTGCGTATGCCTTGTAGCGCTATAGAAATGCTAAATAGTAGTAGTAGTAGTAGTAGTAGTAGAAAAGGTGATGGAGAAATACCAGAAGGATGCTTGGGTGTATAAAGGAGAGGAATGGCCAGAAGGAAAATGTTTCAAATTTATTAGGATCCTTATATGCAGTATATCAAATACTATCTATGAGGTTTTACTGGTTGTACAAAATATTATAAGAAGTGGGGAAAGGAACTACAATTCAGATAGGACAGAGGAAAGACAAGTGGGGTGGAGGGGAGGGGGATAAAGAGAGGAAATAGAAGGGGAAGACAGTGTTGCTATTCCCGTGCAGCAGTGCCCAGGTCCAGTGATCACTGAGGGATACTGCAGTATAATTACTCGAAGGCATCAAGGAATAGGAAGGTTTTTAGTCCAGTCTTGAATTTGTCCAGAGATTTTTCAAGGTGAAAGTGTAAGGGAATGGCATTCCATTGTGATGGAACTATAATGCTAGAGAGTCTAGAATGAATAGTATCAAAACAGACCTGTCAAAATGATGAGATAATGAGGTGATTCTGTTTGAGCAGAGAATCCTGGTGGGGGAGTATTATATCAGGAGTCTGGACAAGTATAAGGGGTGTCCCGAATGATAAACCTTACAGGTTATTAGAAAGATCTTGTAGGAGATTCTGTAGGCTACGGAGAGCCAGTGTTCCCCATGTAGCAGTGGTGGGATAGTGCATCTGAAGTCTCTAGTGAGACCTTATTTAGAGTACTTTGTATACTTCTGGAAATCGTACCTTCAAAAAGTTATAAACAGGATGGTATTATTCCAGAGGTTGACTACTAAAATGGTCAGTGGTCTTTGTCATAAAGCGTATGGAGACAGATTTAAAGATCGCAATAGGTATACTTTGAATATCAGCATTAACCGCTAAAGCCATAGCCAGTGATTTTGTGGTCCCGGTCCAGGGGCAGATTCAGCACTTAACTGCCTAGGTTAACCAGACAAGTTGGGGCGCATAAAACGTAGTCCTATCTCTGTCTGGTTTCACTTATAGCAGTTAAGTGTTGAGTATTGCACTTAATTAGATGAAGGATAGCTGGCCACAGAAACCCAGATATTCAGTGTCAGTACCTGGACATGGCCCAGCATTGAATATCTGGGGATAACACTGGGGGTGGCCAAAAAAACTCTGACCACTGCTGGGTGAATATTTACCCCACAGTATTTATTTTGAGGGATACTGGAAAACGTCAGTATTCATGCATGCTTACAGCAGTCAACATGTACTTTGTACATCAAAGAATAAGGAGCTGAGTAAGTTGGACCTCTTTAGTAGCTCTTCATACTGCCTGGTTATTCCTTTGAGAGGCTTTCAGATGAAGAACCCAGTGAAATCTGCCTAAGAGTCCCAGTGGGACTGAATTCCTGTGTAAGTTAACAATAAAACAGTACTGTCAAAGATAGAAAGAATAAAAAAAAAAAAGATGTAAGGGCAGTGTTTCAGCAGTACAGTAGCTTCTTTTCTTTCCTAATGCATTTTGAGTAAATGCCACAGAACCACTTAGTTTCCATTATCAAAGGAGCTACTTACACCAAAACCATGCAGTGCAAGGCTGATCACCATCGCCATGCTATACAAAATAATTCTGCCTATCTCCAAATTTTCTGTTATTGCAACCTTCAGCTTTATGCTTCAGACCCACAAATGTATCAATAATATTCATGTTGATGCTACAAGGTCAGAATTGCTAGGGTGTTAATCAATTTTTATTTCCAAAAACTATGGGGCCCTTTTACTGAACCATGATAAAATATATAGTTTCCATGGCTTAATGCAGGAATTTAGCCCACACTAGCTGCAGATTTTAATGCAACCATTTGGAGCATTCTCACTATTTTGTACTGTACGTCATGTGTTAACATTCAGATTAATGCATGGTACATGCTCCCAGTTAACATGGAAGCACATAGTGCCTCCTATTTAGGAGGTGGTAAGTGGTCCCAAGTTAACTCTGCATTGGACAGTGAGCATGCAGTAAATGTAGCATATTTTTTGGCAAACACCTTCCATGCCCACTTCCCACCCATGCCATGCTTCTAGCACAAAAACCACTTACTGCATGGTTTACCGTATGCTAACTGTAAAAACACCACAAAACCTGTTAAGGCAGTTCTGTGCTAGCAATTAATGTGGCATAAATAGGGTGTTAAGGGCTTGTAGTGTAATGAACAATCAAAATGTTGTTGGCGTAAAAATAAGTACCCGAATGAGTGCGGCTAAAGAACTAAGGGGCCCTGTTTACTAAGCCGTGTTATAGGTGTGTTAATGTCTTTAACACACGTTAACCATGTACGTATGTTAACCATGTATGTGCCTACAACATCCCTATAGATGCTTACATGGTTAGCACGTGCGATAATTGTAGGTATGTTAAAAACGTTAATGCACCTTAGTAAACAGTGCCCTAAGATAGATATTAAAGAGAATAGGTAAAAGAATTGACCTGTGGGGCACCCCAAAAGACTGTGCAAAAATTTGATTGACTGTCCTGCTTATAATCGAATGAGAAAAACGCCCAAGTTCCGACCTAAATCGGGAGATGGACGTTTATCTCACAAAAACGAATAAAGCGGTATAATCGAAAGCCGATTTTTGGACGTTTTCAACTGCAATCCGTCGCGGATGCGGACAAAGTTGATGGGGGCGTGTCAGAGGTGTGGCGAAGGCGGAACTGGGGCGTGGTTATCTGCCGAACAGAGATGGGCGCATTTCACCGATAATGGGAAAAAAGTATGCGTTTTTAGCTAGAATTTAGGACACTTTTCCTGGACCCTGTTTTTTCACGAATAAGGCCCCAAAAAGTGCCCTAAATGACCAGATGACCACTGGAGGGAATCGGGGATGACCTCCCCTGACTCCCCCAGTGGTCACTAACCCCCTCCCAGCACAAAAAATGAAGTTTCTCAACTTTTTATTTTCACCCTCAAATGTCATACCCAGCTCCCTGGCAGCAGTATGCAGGTCACTGGAGGAGTTGTTAGGGGGTGCAGTGGACTTCAGGCAGGTGGACCCAGGCCCATCCCCCCTACCTGTTACAATTGTGCTGCTTAATGCTTATTAGTCGTCCAACCCCCCCAAACCCACTGTACCCACATGTAGGTGCCCCCCTTCACCCCTTAGGGCTATAGTAATGGTGTAGACTTGTGGGCAGTGGGTTTTGAGGGGGATTTGGGGGGCTCAACACACAAGGGAAGGGTGCTATGCACCTGGGAGCTCTTTTACCTGTTTTTTTGTTTTTGTAAAAGTGCCCCCTAGGGTGCCCGGTTGGTGTCCTGGCATGTGAGGGGGACCAGTGCACTACGAATCCTGGCCCCTCCCACGAACAAATGCCTTGGATTTATTCGTTTTTGAGCTGGGCGCTTTCATTTTCCATTATCGCTGAAAAACAAAAACGCCCAGCTCACACATTGTTGAATAAAACATGGGCGTCTATTTTTTCCCAAAATATGGTTCGGTCCGCCCCTTCACGGACCCGTTCTTGGAGATAAACGCCCATGGAGATAGGCGTTTTCGTTCAATTATGCCCCTCTGTGTGATATGAAGACCTGAAATGTACGATCCTACAGAAAAGATGTAAACCAGTCTAACACTTTACCAGAAAGCCCTATTGAAGAAAGATGCTGCAGAATTAAGGAGTGATCAGTGACACTAAATGCCGCCGGACAAGTCCAGAGAAATGGCTGGGGCAATAAAACCTTCATCCAGGTTTTGATATACCTCACTTAACAAAGAAGTCGGAACAGTTTCTGTGCTATATACTATCTGGAAGCCTGACTGGTGGGGGTGAAGGACAAGAGATGATTTAAGATGAGACTGGAGCTGAAGAAAAACCAAGCTTTCTATAATTTTTGATAGAACTGGTAAATTTGAGATTTCACTGTAGCTTGCAGAAGATGGTGGGTCCAAAGATGAATTTTTCAATATTGGGCAGACTAATGCTTGCTTAAGAGAAGCAGCCAAATAACCATCAGATATTGACTTGGAGACACACTGCTGAACAATTGGAAGAAGACCTAGAGAGGTTATTTTTAGCCAAGATGACGGTATAAGATCCAATGAATATGTAGTAACATTCATCCCCATCAAAGTTTTTTCTTAAGTAAGTCACAGGTAGGAAGATTAAAAGAGGTCCATTGAGAGCTAAAGTTAGTTAAGGTGTAATCTTCAGGGGCCTCCTGGTTAGGTGATGGAATTTGAAATGGTAAAACCGGAGCCTGAGTAGGTGAAGGGGCTGGAATAGAAGAACAAAGAGCCATGACTTTGTCCACAAAATATGTAGCTAAGGTATTTGCCAGAGGGTTGAACTGGGCCTCGGCAGTTGATACCGGGTGAGTCAATGAAAAGAAAATGGAGATCAGCTTTACTCAGTATTACTCGCTTCTATTATCTGCTTGGAGTAATAGGTTTTCTTTGCCAATTGAATTTGAAAAGTATAATAACGTATTTTTCTACAATTTGATTTTCAAGAGATTTATATTTCTGCCAGGTTCGTTCAGCCCGTCGTACCTGGCACTTTGCTAGATTTAGGCCTGGGTAATATCAAGGCTTATCTAGGATACGACGGCTTAGGAAGCTTTAAAGATGCTAGCTCATCCAGCTTATTATGGAGGGCTGTGTTCCATCAGTCAATCTGATTGTCAAGAGAGAGCTCAGAGAAATTACCAGGAAATATCACAAAAACTCACTAGGGAGCTAGTGTCAGTGGACTTAAAGTTTCTAAATGGTTGGATACAAAGGGGTGCTTTTACTAAGGTGCGCTGAAAAATAGCTTGCGGTAGTGTAGACATAGGTTTTGGGTGCGCACTGATCCATTTTTTAGCGCGCATGTAAAAAAGGCCTCTTTTTTTGCCGAAAATGGATGTGTGGCAAAATGAAAATTGCCGCATGTCCATTTTGGGTCTGAAACCTTACCACCAGCCATTGACCTAGTGGTAAAGACTCATGCAGTAACCGAGCGGTAATGACCTACGTGCGCCAAATGCCACTTGGCGCACGTCCATTACGCGCGCCAGAAAATAAAAAATATTTTTTCAGATGCGTGTAGCGGACACGCGCTAAAAATGAAATTACCGCAAGAGCCACACGGTAGTCAGGCGGTAACTCCATTTTCACATTCATTGGACGTGTGTAGACGCTTACGCAGCTTAGTAAAAGGGGCCCCTAAGTGAAGAAGAAGGTGGAACCAGTGAAAGAATTAGAATAAAACCAAAGAGTAATCAGTCTATCAGAACAGAAACATGTGATAATTATTACAAGATACAGAAGAATTAACCTTAAATAACACCAGGTCTAAAGTGTGACCAGCAGGATGGCAACAGAGGTGGATTTATAGAATAGCGCTTTTTTGGTGCTGATTATTAGATCATATATAGACTTCACATTAGGTGCTCAGTTATAGAATTGCTATTTTATTGCTGAAAGTCAGTGCTGAGCTTGTAAGTATCGTCCTCCCCACCCCCCACCCCCGCCCTAAATCCACTTCTATTGCCACCCACTTTATAATAGGGGTTATAATTGTTGAGGAACTCTGTGGGATTTTCTTGCTTTGTATTATTCATGGGATTAAGCAACACAGAATCTTTCTACTTTTTGGGACACTGTTAGGTACTTGTGACCTGCACTGTCTCCTGTTAGAAACAGGATACTGAGCTAGATGGACTCTTGGTTTGTCTTCAATAGATGTATAAAGTGCTAAATATATCTAGTAGTTCTACAAAAATGATACATTTGTAGCAGTAACTTGTTTTTCTATATTGTTTCACATACTTGCAACTAATTGGTCAAATAATGGAAATATATTTAGAGAGAGGAAATTATGATGGCTTTCTTATGGGGTCATTTCTAACTGCCCACATTGGTGCAAAGTGCACAAGTATTTTTGCTTGTGGTGTTTGCTCTAGTTTTCAAATTTTTCACTTTGGAATTTACCTGAAACTTTTTCAAAGACAAACTATCTGGGCATTAAAGTGTGTGTGTGTGTGTAATGTTGCAACAATGCAAGCTATTCCAAATTGCCACTGATAGGTGTTGTTGGCGTTTAGCTTATACCTGTAGTTATGTGGTGAGGTAGAGGTTATAAAAACAGTCTGGACAGCTTCCTTTCCCACAACCACACTTACACAAGAAAAATTTAATTACAAGGTACATTTTGATACAGCAGCTGAACAAGCAGCTCTGTGAGTTTAATAAACAAATTCACTCCCATTTCTCCTTTTCATAATCCTTTTTGCTAGCTTGTTCGTTGAGATCAAGTGTGGCAATTACTTGTCAACTTATAGTAAAAGAAACTTATCCACAGTAGCATTTTCTGTGCTCAGGACTATCTGATAGTTATGTTCATATAAAAATATATTTCCTCTGCTGTCCAAATCACTAAAAGAAGACACCCTGCCTGGTAGTCATCTCCTTCCCCTAATGGCTTTGCTAAGGTTGATTGGAGGTGCAATGAGCATGCAACCAGAGCTGAATAATAATGAGACCAGCAACATGTAATAGGCACTCATTCTTATAAGCAGAGCTCTGAGGGCAGGCTGCCCTATCTCAATATCACAGCACAACACAAGGCTAGCACAGCAGCAAATAAAGATCACCAGCTCTGATTTCTTTTTTCCACTTCCAAACAGACTAGCTCTACTGGTACAAATAGAATGCACTGTATTTTTGCAATGGATGTAACAAACACAAATTCCTCTTCATAGCAGCTGTCTCAAGTTACAGATAAGATGGCTAAATATGTTTAACTAGTGAACAGTCCAGTGGTACATACCCTATCTATATCTGAGCAATGGCTGGCTCAGTGAGGATAAGAATGTGATTGCTGTTTAAGAAATATTCAACATGCCAGTATGTGTATATAGGCAGTTTAAGGTCAAGCCAATGCAAAAATAAGTTATGCAACTATAAACCAGCATTCATTTACAGAAAGGGTGGTGGAAGCATGGAATGGCCTCCCGGTGGAGGTTGTGGAGATGAGGACTGAGTCAGAGTTTAAGAAAGCATGGGACAACCATGAGGGATCCCTTAGGAAAAGGAGGAGTTAAGGGTTACAGAGGATGGGCAGACTGGATGGGCCATTTGGCCTTTATCTGGCATCATATTTCTATGTCTGGCTGCTCTTTATAGAATATTAGTGTAATCTGGTATTGGTGTAGCTAACCTCTACATGCCCACAGTTACACCAACCATAGTATTGGCATGTGCCATTGGGTGGGTCTTGGGCATTTCTAAAATCTATGCAGTGTCATGTAATCTCAACGTCAGCAGCTGATGAAAGCTCCTTTTGAGCCACTGAAATCCTGCCATCTGAAGTACTTGACCTGGAAGGTCATTTTCTTGGTGGCTCTTACTTCAACTCATAAGGTCATTGAGCTTCAGGCCTTAGTAGTGGATGCATCACAACAGAGTAGTCCTTTGTATGCACCCTAAGTTCCTCCTGAAAGTGGTATCAGAGTTCCATCTGAACCAGTTGATTGTCTTGCCAACATTCTTTCCCTGACCTCATGCCCATCTTGGTGAAACCAGCTTGCACACCTTGGATTGCAAGAAAGCATTGGCCTACTACATGGAGTGGACAAGGCCCCACAGACAGTCCGCCAAGCTTTTTGTTTCTTTTGATCTCAAAAGGATGTGGGTCACCATTGAGAAACGCACAATTTCTAATTGGCTAACAGATTGCATTTCTTGCACTTATGCCCAGCTGGGCTGGCCCTATAGGGGCATGTCACAGCTTATAATGTCAGAACCATGGCTGTGTTGGTAGCCCATTTGAGGTCAGCCTCCATTGAAAAAATTTGCAAGACTGCGACGTGGTCTTCAGTCCACACATTCACATCACAGTACTGCCTTGAGCAGGATACCCGATGCAACAATTGGTTCGGGCAGACAGTGTTGCAGAATCTGTTTGGGGTCTAGAATCCAACTCCACCCTCCTAGGCCCATTTTATTCTGTTCCAGGCTGCACTCTCATTCAGATTGTATATAGTTTCAGGTTAATCTGCATTATGTCCTCGCCGTTTCAAGGCCCAATTGACCAATGTTTGTTGTTTTTGTGAGCCTGGATACTAGGGATTCCCCACTTGTCAGAATTATAAGCCTGCTTGTCTTCAGAGAAAGTGAAGGTACTTACCTGTAGCAGGTGTTCTCCAAGGACAGCAAGCTTTATATTCTCACAATCCCTCCCTCCTTCCCTTTGAGTTATCTCCTTTGTTATTTTTACTTTATTTTTGCTATAGTATTAAACTGAGGAGACTGCGTTCTTGCGGCAGGTGGGAAGGCACTCGCGCATGCGTGGTGGAGCATGTCTCATGCGCCACAAATCTCTCATTTAGCTTTGGTAAATTCTGGACTGGGCAACATGGGTCGGCATCACCCCTTGTGAGAATATAGAACCTGCTTTCCTCAGAGAACACCTGCTACAAGTAAGTACTTTCGCTTTTTATAAGATCTTGATAGCAGATGTTCCACCTTTAGATATGGGTAAATAGGTGTAAGGGTGACCTAGAATTTAGGGGTGGTAATCATGCCCAAATTGCTATACAGATTTCTTTCATCGGCGGAGCTATTAATAATCGGTGAAGGGCTTTGAGTGCAATGTCATAAATTTATATTTAGAGCATAAATACTTCCCAAAAGAACAGATAAAAAGGGCATTGCCACTGTTCTTGATAAAGTGTGGAGTAGAAGAAGCTACTTATTTTGGTCTAGGATGAACATTCCACCCTTTTGGGAAGGGTTGCTTAGTATGCTGGTTGGATTGTACAATTACATTGGTACTTAACTCTCTTTTTTTGTTCGTTGATTTTTTTCTCTTTTAGTGCAAGCAACTACTATAGGGGATAGAGAACATATATATATATGGTCTTGGTAGCATATAAAAGTATTTTCTCCAAGAACAAGCAGGACTATAGTTCTCAAATGTGGGTAATGTCACCGACAGACCCCAGATGCAGATATTGCCCAGCGTTACTTCAGTTTCTGGAAGCTTTTGACAGGCCTGAAAGTGCATGCAGGCTTGCCTTCCTGCATGCCTGACTCATGCGGGACCCTCCATTTCATTTTCTACATGAAGATCTTCAGACATAGGTTCTTCTGTCTCTATTGCACAGTTTTTCACTGAATTTTTGTTTCTTGCAGAAGAGTAGAGAAGGCCCAGTGCGAGAGATTTGTTTTGGCGGTCTGATCGATCGACATTGGCATTGATCCCAGTGGCACTGGGAGCTACATCAACTGGTGGAGATGCACAGACATTGGGGAGGTCTCCACCTGCCTTGACATTGGGTGTCGGTAATGCCCATTTGGAATGAGCATCGAATCCGACACGTCTTGTGAAAATTCTGCATCGTCCTCATAAAGGATCCTGATATCCTGCATTGAGTGAAAGTGAAGAAGCATGGGCATTGCTCCTTCTCAAAGCACAGTGCCAGGATCGCCAGGACACCAGCACTGCCAGTACACAAGAAGTGTAGGCACCATGAGGACCACTCCTCCTCTGTGGAAATTGTGCCAATATATCAGTCTCGCCAAAGCCAGGATCTGGCTCCTACATCTTCACAGGCTGTCTCCACACTGGCACCAGCCCTATCTTTACTGATGCCTGCCCTCAAGGAGTAACTCTGAGTCATTTTACAAAAGCCCCATCCAGCTCGCCAGCCCCCAGCCTAAGTTTTTCACTAGCTTCAGCAGAGCATAGCCAACATAAAGTATCCATCTCAGATGAGATGTTGGTCAGAGGGAGGCTCAATTTTTTCCAAGAAAGATGGCCCCTTGTAACCTCAGACTGATAGGTACTTTGAATAGTCCAGGTGAGTTACACCCTCAGTTGGCATCAACCACCTCCAAATTGCCTGCCAAGAGCTTCAAAATTCAGCACCAGGAAGTGCTCACAGAGGAACTCTCTTCCCTTTTAAAGGCCCATGCGATTGAACCCGTTCCACCTGGGGAAGACGGAAAATTATTCTATTTCAAGTACTTCCTCATGTCCAAAAAGGCAGGAGGGTTTAATCCTATCCTAGACCTAAAGGCCTTGAACAAATATCTGGTCAAAGAAAAGCTCAGGATGATTTTCTTGGGCACCCTTCTTCCTGTGATTCAGGAAAATGATTGGCAATGCTCTCTGGACTTAAAGGATGCTTACACCCACATTCAGATACATCCCAGTCACAGGAAATATCTCAAGTTTTGAGTAGAAAACACCACTAGTAGTGTCATGTTCTGCCATTTGGCCTTACATCCGCCTCAAGGGTGTTTTCAAAGCATTTTGCAGTAGTCAGATCGTCACTATGCAGACAGGGAAAACACACGCACTCCCAATCTAGACAATTTGCTGGTAAAGAGCACATCAAAGGAAGGTGCTCAAGAATCAATGCAGATATCTATTCAGGTGTTGGAGCTACTAGGGTTATTATTCAACTAACCAAAGTCCCACCCACTTCCACTATAACAATTGGAATACATTAGAGCCCTGCTAGACATGGTTCAAGCTCAAGCCTACCTTCCTCAAGTGAGAGCAGATATACTCATTTGCATTGCTCATCAGGTTCGCAGAAGCCAGCAGGTCTCAGCTGGGCAGATGTTCATGTAATTGGACCACATGGCCTCTACTGTGCATGTCACACCCATGGCATGCCTCTATTTGTGAGGTACCCATTGAATTCCGGCTTCCCAGTGATGTCAAGGCCATGGGGAACCTAAAGGATGCAATCTTGGTCATCCCAGAGCTGAGGCAATCCCTCCTCTGGTGGACAATTTGAACCGACTTGGGAACTTTCATTCCAAATTCCCCCCTCAACAAAATGTTTTGACCACAGATGCATCTAACCTTTTCTTCTGAACCTTGGAGACTGGAGTGTTTTCTGACCCTCATGACACAGAATGAGAGGTCTCTCCTGCATCCCAGCTTCTAATCTCTGGCCCTCATGGTATGTATTTTGACAGCATAGAATTTGCATCCCTTCAACTGCTTGAGGGTGTCTCCAATCCTGCTGGCTTCCAGGAAACACTCCACCAAGACATGTTATACTTTCAAATGGAGGAGGTTTGCTGTCTGCTATGAAGGCAAGGCCATAGATCCTTTTACTTGCCATACACAAAAACTGCTTGAGTACCATCTACACCTCTGAGTCTGAGTTGAAAGCCATCTCTGTAAGGGTTCAGCTTAGCACAATTAGCGCTTACCATTCCTGTGTAGAAGGTAAGTCCATCTCTATTCATCATCTAGGTGTTTGTATTATGCAAGGTTTGCTTCTGTCAAAGTCCCCTATCAAACCTTCAAGAGTATCATGGGAACTCAACATGGTCCTCACCCAGCTGATGAAAGCTCCTTTTGAGCCACTTGATTCCTGTCATCTGTCATTGTGGTCTAAGAAAGGTTGAAAGTGGACTAGGCTCTTTCTGGATTTGGTACAAGGACATCTGCCGAATCTGGGAGTTTTGGTTGGAGGTTGTCAGTGGTAAGAGGGGAGGGAGAGGAGGGTGCGTAAAGTGGGGGCAGATGTGGCATGACCTGAAATGCTCCAATTATGGTTTCCTGAGAGAAACTGACTTTTTAGGAATTGCACAATCATATGGGCTTTTCTAAATAATTCATATAGTAGTATTAATAGTATGAACAATAAAAACAACTGCCTATGCTGCTTTTGGAAGGTTACCAAAATAAGCAATAAGAACAAAATCAAAAAAGGAAAGAAAGAAGAGGGCAGAAAAGGAGACTCTTAACCAAAATAAAGCAAGACAACAAATGGAATCCAGCAGACAATTATGAATGCATTTGCTTTTTTTCTGAGCTGATATGTGCATAGAAACCCAAAACATGTTGACAGTAAGGATGACTTTGTCCATCCAGTCTTCTCATTTTCACCTGCCTACTGTGCTGCCCTCTCCCTCCCTCTGCTACTAAGGTCCATTTATCTCTATGTTTTGCATGCTTGAATTCTGCCACTGTTCTGACTCCTATACATCTGCTAAAGTCGGTTTCAGGCACCCTTTCAGTGGAAGTGTTTGTTCTCTTTGCTTTTAGGCAGCCTTCTGTTAAGGTTCGTACAATGATCCCTTGCCCTTGAGCTTTTCATTCCATGGAAAAGGCTACTTGTTGGCACTTAATTGAAGCCTGCTAGATATCGGAACATTTGTCATGTTTCCTCTTTCCCTTATTTCTTTCATAAAGCACATCTTGATGCCTTTAGTCTTTCTGTATATGACTTATAATTGTCCATGCATTATTTTGGTGGCCATCCTTTGAATTGCTTCTTCCTTGTCAATGTTCAGGGGTACGTGTGGGCTTCAGAACTGGATATAGTAGTCAAGGCTCAATCTCACCAGAGACTTGTAGGGGTCCTTTTACTAAGCTGTGGTAAAAGGGGGCCTGTGCTAGCGTCAGCGCTTGTTTTCGATGCGCACTGAGGCCCCCTTTTACCCAGCAGTCTTTTTTGCTGGAAAAGAAATGGCTGCGTAATAAGTGAATCACTTGCTCTGCGGCCATTTCGAAGGGGGAGGGAACACTTATCGCTGTCCAATTACCACTGGGCAAGCACCGGACATGGTGCGCGCTGGGGGTAGGAACTACCGCCGGGCTCCTGCGGTAGCCTGAAAGTAGTTCTGGATTGGTGTGTGGCAAGCCCGTTGCGCACTAGCCCTTTAGAAAAAGGGCACCATAGTGCGGTAATATTACTTTTCCATAGTGATACAGCTCTTTATTCGTCCAAGTTACCTAAGGTTTCCCAGCTTTGTCACACTCAGTGGCGTACCAAGGGGGGCGGTGGGGGCAGTCCGCCCCGGGTGCACGCCACTGGGGGGGTGCCGCGCACCTGTCAGCTCTTCGTTTTCATGCTCCCTTTGCCCCAGAACAGGTTACTTCCTGTTCCGGGACAGAGGGAGCATGAAAACGAAGAGCCAGCAGGCGCGCGGCACCCCCCCACCAGCGGCGTGCACCTGGGGGGGGGTTCTTTCACTGGGGGATCGGGGGTTCTTTCGCTGGGGGGGGGGCCATTGCGCTGTTCCGGTGGGGCGCTGCACCCGGGGGGCGGGGCGAATCGGCGATCAGCCCCAGGTGTCAGCCCCCCTAGGAACGCCACTGATCACACTGACTTGTTACTTTGACTTCTAGCTTTTCACCTTCAAATAGGTATTCAGCCTTCAAATTTATGCATTCCAAATATATGATTTTTCCCTTTTTTTGGGGGGGGGGGAGGGGGAGGTTAAATTAAAGCATACTTGCTACGCCATTGACTGTTTTTACAAAATGTTATAATCCTGTGCCATTTGCATGTCTAATTTGTTGTACAATTTCAAATGCTTTTCTTTGTAACTCTTTTCTATTATAATTTTATAAAGACATTGAACAGAACTAGACCTAGCACTTGTCCTTGTGATCCCTAGCAGCTCACTTTGCTTTCATCAGAGTGGATCTTCCTTACAAAAAATAAATACTTTGAACAGAACATAAGAAGGTATTGGGGGAGGGGGGGGGGTCATGCTTCATCACAGTCACTTTACTTCAAGTATAACATAAGCTAAAGTGCAAACAGACCTGCTCACTGACCTTGCACGGAAAAGGGAATCTTTTTTCTTAACTCCGTGTCTTTGTTGAAGTGATTCATTGGATTTTAACTGAAACATTATGACTCAGTGGAATTGTGACAGGGTATGGCTGTGTTCCTATAAGGAAGTTAAGTTTGCAGTTACCAACAGCAAAATAACCATTATTAGAGAGGCATCCTAATTTAAGTTGACAAGCTACCTAAGGTGTGTAGTACTAAAGTATAACACCTGAAAGTTTTAAATGAAAAATTGTTTTCTCTTCAGATTTGGAACTTTAGTTACTTTTGGTGATGTGTTTTGGGTGCACGACTGTCACGAGAGCAACT
Organism: Microcaecilia unicolor; assembly: GCF_901765095.1. Taxonomy (NCBI): domain Eukaryota; kingdom Metazoa; phylum Chordata; class Amphibia; order Gymnophiona; family Siphonopidae; genus Microcaecilia; species Microcaecilia unicolor. The sequence goes on from NC_044038.1 coordinate 23,880,528, forward strand.
ATTGTGTTGGCACGTGGCAAACCCTGAATCACAAAGGATGCTGTGTAAATAGTTTTTAAAATAAATCTTATGTTGTTCTTTTTTTTTTTAATATGTATTTTGCTGATTTAGTATTCTACCTCACCAGGTTTCAAGCTAGGTGACAATTGAGTTAGACAGGTTGAAATACCTTGTTATTCGGCTAATGTAATAACCTCCTGCTAAGATTTCAAAAATTGCAATATATGTTAACTAAATGATAATTTCAGCCCAACTAAATCCTTACAATAGTTGTATGTCGATCTGCTTAGTAGTTATGTGGGTAACAAAACAGCCTAGATTACAGTGGCTTTTTAATAAGTCTGTGCAACAAGGCAGATGAATGCTAGCATGCATAGAGTAGACTGAATCAGATGATAATGACTGTGCAAATCATGGGTGAGGCCCAGTCTGGAGAACTGTATCCAGTTCTGAAGACTGTACTTCAAAAAAAGGATATAGAAAGAGCAGAGGTGGTCCCGAGGGATTTATGAAAGCGATGCAGAGTTTGTACTAAACATCCTGGTGAAATATGATGAAAAATCTAAATGTGTCTATCCTAGATCATAAGGGTGGGGGAAAGGATAGAGATATTCACATACCTCAATGGTATAAATAATACAAAATAAATAAGCATTATTTAGTGGCAAGGAAGTGTTAGAACATGAGTCCATGATATGAGTTTCAAAGGTGATTAATATAAAAGAATATTTGTTCACAAAAAGGACGAGGATGCATGAAACAACCTCCCAGTGGAGACAAAAAACTAACTGAATTTTAACAAGACTGGGATAGGCATAGGAAATTCTTAGTTGTACAGAATTGAAAATTAAGCCAGAAATAATGTAGGGTGTATAGCAGTAAAACAGAAAGTAAGTTGAACATTCTCCAATTCCTCAGCCCACTTAAGGAGGCCGTGCCTTTTTACAGAATCCTGAAGGAGAATGTGAGAGGCGTCCTTCACTGTAGTGCCTATTAACAAGAAGGTTGATTCTAGAGTCCAGAAAGCTCTTAGATTTGAGAAGGTGCAGCTTCCTTATCGTTCCATATATATCAGATCCCAGATATGATGTGTAAGTAAAGCTTGCTGATGTGCTATGCTATGGGATAGAATCAGGGCAGCACAGTGACATGCTTAAAAGCCTCTCCAGGCTGATTTCTAATCTATCATCCTCTTCTAGGAAGTACCAGAGGGGAGGGCAAAGGGTGTTCTATTAATCTTAGATATTCTATAAGTCCTGCACCTACTCTGTCTATGTGTCTGTCAAATATGCACAATGTAAGACATGCGCGCATATATAGACTAGCGCTTAGATAGAGTCCTGGCATTTATGTGCGTTTAAGTGCATACATGCCATTATTCTAATTGTTTATGGGTATATTTGGCCCCTTTTAATGTAGAAATTCATGTTACGCGGCAAGGGATAGGAGAGGAATGGGCAGGAAATGTACTGTGCAGGTAACATGGATGGTGGTAATGCACATTACCTGCTTATGTGGCTGTTAATGAGGAACAGTTAACTACACCTCTAGTGATGTAAATAACTGCATTCCATGTTAACGACCATGCTATTAATGTGCAGTAGTGAACATTGCCCATGTCTTCAGTGCCAAGAATGTTCTCAACTGTTATAACAGAAGTTTTACAGCTACCTTGCATTAAATGTTGCTTTACTTGTAAAACCTTAACACAGTTTTGTATATAGAGGCCTGAATAATTTTGCTCATTGTAATATCTAAGTGTATTGCACCTTAGAACATCCGTTCCTTAATGTTTTAGCAGGAAATATTCAAACTACCCACTTAGCTGCAGAGTCCATGAGTACTTTCTGCCAGCAGAACATTAGAACTCTCACAAGCAAGCAAGCAAGATGACTGTCCTGGGCACCAAATCTTGGGAGGCACCTTTTATTGCCCTTTGAGTCAGTTGCAGGCTCATTTTCGAAAGAGAAGGATGCCCATCTTTCGACACAAATCGGAAGATGGGTGTCCTTCTCACAGGGTCGCCCAAATCGGCATAATTGAAAGCCGATTTTGGGCGTCCTCAACTGCTTTCCATCGTGGGGATGACCAAAGTTCACGGGAGCGTGTCGGAGGCGGGACTTGGGCATGCCTAACACGTGGACATCCTCGACCCATTATGGAAAAAAAAGGGCGTCCCTGACGAGCACTTAGACGACTTTACCTGGTCCTGTTTTTCTTACAACCAAGCTACAAAAAGGTGCCCAAACTGACCAGATGACCATCGGAGAGAATCGGGGATCACCTCCCCTTACTCCCCAAGTGGTCACTAGCCCCCTCCCACCTTCAAAAAAATCTTTAAAAATCTTTTGTGCCAGCCTCTATGCCAGTCTCAAATGTCATACTCAGGTCCATCACAGCAGTATGCAGGTCCCTGGAGCAATTTTAGTGGGTGCAGTGCACTTTAGGCAGGCAGACCCAGAACAATCCTCCCCCCCACACCTGTTACATTTGTGAAGGAAACAGCGAGTCCTCCAAAACCCACCACAAACCCACTGTACCTACATCTAGGTGCCCCCCTTCTCCTGTAAGGGCTATGGAAGTGGTGTACAATTGTGGGAAGTAGGTTTTAGGGAGGGTTTAGGGGGCTCAGCTTACAAGGTAAGGGAGCTATGTACCTGGGAGCAATTTATGAAGTCCACTGCAGTGCCCTCTAGGGTGCCCAGTTGGTGTCCTGGCATGTCAGGGGGACCAGTGCACTATGAATGCTGGCTCCTCTCACGACCAAAGGGCTTGCATTTGGTCGTTTCTGAGATGTGCGTCCTTGATTTCCATTATCACCGAAAATCAGAAATGACCAAGTCTAGGGACGACCATCTCTAAGGATGACCTAAATGTCAAGATTTGGGCGTCCCCGACTGTATTATCAAAACGAAAGATGGACGTCCATCTTGTTTCGATAATACGGGTTTCCCCGCCCCTCCACCAGGACGTTTTGCAAGGACGTCCTCAGCAAAACTTGGGCATCCCTTTCGATTATGCCCCTCCACGTGAATCTGCAGCCCTGAAAGGGAAGGTAGTGCCAAACAATGCACGGCATAGGTTTCATTTTTTACAGCAACTGCCCTGAAAGCCATGTCCTTCAGTTTTCAAAAGTAAAGTATGTGCATACTTCTCTCTAGGACACTGGCCACAGGTATATTAATCTCCCATTGAAATGCACGAGAATGAAGTTGGAAGGAAAAAAATTGAAAAGTGTACATTTTGGTAAAATACGTAGTAAGTTCTTTCCTATAGGAAGGAAAGTTGGCAACCTTATGAATCTGAATCCATAACAAATGTGTAAAGTCAGGACCAGGAACCATCCTAACCAAATGCTGTTTTTATCAAACTGTAAAATATTGTTTACAGAAGAGTGAATACGTTCTGCCTTCTATAATTAAGCAGCATAAGTTTAATGGATCACTTTGCCTTTTAACATGAATAGGCTTTTCTTTAGGATAAAATGCTAAAAAAAGAATTTTTGATAGTCATCGAGTACACAGCACTGTGATGGGACATGTTGAAAAAAAAACATTATTATAACTTTCAATGTTTGCCTGGTGTTCCTGCCAACACTGAATTTCAGCAGTACACAGTACTTCACCAAATGAGTCATATATTCTCCACAGTAATTACCACGCAGTGCAAAACCAGGGCTACAGCAGCCTAAACCTTTTTCCTGTCTGTTTTTTTTCCGTTTTAAATATTAGAGATGTGGGTTGTTTGGGATGAAGTGAATACTTTTATCTGTATATAGCAGGCTTGTCCAATCTTATTTCTATTGGGGGCCACATTTTATATTTTAAAACACGAACTATAGTATTTTACTGCATGTTTCATCAAATAGTGGCAAAATATGACAGTGCATTGTCCCCTTCCCAACTTTTACCCAGTCTTGCTGTTAACTAATGTAACCACCACCCCCCCCCCCCCTTCACCCAGTTTCTTTCCCCTCAACTGGCTTCAGCTGCAGCAGAAACAGTGGGATACCTGCTTCCCTACCATGACTTGGTTCTCTGCAAGCTTGAACCATGCCGTGCTGGAAGTTCGGGTTGGTCTCACGGTTTGAAGTCTCGTGAAACTTGAAACCGTTTATGCATTGTGAAGCTCATGCTTATAGTGAGCTGACCCGTGCTGGGGAAGCAGGAATCTTGCTGTAAGCATCACAAGAATTGCCAAGTTTCCGAGGGCCAGAAAAAAAGCACTTCATGGGCCGGGTTCTGACGCGTGGGCCGTAGGTTGGAGAAGCCTGGTATATAGCTTATACCTCTTGCAGTTTTACTAATATACAGTATACAGATATATGCGGACTGTATATTATTCTCTATATGCACAGTGCTACTGGGCTCCCTTAAAATGCTTCCCACTTGTATGGGCAGCAGAACCTTGGTGCTCTGCCAAGAAGCTTCACCGAACTTCAGGATCTTTTGGTGACTAGGGATATGCATTCAATAACATAGATTTGATTTGTTAAGGTGCCTAAAAATGGGGCCCTTTTACTAAGCAGCGCTAAAAGGGTCCATGTTAGCACGTGGGTTTCCCCTCGTGCTGAGGCCCGTTTTAGCATGGCTGTAAAATGGCTGCATTTCCATTTATCCCATTACTGGTCAGGTGCAAATTTCCAAATTAGCATGTGGCCATTAGTGCATGAGCCCTTACCAACGTTGAATATTTCCACTGATCATCTCAGCACTATCCAGATCATGCCATGGGGGCCCATGGGCAGAACTTGGATGAAGTTGGAGATTATCAAAAAGGCTAATTTTATCTGGTCAGCTATCCAGTTAGACTATCCAGTTAGTCTAAAATATTGTTGCTAAGGGCTAGATTCTATAAATGGCACAAAAAAAATCAATGCTGAAAAAAGCACTATTCTATAAGCTGTGCTTAAAGTTAGGCATGATTTATAAAATAGCACTGGTACCTGGGAATTGCACCTAACTTTAGGCACGGCCATATGCACCAATTACAGCTGCGCCTAAAGTTAGGTATTATGATTCCCAGGCGTAAGCACTATTCTATAAACTGTGCTTAATTTTAAGCGCAGCTTATAGAATAGCGCTTTTTTGGCACCAATTTTTTTGTCACCATTTATAGAATCTAGCCCTTAATGACAATAGTTTAGACTGCTAACTGGATAGCTGATCAGATAAAATTTGCCATTTTGATAACCTCCAACTTCACCCAAGCTCTGCCCATGGACCTCCATGGCATATTCTAGATAGTGCTGAGATGGTCAGTGGAAATATTCAACAGCAATATTAGTGCCCCAGAACTTTGTTCTTACTGGCTCTTATCCTGCTAACCAGATAAATGTCTTTGAATATCAGCCTCAATAGAGTTCACCTCAGATCAGGTATATAGGTATGCATCAAAATTTGCATGCTATTGGTGCTGCCTCTGGGAACTTATTTCATAAAAGCACATAGACGGCTATGTTGCCTTTATAAAATAGACTTAAAATAAAGTAGACACCTTTTTGGATTTTTCACATAGGCATCCTGTTTAAAAAATCAGGCCCATATTCAGCTGCCAGGCAAAAAAAAAAATCCACTTGTGTGGCTGGCAACCAACGGTTCTAGTTTACTGGGTTTGGATGCTACTGGTCTGGAAACCAGTGAACCTTTAAGGGGGTAGGTCTGACAAACTGTTGTGTCTAAGGCCAAGTGGTGCTTGTGAGAGAGGGCTATGGGCCAGAGGATGAAGCAGACTTTTCAGCCTAGTGCCCTTAGGCAGTTGCCTACGTTACCTAGTGAAGAATCCAGCTTACTGCAGATAAGGACCAACTCCTTTTTCCAGTGTACCAATTACAATGTTATAGATTGCCAACATCCTTTAATACATGTAAAAATAGAGAGTAATATAATTTGGTTTTAAGTCATTTGGTCTTAATGGGTTCAACCCCAAATATTGCGACCTAAGTTGTGCGTGCAAATCTGGTCATATTCTGTATTGCACATTCAGCTTAATTGGCTTAACAAGCCAATCAGCACTGATAATTACCATTTAACAAGCAATTATTGCCACTAATTGGCTTTAATCAGAAATGATGTGCACAATTTCCTAGACGCATTCTATAAAGTGATGCACGTAAATGCTATGATGCAGATCTGAAAAGAGGGTGTGGCCATGGGAGGGGCAAGGGCAGGTCATGGGCGTTCTTAGAATTTAAATGCAGTGTTATAGAATATGCCTGTTCTGGTGTAACTTAAGCGTCAGCATTTATACCAAGTTTTAGTTGGTGTAAATGGTCGCGACTAAATACAGTATAGTCACTGGAAACAGGCACTGGGTGTATTCAATAAACTACACCTAAATTTAGGCATAGTTTATAGTATTCACCTAGATGTATTTTTTTTCAGTGCCCATTTTTTAGGCACCATAAATAGAATCTAACCCTCAATCTATAAACCTAGAAGCTCTCTTTGGATGCTGGCTACCAGTTTTCCAGTGCTGCAAATATTTTTTTTTCTTTCAGACTCAGAGGAGTGGCCCCTAGTGGTTAGAGCACAGGTCTTGCAATCAAGAGATGGCCGGTTTAAATCCCACTGCTGCTCCTTGTGATCTTGGGCAAGTCACTTAATCCTCCATTGCCTCAGGTACGAACTTAGATTGTAAGCTCTCCTGGGACAGAGAAATATCCAGTGTATCTGAATGTAACTCACCTTGAGCTACTACTGAAAAAGCTGTGAGCAAAATCTAAATAAATAAATATATGGAATGTTGTTACTATTGAAGATTCTACATGGAATGTTGCTCCTATTTGAGATTCTAGATGGAAATCTGCTAGTGGAGGAGTGGCCTAGTGGTTAGAGCACCAGTCTTGCAATCTAGAGGTGGTCGGGTCAAATCCCACTGCTGCTCCTTGTGATCTTGGGCAAGTCACTTATCCCTCCATTGGCTCAGGTACAAACTTAGATTGTGAGCCCTCCTGAGACAGAGAAATATCCAGAGTACCTGAATGTAACTCACCTTGACCTACTACCAAAAAAGGTGTGAGCAAAATCTAAATAAATATATACAGTCTTTCAAAAAACCCCAAAACTAAGGGCCCTGTTTATTAAGATACACTATAAGTACACCAACATTTTTAGCACGTGCTAACACCAGAGACATCCGTAGGAATATATGGGTGTCTGTAGCGTTTAGCGTGCGCTAAAAACGCTATCGCACCTTAGTAAACAGGGTCCTAAATGGTGTACAGAGTTATATAGTAACCATAATACAATAATCATAAAGACAATACACTTATCTTGATATGCAAGCAACACATTTCAGCAATTTAAATTTCATCAGGGGGATCATAATCTTACCTCAAGGGAAGGACCAGTTCAGCAAGAGCTAAAAAGGAAATCTAACAAAATCTCAGATTTAATGCTCCACTTTTGAAGCAGGTGAGGAAAGTATGTGGAGCATGGCGCATAGAATACTTTCCAGCAGTTCTGTATCTGTGTTCACTTGTGTTTCTATGGTCTTTTTTCCCTCAGTGTGTAGGTGTATCTGTGTATATCAGTTGTGTCTCTGTGTGCTCTAATCTGAAGAGGTAGCCAAATATTCCATTAGTTTGGAAAGAATAATATAATGAAAACAAGTATGATAATATATCTAACCATTAGATGTCACTGTCAACAGATTTGAAATGATACATTTTACAGTTTGACCACAGGTTACCACTGTTTCAAGACATTTCCATGCTTCCTCACCACGAGGCAGCTATACATATAGGGCCAGATTCAATAAGTGTTGTCCAAAGTTAGTCGCTGTTAAGATCCGTATTAAGGTACGGTAGTATTCAAGCAAACAACAAATGAATAATCAAAAGCAAAACAAAAAAAAATCAAAACAGTGAAAATTTCTGCCCACACTCATTTTTTAGAATACGTTTATTTTGCTTTGCCTAATTCCAGGTGCTGGTGATGTCATTAGAAAAGGAGAATAGAGCAGTCTAGAATTCCTTAAAGGGGGTTTACAGTATCAGCTTTCTTCAGGACAAAAGGGGTCTGTAATTAATTCACCAATCACATCCTCTGTCAATCTCAACAAATATGTCCGGGCTGTTAAAGTTTCAGAGTCCATGCAACGTTGGCATTTATAACGTCAATGCAGTGGAATGAAATTTGAATATGAAACATGACACCAGAGACCTGCTGATTTGAATGCTACAAGAGTTGAAATGTTTTGGTTGAAATTCACATGGCACTGATGTTCTGGTCTAGATAATATAGTAAGGATCCTTCTTTGGAGAAGGTTTGTTTCCTCATTTTCTTCAAAGGGAAAAATTGAAATTGCATAGGTTGATGGGCAAGTTAAATCCCAATGCATTCCATTTACTCATTACTCACGAATCCTTACATTTACCTGGTTATAATCATCCCTCATGTATTACTGTGGCATTAGAGATTTATTTTATTTCCACTTTCCCTTATTATTCTGACTTTGCAGAATGAATGAAATGAATTTTAACCGGTCATATGCTTGCACAATATTTGCAATAAAAATTGTAGCATTTTCACAGTGTCTGACTTTTACTGGTTTAGATTCTCCTTTCAGAACAGATCGCACATTGGCACATTTACTGTATGTGATTTCAGTAATCATTTGGCACCGGTTCTGCTCATTGATGTCAGCATAATAGCCATCAGCACCTTCCCTTGTTTGACTCTGGCAGCAGAAGCAACTCTTCTCGCTCACTTAATCAATGAGCCTGGCAACTGCACAACACGAAAACTAGTTTTCCCAGCAGTAGCAGCATCTGGACCTTAGATTTGTTTCTGGCTAGCATTATTTTCTTGCTGATGAGCTGACATGGGTGGCTGTTGTAAAACCATGGAACAGATTGCAAGGCATTCATATGATTCAGGCTATTTTTAAATTGTCCTTCTAGGGGAAATGTACATTTCAGGGCCCCTTTTACTAAAGGGTGTTAAACCCTTAGTGGCATTGATGCAAGAAAAACAGGCTACTGTAAAATGCATTAGTGTTTTGGGGTATTTTGCCTGTTTTCATGTGTTCAGCACATTTTAACTAATTTTTGAAAATAGTTATGTAGAGCGGGTGTGTCATGGGCAGAGAGTGGGTGTTCGTGCACTATCCCATTTGGCTTGTGTGTTGTGATTCACATGCACTAACTGGATAATACAGTTTTAATGTACAAGCACTTTGCACCTCTTAAATTTTCATAATCCAAATTCAAAAAAGAATAAAGTTCTCTGTACTTAGTTTGTCAGTAAATCTTAAAGGTGTCCCCAGCTTTGGCCACTGTTGCGCAATATTACTGCATCAGGGGATAAGAGACCATCATCTATTCGTGCTCATGGACTCAGCTTCTGTTTACTGTGCGGACAAGCTAAGTACCGAGAACTTTATTCTTTTTTGAATTTGGATTATGAAAATTAAAGATGAAAAATTGATTCAAGGGAAGGTAAAGGTTTGTTAGCCGATGATTGATGATAAAACAGGCATTGAAAGTCTTAAGTCTAAAGTCTTTTCCCTTCCTTTTATAAACAATTATGTGAAAACATTTTTGATATATATCTTTGTATACGCTCTGCTCTGGGAACTATTTGACTGAACACATTTGTTCTGGTGAAGTATTTATATTGAACGAGTTTAAATCTGGGCTTAGCACATGGTTCAAGTTCCACCTTAGAACACACTAAGCCCAGATTTTCCTGCAGTTTAGTAAAAGAGCCTATATGTTTGGTACTGTTTTGATTAGGAGGAATTTCCCCTTTTTTTTGATAGGTTTCAAAATGTAATTCCATAATTGAGAACCTTCCAGGACCTCCCTCTTCCAGGATGGAAACCATTTATAAAACTCTGCAGATGTTAGATATGTCAAGCTATACATTTTGCATTTAGAATAGATTAACAAATATCTTTAACTAGTAAAAAAAGGCCCGTTTTGTAAACAAATGAAACGGGCGCTAGCAAGGCTATAGATAGAGTGAGAGTGTGTATATGTATGTGTGTCTGTGTGTGTGTGACACAGAGAAAGTGTGTGTGTGTGTCTCTGTGTGAAAGAGAGTGTGCACAGGTAGGGTGAAAATGAAGAGACAGCAGTGAAATTTTACATAGGACAGCTGAACCATTTGAGGCGTGTTTGTATGTCTGTGTGAGAGAGTGTGTATATGTGTGTGGGTGCGTGTGTGTGTGAGATAGAGACAGTGTAAGTGTGTGTGTGTGCGTCTGTGTGAAAGAGAGTGTGAAAGGGTAGGCTCAAAATGAAGAGACAGCATTATAATTGTACATAGCACAGCACAAACATTTGAGGCAGTTCTTGCCTTATCTCCCCTGCCGGGGGCCCCCTCCATACCCAACGATTCGTTCCTTGTCTTCCATCCCCTCTGTGTCCCGTCTGTATGTGTGTGTGTGAGAGAGAGAGAGAGAGGTGCTAGCAGTCCCTGTGATAGTGGCAGGTCAGTTGCTCATTATAGCCAGTTAAGAGTGAGAGTGTGTGTGTATGTGCTGGTTTTTTTTCCTTCCCTCCTATGCCCTCCGTGTCCGTTGTTTGTGTGGAGAGCAGAGATCTATATGGTCCTTTTAGCGTTGCTGTTGACGTCACGTAGCAACTGTGTGCTGCTGGTTTTCATTGTTCCGTGATATGTCTTATGTCACGTTCCGTCGCTTAGTAACGGGTTCGCGATGCGATTGGTTGAGTGTCATTGGTCCGCCCTCAACGTCATGACGTTTGATGCGGGGGGCGGGGCCAACACTCGAGCGAATTCCTGGTTTCACCACCATGCATTTAGAACGTTGGGACTTGTGGCGGCTTCAGAATGTTGGAGGTGCGTTTTATATAGAGAGATGTTTGAAAAGCATGAACCAGTTTAAAATTGTCAAATTGCATTAATTCAAACATGCATGGGTGTTACAAAGGGACCAGTGGCAGAGAAAGAGACTACAGAAAATTGAGGAATGTAGCTGCACAGTAGACAGGCAAAAATGAGAGGACTAGGTGGACTGGGTGATTCTGTGTTCCTATGTATTAACTAACCAATATAAGAAAAGTATAGGGAGCAAAATTTAACAAGAAAGTTGAATGAAAGGCAAATCATACTAATACTAAAATCTAGGTGAAAAAATAATAAAAATAAAGATTAAAAATAACTATAGGGAGGACACGTTTTGAAAGGTATTTACCCAGGTAGGTAGGCTATTTGAAAATTGCCTACTATGCATTCAGTTAAAAGTATCCACATGGATCACCAAAGGACATATTTTACCTGCAGCAGATTTAGTCAGGCTCAGAGGTGGATTTAGGTCAGGGAAGCAACTCCACCACCTGCTGTACACTGCCTTGGGTGAATTTATTCATAAAGGTGGTTAACAAATCCCAACAAATAAATAAACATCACTTTGCATTTTCCAAACTGCACATGTTCTTCAGGGAAAAAGTATCTGCAGGGGAGGAAATACAGGTGCAAATCTCTACAGATACTTTTCCCCTCTGCAGCAAAAGACCTCACATCATATAACAGCCTCACCATGACAACATGAAGGTCTCACTCTTACAAAAAAATATTTATCTCTGTAGGTCTCCTGTATAGTGAAGCTCTTCTAGTATGCTCACTACTTAACTACTCTCACACCCTCTAATGTTGCATAACATTGTATTCAACCAACAAGATTGTACACAACCAATATCCTACTTATAATATTATACCCAACCTTGTCCCTCTTATGATGTAAACCGCACTGAACCCTGAATAGGAAATATTAGCAGTATATAAGAGCTGAATTGAATAGAATGCTTTATTTCAATTTTTAAAAGATTTTACCTGTATCAGTCTACAGTTCAGACCGTTTCACTCTCACTCATGCATTGACCCTGATTATTGTCCAACACACTTCTGAATAGTGCTAGAATCAGGTGCCCCTTCATTTTTCTTATAGCAAATTACAGCTTTCTTTGTCCATATTTAACAATTCACTTGGAAACATTTTTATTGCACCACAGTAATGCAATGATTGACATGGAGGAGGATGGGGGTAGGGATAGATTGCAGTGCTGCTCAGGAGAGAGGAGGGGAGCCATCATTATTCTTTTTTTTAATTTTTTTTTTTATAGAGCAGCAGTTGTGTTAGCTGCCTGCCAACATGTTGCACTCTTTTTGCGGAGGCAGTAAGTGCACCTGTGCTATCTACAGTGACGACAGTTAGTGCATGGTAAGTAATAGTTTATAAATAACAAACTCTAAACTATATAAACTGTAATAGTGGTAGCAGACAGACTGCAAGAACTGTCCATCCCCATAACCAGGGCCGCCAAGAGACTAGGCTGGGCCCGGGGCAAGGGCACCCTGCCTCCGCCCCCGCGCTGCTGCTGCCCCCGTCGCTCCCCCTGCTGCCCCCTGTCACTCCCCCCACCGCTGCCACCCTCTGTCGCTCCTCCCGCCGCTGCAGTCCCCGGTCTCACCTGCCTCCACGGCTCCGGGCCCCCTGCATTCGAAGCGGCAGTCGCAGATCTCCTCTCTTCTGGCCTTCCCTCCCTGTGTACAGCCCTCGTCTGGTGTAACTTCCGGTTTCCGCGAGGGCGGGACACAGGGAGGGAAGGCCAGAAGAGAGGAGATCTGCGACTGCCGCTTCGAATGCAGGGGGCCCGGAGCCAAGGAGGCAGGCAGGTGAGACCAGGGACTGCAGCGCCGGCGACCTGACCCCGGCGCCGGGCCCCCCTTAGAGGTCCGGGCCTGGGGAATTTTGTCCCCCCTGCCCCCCCCTCTTGGCGGCCCTGCCCATAACCTATCCATTCTCCACTCTTTTCTCACTCTAAGGCATGGCAAGCAGTCCCTTCACCACACCAATTAAGCAGTAAGTGTTGTGGCCATGTGGTAATGTTACTTCACATTAATTTGTGTGGTAAATGCTTACTGTGCTTCAGTAAATAGGGCCCTTAGTTATTAGTTTCAGGTTGCATTTGTACAGCCTAGAATAGGCTTTGACAAAAGCTCCAGTAGCTATTTTGTTACCTCTGTTCAATAATTGCTTTTCCCTTTGTTTTAACACCTAGTTCAAAGAACATTGTAACTATAGAAAAGATGCAGATTTGGAAAAACTCATTGCCCACACTGGCTGAAACTTAAAAAGCTTGCACATTAACAAGGGTAATTTTTAGAGAGCCTGCAAGCCAGTTTGTAAAAGGAAACTCCGCACAGAGTGTTGAGTACAAAAATACACAAGGGAAAGCAGGCACAGGAATTTCAAAGCGCGATTCCCGCATATACTTGCCTGACCCTAACACAGTCCCACTCCCTGTGTTGCCCACTTTTGACACAGGTGAAAGTATGCAGATGGTCATCCAAGGAACATAATTTTAGCTACTTTTTCGACTGTGGGGTGAATATAATCAAACTCCATTGTTGCAATATGACTGCAACTGAACAAGCAGAAGATATGACATTCTACGTAACCTTGGTTATTTCTTCCCATACGTCTGTTATGGGAAACTCACCCTCCTGCTGCACCAGTTTACTGTTAAATAGAAAATTTCATCACATGCAAATTTCCTCACACCCTCTTTCCTTAAATGTATGTTGTGTCCGTTTTAGAATGGTAATTTATGTGCTTAGATGCCTTTATAAAAATTGACTCCTTGAAGCTGCCACACATAGATGCACCTACTCCAAGGCTGGAGTAACTTTCCCCTGGACTCTATATAGGTCGCCCAAATGAGCCATTAACAATAATTGGTGTTAACTGGCAGTTGCCTTGATTTACATATGGGCCTGCCCTGCACCCTAATCTAAAACATGTGAGCCTAAATTTTATTACAAAAAAACAGAAAAAACTAGTCTTTGCAAGAAAATTAACAAGAAACAGCACAACGAAGATGACTAACAGAAATAAAAATAAAAAATCATCAAATTTGTATTTAAAAATATAAATACATAAAAAAGTAATAAAAATTGCATAAAAAAAGACGACACTTTGGTTGTAAAAATTAAACTTTATTAGCCAAAGGATAGCAGGGAGAAAAGGACTCGACACAGCTGTGTTTCGGCCATATAGGCCTGCATCAGGAGTCTTCTCACCGTATGCTGATTTCTAATTCTATCCAATTGTAGAAGGAATATATGTGTCTTTCAGGCGGCGTCAAGCAAGATAGACCTGAGTCCTTTCCATAGCTGCTTAACATACCAGAAAAGGAAGAAAGAAGCAGTCACACATAATACCCTGTTCCTTCCGGGGGAGGGGGGATATGCTGCCTTTTACGTTATAATTGAATTCCACAAGCGCGGTGCGGGGATCGTATGCTAACATGTACATGTAACGTAAACAGCAGTTACATACCGATATTCAGCACTTAACCAGCCAAGGCAACCGCATAAAAGTCAGTCCTATCTTTATGGTTCACCATAGCCGGTTACGTGCTAATAACATAGGCAGGCTGCACACCCTCTCGCTCCGTCCCCTGTGCCGCTCGCTGCCGACAAAGAGACCTCCACGCTTCGTCAGCAGCTATTTAAGCGGCGCATGGGGCACCCCCGCATGGGGCACCCCTGAAGCCCCGCCCCCTTCTGGCCTCCCAACCAACGGCAGGGAGGGGCTCCTGCCACGTCACCCAGACCGTTGCGGAAGCCGAAAGGGAAGGGTCGCCCGGGCCGGGGAGCTACCATGCGGCAGCCACCATGTTACCTGTGGCTGCTCGGTATGCTCTTCGCCAGCCTTCTTATATCTTGCTTAATTGGCTATGGTTTAGCCAGCTCCATAAACCTGGAAATTCAGTGCTGTAGCCCGAACATGACCTGGCACTGAATTTCTGGGCATAACACCAATGGCAGTCAGCAAAATGCTGAGCACCACTGGATGAATATCAACCCCTAAGTGTTTTTCCCCTATAGTCACAGAATGGGAAAAATGCTTTCCTAAGCTAGGCCCAAAATGTAAAATTAATCAGAACTCCACAACTGTGGAAGTAAGGAGGAAGTTGGGAACTACAGGCCGGTTAATCTGATTTCTTTGTTGAGTAAATTAAGCCGTTAAATACAAAATTAATATGTCGCTAAAACTGATATGCTTTTTGTAATGTATCACTGGCACATAACAAAATAACAGTGGAAACAAATAAAGAACTATTGAATGATTTCAAAATCTAAAGTTATATAGCACCTAACGAGACTTGTATTTCAACTACCATTCAACAAGTGTGATATGAGTAAAAACAGCCAGGGCACAAAGCTACACCACACTTTGCACAGTAATATGTTGGTCTGCTAGAACATGAGTCCATCTGACATCGCCGCTGCTGTGGTCTCTGGCAAATCAAGTGGCCTGTGCCATCATAGCACACATCATCAAAGACAGTAAGGGGTGTTGTGAAACTCAGACAACTTCGCTTGGTTTTATCAACATTAGTACATAAGTACGTACAGTGGGGGAAATAAGTATTTGATCCCTTGCTGATTTTGTAAGTTTGCCCACTGACAAAGACATGAGCAGCCCATAATTGAAGGGTAGGTTATTGGTAACAGTGAGAGATAGCACATCACAAATTAAATCCGGAAAATCACATTGTGGAAAGTATATGAATTTATTTGCATTCTGCAGAGGGAAATAAGTATTTAATCCCTCTGGCAAACAAGACCTAATACTTGGTGGCAAAACCCTTGTTGGCAAGCACAGCGGTCAGACGTCTTCTGTAGTTGATGATGAGGTTTGCACACATGTCAGGAGGAATTTTGGTCCACTCCTCTTTGCAGATCATCTCTAAATCATTAAGAGTTCTGGGCTGTCGCTTGGCAACTCGCAGCTTCAGCTCCCTCCATAAGTTTTCAATGGGATTAAGGTCTGGTGACTGGCTAGGCCACTCCATGACCCTAATGTGCTTCTTCCTGAGCCACTCCTTTGTTGCCTTGGCTGTATGTTTTGGGTCATTGTCGTGCTGGAAGACCCAGCCACGACCCATTTTTAAGGCCCTGGCGGAGGGAAGGAGGTTGTCACTCAGAATTGTACGGTACATGGCCCCATCCATTCTCCCATTGATGCGGTGAAGTAGTCCTGTGCCCTTAGCAGAGAAACACCCCCAAAACATAACATTTCCACCTCCATGCTTGACAGTGGGGACGGTGTTCTTTGGGTCATAGGCAGCATTTCTCTTCCTCCAAACACGGCGAGTTGAGTTCATGCCAAAGAGCTCAATTTTTGTCTCATCTGACCACAGCACCTTCTCCCAATCACTCTCGGCATCATCCAGGTGTTCACTGGCAAACTTCAGACGGGCCGTCACATGTGCCTTCCGGAGCAGGGGGACCTTGCGGGCACTGCAGGATTGCAATCCGTTATGTCGTAATGTGTTACCAATGGTTTTCGTGGTGACAGTGGTCCCAGCTGCCTTGAGATCATTGACAAGTTCCCCCTTGTAGTTGTAGGCTGATTTCTAACCTTCCTCATGATCAAGGATACCCCACGAGGTGAGATTTTGCGTGGAGCCCCAGATCTTTGTCGATTGACAGTCATTTTGTACTTCTTCCATTTTCTTACTATGGCACCAACAGTTGTCTCCTTCTCGCCCAGCGTCTTACTGATGGTTTTGTAGCCCATTCCAGCCTTGTGCAGGTGTATGATCTTGTCCCTGACATCCTTAGACAGCTCCTTGCTCTTGGCCATTTTGTAGAGGTTAGAGTCTGACTGATTCACTGAGTCTGTGGACAGGTGTCTTTCATACAGGTGACCATTGCCGACAGCTGTCTGTCATGCAGGTAACGAGTTGATTTGGAGCATCTACCTGGTCTGTAGGGGCCAGATCTCTTACTGGTTGGTGGGGGATCAAATACTTATTTCCCTCTGCAGAATGCAAATAAATTCATATACTTTCCACAATGTGATTTTCCGGATTTAATTTGTGATGTGCTATCTCTCACTGTTACCAATAACCTACCCTTCAATTATGGGCTGCTCATGTCTTTGTCAGTGGGCAAACTTACAAAATCAGCAAGGGATCAAATACTTATTTCCCCCACTGTAAGTATTGCCATACTGGGACAGACCAAAGGTCCATCAAGCCCAGCATCCTGTTTCCAACAGTGGCCAATCCAGGTCACAAATACCCGGCAAGATCCCAAAAATGTACAAAACATTTTATACTGCTTATCCCAGAAATAGTGGATTTTCCCCAAGTCCATTTAATAACGGTCTATGGACTTTTCCTTTAGGAAGCCGTCCAAACCTTTTTTAAACTCCGCTAAGCTAGCCACCTTTACCACATTCTCTGGCAACGAATTCCAGAGTTTAATTACAATTTGACATTCAAATATGCAGTGTCTATGTGATGTCTGGATTTGTATTGATCCATAGACTCCTTGCCTGTAGAGAATCCATGAATTGACAACTGCCATGTCAAGTGAACCTGTGAAAAGTGGCCAACAACATTTGCTGCCTCAGATCTGTACCGTGTACTTGCCTGTATGCCAATCATGTAGATTTACGCCACACATGTTGGCGTTGTAGTGTTTTTTATTAGACTTGGCTCAGGGACTGCCATGCGCTCTTTTTTTTCTTCTTATCCTATTGTTTGCACAATGCAAGTGGTTCAACACCCTCAAAAATTGAAACGAGCATTACAACGCTGTTGTACCGCCATTGTAAAAACAGCACCTTGTTTTCCACATCAGATCTGCTGTCAATGTTGACACGCTCTTGACTATGGCAGACACAGGTGTCAAAAGGACTCTTCCCAGTTCTGTTGTTGCAAATAGTGCCAGTGGCTCTCACTGACATATCACAAAGCTTAGCCATAAGAACATGGCTAGAAAATAAATTATCAAAGTAGACTTTGTAGCCACTCATGTCATCTCTCAGAATGACATCTAGTAATGAGAGCACTACTCATGTAGCAAGTGGTAGAAGTCATTGCTCTGTATTGACTTGCTGCTTTCTTTGCAACAATACAGCTCAAAATGGAAGCATAATAGTTGAGTGCATGGCCCAATATTTGTACCCAAAATGAATGGGCTTACCTCTTGTTTTAGCCTGCTGTGCCTATAGTATTTCACAATCATCTCATCAATTGACAAATTACTTCAAAGAATTCCAGACTTTGAGAAGTTTGTGTTTAGTTAGTCCAGAAATGGACGGATCTCGAATGCTCGATCTCCACTATTCTGAAGAGCATCATTGCTGTTAACAAAGTGCAAAACTGATTTCCATTTCATATAGCGGTCCTTTGGCATGGCTTGCTGAATGCACTCAGATTTCAGGTCTTTGCCTTTGCATCAATAATCTTTCTCACTGGAACGTATATTGTAACCCAGTCTTCAGAAAGATGTCGACAAACATTCACATTTCATTTGCAGATGTAGAAAACTCAGAGTCATTCTTGTAATTTGCAGCATGCTGTGTTGTTTCACATGCTACCAGTTCAAACATTTCAGGGGTAAACATTTGTTCAAACAGTTCCATTGGAGTCGTATCACCTAATTTGATGACCAGCTCAGCTTGCAGGCTGTCTAGCTTGCTTGGAATATTGTCATCAGACTGAAACTTTCCAGGTGCTTTTCTCTATTTTGGCTCGATTGGACATTTTTGTTCAGCTGCTTGTTTGCCATTAGTGTCATTGTCAGCTTCCATGCCAGGCATGGGCTCAGCAGTACCAGCCTGTGCAGGATTACAGGTGCAAGTTTTACAATGAAAACCACAAATTGGCAGCTCAGACATCAACTAGTATTTCCGTATTGGCTCAGAATGGATTGAATGATCAAACTTATGCTTGCCCAAGCTGCTGGTTACCTGTTTTTCACCCTTGTGCTGATCAACCTTTACTTCATTGCTGCAGCCAATGACATCAGAAACTGACCTGCATGCAGAACTGACACATCCAGTATGCAGGTACTTAGAATGGTTCAGAATGTTCTCATCAATACGGTCAAGGCTGGAAACAGGCTCAACTGTAGTCATGCTGTTGTAATGAGCTTCTATACATCTGCTTACATCATGAACAATGGCCTCTCCTGTTCCATCTTCATCAATGTCTTCCTCGTCAGTCTCGGCATCAAGAGTCTCCAGGGGAATAATAGCTATTTCTTCATCTTTGCTGCAAAATCTTTCATCGAGAATCATATCTAGTGCTTCTTGAATTCAAAAACATTTCTTCCTTGGCATTTTCCTGTAAAATGTAAAATTGCATGTAATATAGCAAATTATGGGTGCATGCTCTCCTTCTACCCCTACTTGGTATGCCATCGTATTTAAGTACATACTATTTAGGGGAGACAGGGAGGGTAGGTGATAAAAGAAACAATGGGGAAGAATTAAGAGAACAATATAAATGGGTCATAAAAACATTACGGAGTATCCGGGATAAGGAGATTATAGGAGGGGGGAAGGGTTGGAACATAAGGGATGGGAAGGAAAGGAAAGGGGGGGGGGGGATAAGTTGAAGAACTATTGTTAAAAGTTTGATGTCTAACTTGTTACTATATTTGTTTCTTTCTGGCCAATACAGTGTCATAATAATAATATACCAATGATTAATCTTGGAGGGCTACCAGAGTTCAGGCCCCTGTGAAACATACTGTACTGCCGGAACTTTATATTGATCGGACACACATAACGGGGGTGGGGGGGGGAATGAGGGATTAGGGATTAAAACATATAAAGACAAAAATGGTGATGATGGTTTTCTAACTGAACTGTACATGTTTGCAATTGTTATGATTGCCATAGATGCTTACTAATGTAACTGCTATAACTGACCATTACCAATAAAATTGTTGAAACATAAGTACATACTATTACCAGTGTATGTGTATATGCATTTATGTATTGTGGTGTATAAGTAGGAAACATATAGACTGAGTAGCCCTATATATAGCAATGTACTATTGCCACCAATCTGTATATAGATTGTGCAATGAATCAAGTCCCGCAAATTCCTAAATTAAAAAAATGGCACAAGTATTACGCATTTCGATGACTGTACACATCTACTAACTGTTTCAGTACTTAATATGTATAAAGTAATACAGACAAATTGTCAGCCATGAACAACAGCTGATCCATTTTAGGAAAGTATCCTTGCAAAAACAACACTTTACAATTAAGAGATAACAAATACGAGCAAATGTTTATATTGGGAATACAAATTTGACATCACGTCTTCAGATCTTTAGTATAGTACAAATGAAATAAACTAAACTCCGCCCACCAGATGATTCATATGGAGTGATCTATATATATGATGGTGGCCTTAGAAATGCTTCAAAACCAGAGGATAATGCAGGTTCTTGAATCTGATGGCTTGCAGGATCTAAGACAGCATGGTTTTATTACAGATACTGTAGGTCTTGACAGACAAATTTAAGTAATTTCTTTCAGTAACCTGAGTGTGAATCAGAGGAAGTCTACTAGACATGATGTAATTAGATTTTAGCAAAACCTTTGACATATTTCCAGATAGGTGATTCATAAACTAAGCACCCTTGGTATGGGCCCTAAAGTGACTAACTGGGTTAGAAACTGGTTAAGAGGAAGGTGACATAGGACAGTAAATGGAGTTAACTGGAAAAGACTGTTACCAATGGTGTACCACAGGGATTGGTTGTAGGTCTGGTTCTTTTTAATATTTTTTGTAAGTGATATTGCAGAAGGGCTGGGTAAAGTTTGCCTCTTTGTACATGATTCCAAAATCTGCTGTGGGGTAGATGCCCTAGATGATATGGATAGTATGAGAAGGGATCTAGCAAAGCTTGAAGAATGGTCTAGAATTTGGCAGCAAAGATTTAATGCTTAAAAAAAAAGGAAGGTCATGCATTTAACATAGTAACATAGTAACATATTAACATAGTAGATGACGGCAGAAAAAGACCTGCACGGTCCACCCAGTCTGCCCAACAAGATAAACTCACGTGTCATTTTTTGTGTATACCTTACCTTGATTTGTACCTGTCTTTTTCATGGCACAGACTGTATAAGTCTGCCCAGCACTATCCCCACCTCCCAACCACCAGCCCTGCCTCCCACCACCGGCTCTGGCACAGACCGTATAAGTCTGCCCAGCACTATCCCCACCTCCCAACCACCAGCCCTGCCTCCCACCGCCGTCTAAGCTTCTGGGGATCCCTTCCTTCTGACGAGGATTCCTTTATGTTTATCCCACGCATGTTTGAATTCCGTTACCATTTTCCTCTCCACCACCTCCCGCGGGAGGGCATTCCAAGCATCCACCACTCTCTCTGTGATAGGCTACAAAAACCCGAGGAAGCAGTACAGTTTAGGGGATGAAATACCTTTGTGCATGAAAGAGGAGTGGGACTTGGGTGTGATTGTATGTGATGATCTAAAAGTGGCCAAAGAGATAGAAAAGGTGACGGCAAAAGCCAGAAGGATGCTTGGGTACATAGGGAGAGGAATGGCCAGCAGGAAAAAGAACTACTACTTCTACTTATCATTTCTATAGTGCTACAAGGCATATACAGCGCTGTACACCATACACAAAAAAGAGAGTCCCTGCTCAAAGAGCTTACAATCTAGATAAGACAGGTAGACAGACAGAACACTTAAGGGTAAGGGAAAAGGTAAAGTATTATTTTATTTTCTGTATTTGTTTTATTTCTATCTGTTCATTTGTAAAGTGGTGATTGGTTCTTGTTAGTTTTTTTCAAATTTACATCTGCTGTCTTTATATTTTGCACAGTACTAGGGGACATTTTCTGTTTCTGTGGTGTTGCATTGTATGCAGAGTCTGGCATCTTGGGGGTTCAGTTTAATTTTTGTCTAAATAGAAAGTTTATGATTACTTATTCTAAAAAGAAGGTGATAATGCCTTTGTATAAGTCTCTGGTGCAGCCTTATTAGGGGCCCTTGTACCAAGATGCGGTAAAAGGAGCTTTGCACTAGCGGCAGTTGCTGTTTTTGTCATGCGCTGAGGCCCTTTTCATCGCAGTGGGTAAAAAGGCCGAAAAAAGAAATGACCATGCGGTAAGATAAGTACATAAGTAATGCCACACTGGGAAAAGACCAAGGGTCCATCGAGCCCAGCATCCTGTCCACGACAGCGGCCAATCCAGGCCAAGGGCACCTGGCGAGCTTCCCAAACGTACAAACATTCTATACAATCAAGCCATTGTGACATCACTAATGAGGTTGGCTCTTATTGGTGGAATGAGCCACTATGACATCACAATAGGTTAAATCACTGCTCTATGTAATAAAAGTGAGCCAAGTAGAGGACATAAGTACATAAGTAATGCCACACTGGGAAAAGACCAAGGGTCCATCGAGCCCAGCATCCTGTCCACGACAGCGGCCAATCCAGGCCAAGGACACCTGGCAAGCTTCCCAAACGTACAAACATTCTATACATGTTATTCCTGGAATTGTGGATTTTTTTCCCAAGTCCATTTAGTAGTGGTTTATGGACTTGTCCTTTAGGAAACTGTCTAACCCCTTTTTAAACTCTACTAAGCTAACCGCCTTCACCACGTTCACCAGCAACGAATTCCAGAGTTTAATTATGCGTTGGGTGAAGAAATATTTTCTCCAATTTGTTTTAAATTTACTACAGTTTCATCGCATGCCCCCTAGTCCTAGTATTTTTAGAAAGCGTGAACAGACGCTTCACATCCACCTGTTCCATTCCACTCATTATTTTATATACCTCTATCATGTCTCCCCTCAGCCGTCTCTTCTCCAAGCTGAAAAGCCCTAGCCTCCTTAGTCTTTCTTCATAGGGAAGTCGTCCCATCCCCGCTATCATTTTAGTCGCCCTTCGCTGCACCTTTTCCAATCCTGCTATATCTTTCTTGAGATGTGTGGCCATTTGGGGGGGGGGGGGGGACGGGACACTTACTGCCACCCATTGAGCTGGCGGTAGGGGCTCCCACGCTAACCCAGTGGTAACTGGCCAGTGCATGGTGTTGCCCTGCTGGGTAACCCCCTGTGGAAATATTTTTCAAATATTTACGCTAGCACCGGAAACGCTGCACACTGGGAGTGGAACTACTGCTGGCGCCTGCATTGCACCAGTGGTGGTTCTGGATTGCCGCACGGTAAGTCCATGGAGGGCTTATTGCTGCTTTGTAAAAGGCCCCCCCTACTATTTACAGTTCTGGAGGCTGCACTTTCAAAAAGATGTAAGCAGGATGAAGTCGGTTCAGAGGGTAACTCTAAAATGGTCATAAGCATATGGGGACAGACTTAAAGATCTCAATACGCACACTTTGAAAGAAAGACAGAACAGGGGAGATACGATACAGACCCTTAAATACCTCCATGGCATAAACGCACAGGAGGCAGACCTCTTTCATTTGAAAGGAAGCTCTGCAATGAGGGGGCATAGGGTAAAAGTGGAAGTGGATAGACTCAGGTGTAATCTAAAGAAATACTTCTTTATGAAAAGGGTGATGAATGCATGGACCAGCCTCCCAGTAGAAATGATGGAAATGATGGCTGTATCTGAATTCAGTAGATCAAGGGAAAAGCACAGAGGATCTCTAAGAGAAAGGAAAGGATAGTAGGAATTAGTAGTTGCTATGGATGAGCAGACAGGGTATGCCATATGGTCATTAGCTGCCATCATTTTCTATGTTTCTGTGTGTAATTGGGAGCTAATGGTAAGTGATAATATAGAATTTTGATATAGCTTTCCTGCTCAGATATCAAATTTGTGTTCATTGGTATTGTGCACAAGCCAAAACTTTTCAGTTTGTTTGTTTTCTGTTCATTTCATACATAGATCTTCTTGGCATGCACAAATCAGTTGTATACAGTGCAATCCGCCTAAGTGCAAGGGTCTGGGACCAAAGGAATACATGCAGTTAACCAGAGCATGCACTTAACCGTTGTGACCCAAAGAAGCTTGACATCTGATAAACATATGTACAGTACTGTTTATTATACGTACAGTATACAGTCTCCGTTAACTGACGTTATACAGTCTCCGTTAACTGACGTTAGGCTTACTTGAAGTAATCAGTCATTGTACACTATTGTGTCTGTGAGTTCCATAGACTACGTCTGCCAGACGGTAAAAACTGTCATAGCACTGACATCCAGTGGCCTCCAGATAGGCCCACACGGTGTTGCGACTCTCCAGCACTCTTGCAAAAGTGACAGGAGGTTGTTGAATTTTGTCAGCATGTGCCTCGCTGCTCATTTCATCATCTGTTTCATCATCAGCCGTTGCCTGCGTGTAGGCGCATATCTCAACATCAGTGCTGTCGTCAGCTGTTTGTAGATCATAATCAACAGCTACGTAGTGATGAAACTCCTCTTCAGTAACACCGGCTGGGATGTCAATAGCCTGTTCATCTGACATATTTGCAACAGCTGCATCTGTTTTGTCCCTCTCCACATCCTTAACAAAGCTTGCCTGCTTGAAGCAGTTCACAATGGTTGCCTGTGTAACATGATTCCAGGCTTCTTTCTGCATATGTAGGGAATCCAACAGTGATAGATTACGAGCCAGTTCAACAGCACATTTATCCTTGCCAGTCTGGTCATCCATAACGCTCATGAGACGACATAACACAAGAGCCCGAAAATGTTGTTTGAAATTGGCTATTATTCCCTGATCCATAGGTTGGATCAGAGAGGTAGTGTTTGGTGGCAGGAAGACCACCTTGACGTTAGACAGCCTGACATCATCACTGTGTGCAGCACAATTATCACAAAGCAGCAAAATCTGATACTTTTGTGCCCGCATTCTAGTGTCTAACTTCTTTAGCTACTGCTTCCAAATTTCCCCATCATCCATGAATTTGCATTAGCCTCATATGACACAGGAAGTCGCTTAACATTCTTGAAGCAACGGGGCTGTTTGCTCTTTCCAATAACGAGTAGTTCCAACTTCTCACTCCCATCCATACTGCAGCAAAGGAGGATCATCAGTCGGTCCTTCAACGTTTTACTTCCTGTAGTTTCGGCTTGTTTGAATGCAAGTGTTCCATCAGGAATCGCTCGCCAGTAGAGACCGTTTTCGCCAGCATTGAAAATGTCACGAGGTGCAAACTCGTTCAAGATGGTAGGAAGAACTGAAACAACCCAATTTTCAGCACCAAAGTCATCAGCGTCTTGTTTTTCACCATGCTGTTTTTTGAATTTTGTGTTGTTCCTCTCCTTCCATCTTT
Organism: Microcaecilia unicolor; assembly: GCF_901765095.1. Classification (NCBI taxonomy): domain Eukaryota; kingdom Metazoa; phylum Chordata; class Amphibia; order Gymnophiona; family Siphonopidae; genus Microcaecilia; species Microcaecilia unicolor. Next base: position 23,905,610 of record NC_044038.1, read on the forward strand.
CCAACCATCCAACAGTGGCTTTGAATTCAGTTAGTCCAAGACTTTCAGCTAGCTGATTAGCTTTCTCCATAAGTAGTGGACCACTGACAGGAAACTGTCTGCTCCTGACTTGAGAAAACCACCGAAGAAGAGCATCTTCTACATCCTCAGCTTTTCCCGCCCGTTTTCGTTTCCGTTGTGGATTTTTTATTGTTTTGCCAGTTTTCCAGAAGCTGGTCTTTCTGCTTCAAGGCACGTGAAATTTGACTTGGATTGACACCATATTCTTTAGCAATAGATGCTTGACTTTGTTTTCTAATTTTTTCAGAACTTCTATTCGTTCAGCCAGTGTTAAAGTCTTACAGTTGCGCGATGACGACGACTCCAGTGTACACTCTAACAACTTTTTTTCGCTTATTCTGTCTGTGGCAGTTAACCAATGAGATTTCAAATTTATCGCTCCTTTGTCACGTGCCAATTGGCTTACATATTCCGTACGTTCGCTTATGCGGAGTCTTTCCTGCATAAGAGCGGTCTTAAACCATGCATATAAGCGAATCTCGCATTGATCAGTGGTGCGCTAAACTGAAGTTTGTCCCCTTAGAAATTGATGGCGCAAAAAATGGGACCAAAGTACGGCATGTAGTTAAACTGAGCATGCGCTTATCCGACGTGCACTTAAATGGAGTGCACTGTACATGATATTTCATAGGCTGTGCTAAAACTTTTTAAGACACATTGATTAACAAATGCATCCTTAGGGCTGATTTTTAATCACTTCTCTTTGTAACTGTTCCTGCCATATTACTACTACATTATTAGAAAACTAGTAAAAAAGCCCCGTTTCTGATGCAAATGAAACGGGGGCTAGCAAGGTTTTCTTCAGAGTGTGCATGTGGGAGTGTGTGTCCCTGCCCTCTGCCCTCTCTCCCTCCCCCTCCCCCCTCGGAGTCCAGTTCTTCAGTGTTAAGTTTCCTGCTGTTCTGTGTTTGTGTTACAGAGAGAGTGAGGGCATCTCTCTCCCCTCCCCCCTCTGAGTCCTTCACTGTTACAGAGAGAGGGATTTCGTGCTGTGCTGTTTTCCTTCACTCATGGGGAAACCGGATATCTCTGGTGCTTCACACTTCCGGCTGGAGGCTTCATAGAACGTTGGTGGTGCCTTTTATATATATAGATAGATGAAGTCTGAAAAAGAGCGAAGTAGGCATTTGGAGAAAAAAAGCTATACTTAAGATTGTTTTTTTTAAAAAAGCAATTGCTCTCTAGTTAATGCTTTTGACCTCTCTCCCTCTTGAGTCTTTGACTGCTTGTTGTATTATATATCAGTTGACATTACTTTCTTCCCCATTCTGAAATCTGATTATTACAACCTCAGTACTAAGGTATCTGCTAAGTTGTCTATTTAGTTTACCTTTGTGAGTGCCACTGAATGAATATTTATAATATAGAAAATAAAATTAATTTACTGTCGATAATGTGATAAATATTCTGCAGTCAAATGCGTGCATAAAATATATAATTTACCTGTATATTTTTATGTGTATTTTCAGTCAGGCTATACATTCAGGGGCCTTTTTATAAAGCAGCAGTGCAGCTACCGCAGTGTTGTCATGCGCCAATGCTGGCCTACCACAGGAGCCAGCAATAGTGCTGCCCCCAGTGTGCGCCATTTCTGGTTTAACAGAATTTTTTTTTGTGCCGTGGGCTTACCTGGAAGTAATCAGGCAGCGCCGCGTACTGCCCGGTTAGCACTGGATTAGTGTGGGAGCTCTTACCGCCTCCTAAGTAGCTGGTGGTAAGGGCTCCCCCGGAAATGGCCGCATGGCAAGTGTGCACTTCACGATCGTGTCCTTTTTTTGGCCTTTCACCTGCTTGGAGAAGAGATGGCTGAGGGGAGACATGATAGAGGTATATAAAATAATGAGTGGAGTGGAACAGGTGGATGTGAAGCGTCTGTTCACGCTTTCTAAAAATACTAGGACTAGGGGGCATGCGATGAAACTACAGTGTAGTAAATTTACAACAAATCGGAGAAAATTTTTCTTCACCCAACGCGCAATTAAACTCTGGAATTCATTGCCGGAGAACGTGGTTGAAGGCGGTTAGCTTGGCAGAGTCTAAAAAGGGGTTAGACGGTTTCCTAAAGGACAAGTCCATAGACCGCTACTAAATGGAATTGGGAAAGATCCACAATTTCGGGAATAACTTGTATAAAATGTTTGTACATTTGGGTAGCTTGCCAGGTGCCCTTGATCTGGATTGGCCGCTGTCATGGACAGGATGCTGAGCTCGATGGACCCTTGGTCTTTTCCCAGTGTGGCATTACTTATGTACTTATGCTGCGGTAAAAGAGGCCTCAACGTGCAGCAAATCCACACCCCGATGCTACTTCAGGACCCCTTTTACCATAGCTTGGTAAAAGGGGAGCTCAATACTGAAAATGTTAGCATAACTTTATACGAATACAGTTATCCCTGCTATTTTTTTAATTCAGAGTTGAATGCGTAAATTCTACAGGCAATGGTTGAATTTTGTCATTATCTGTCTAGCTACTAGCCCCAGCTCCAACCTGCCCCTTTAAAGGATTATTCTACGACAAGGTGCTTAAATTTAGGGTTCCTTTTCAAAGCTACACTACCAATTAATAGCACACTGAATACGAAGAAGCCAATTCCTCATATTCAGTGCGACACTAATCAGTAGCTCAACTTTGTAAAAGGAGTCCTTAGTGAGCAGGAAGGTGCATATGTTTCATCTGTTTTTAAAAAGACACACAGGGGCCCTTTTACTAATTCGCGTAGGCACCTATGTGCGCCCGACGTGCGCTAATTCAGAACTACTGCGTGGTTACCGCGTGGCCCGGATAGTAATTTCATTTTTTACATGTGCCCACTATGTAAGGTTACCATATGGCTCGAGAAAAAGGAGGACACAGTGATCCAGTCCGGGTTTTGCTTCCATTGAAAGCAATGGAAGTAAAACCCAGACTGGCTCAATCTGTCCTCCTTTTTCTGGGACCATATGGTAACCCTACCACTACATGCGCTGGAAAATATATTTTATTTTCCGGCACACAGCGCTAACCAGGCAGTAATCGGCATTGTATGCACACTGATGATTACCGCCCGTTTAACGCGTGAGACCTTACCACTAAGTGAATGGGTGGCGGTAAGGTCTCAGGCCCAAAATGGACGCACGCCAATTTTCATTTAGCTGCATGTCCATTTTCGGCCAAAAAAAGGGGCCTTTTTTTGCAGGTGTGCTGAAAAATGGACCTGCATGCGTCCAATACACGCGTCTACACCAGTGCAGGCCACTTTTCGGCGCACCTTAGTAAAAGGACTCCTTAGGTGCCAATGAGGGGCATAATGGAACAGAAACGCCTATCTCCATGGGCGTTAATCTCCGAGAACGGGTCCGTGAAGGGGCGGACCGAACCGTATTATCGATAAAAAATAGACGCCCATGTTTTATTCGCCAATGTGTGAGCTGGGCGTTTTTGCTTTTCAGCGATAATGGAAAGGGAAAGTGCCCAGCTCAAAAACGAATAAATCCAAGGCATTTGTTCGTGGGAGGGGCCAGGATTCGTAGTGCACTGGTCCCCCTCACATGCCAGGACACCAACCGGGCACCCTAGGGGGCACTTTTACAAAAACAAATAAACAGGTAAAAGAGCTCCCAGGTGCATAGCACCCTTCCATTGTGTGTTGAGCCCCCCAAATCCCCCTCAAAACCCACTGCCCACAAGTCTACACCATTACTATAGCCCTAAGGGGTGAAGAGGGGCACCTACATGTGGGTACAGTGGGTTTGGGGGGGTTGGACGACTAATAAGCATTAAGCAGCACAATTGTAACAGGTAGGGGGGATGGGCCTGGGTCCACCTGCCTGACGTCCACTGCACCCCCGAACAACTGCTCCAGGGACCTGCATACTGCTGCCTGGGAGGAGGGTATGACATTTGAGGGTGAAAATAAAAAGTTGTGAAACATCATTTTTTTGTGGTGGGAGGGGGTTAGTGACCACTGGGGGAGTCAGGGGAGGTCATCCCCGATTCCCTCTGGGGGTAATCTGGTCATTTAGGGCACTTTTTGGGGCCTTATTCGTGAAAAAACAGGGTCCAGGAAAAGTGCCCTAAATTCTAGCTACAAACGCATCCATTATCGGCGAAGGGCGCCCATCTCTGTTCGGGTGATAACCACGCCCCAGTTCCGCCTTCGACACGCCCCCGTCCACTTTGTCCGCATCCGCGACGGAGTGCAGTTGAAAGCGTCCAAAGTTCGGCTTTCGATTATACCGCTTTATTTGTTTTTGTGAGAAAAACGCCCATCTCCCGATTTAGGTCGGAACTTGGGCGTTTTTCTCGTTCGATTATAAGCAGGAATGTGATACTATAAAATAGTAATACAAATTTAGCAGCAATAGAGCCTAAATTGAGGATGTTCAAGAGCAGGCATAATTACTAATATTTTATTTATTTATTTTGATTTTGCTCACACCTTTTTTCAGTATGTTTGTTTATTTACATTATTTGATAACCCACTCAGTCTCAAAAATTCTTGACGGCTTACAACAAAGCGTTCATAATAAAAGTCATCACATATCATTGCACAAACAATGTTTTAAAACGCATATCAAAAATATTTCCTATCAGTCATCCATTGCTCATTAACATAGAGGGGCATTTTCGATATGACGTCTAAGTTGGACTTTGGATGTTTTGCGCTAAACATCCCAAATCCAAATAGAAAACATAATCTTTTTTGAAACCGCAAAATACCATTTGTAGCAAGGTTTTGTGCTTTATACGTTTATCTTTTCAGGCCATTTTTGAAAAAAAAAAATGTACAAGTAAAAACAGAGAAAATCAAGCTGGATGTAGGAGGGGCCAGCATTTTTAGTAAACTGGACTCCCAGACATCCCAGGAGAGCAGTGGGGCACCCTAGGGGGCACTGATGTGGACTTCATATAAATGCTCCCAGATACACATCTCACTGTTATTCCCTTATTTTGTCTCCTGAGCCTTCCAAAACCCACTACCCCCAACTGTACACCATTACAATAGCCCTTATGCGCGAAGGGGGCACCTAAAGGTGGGTACAGTGGGCTTCTGGTGAGTTTTGGAGGACTCACAGTTTCCACCACAAGTGTAACAGGTAGGGGGAGATATGGGTCTGGGTCCACTACATGATGGGCATGCTGCTCTAATGGATCTGGTTATGACATCTGAGGCTGTCATAGAGGCTGATTAGTACTATTTTTATTCACAATATTTGGGGATGGAGGGTGTCAGTGACCACTGGAGGAGTAAAGGGGGGGGGGGGGGTTATCCCTGATTCCATCCAGTGGCCATTTAGCGCACCTTTTTGTGTCTTATTCATTCTGAATTCAATGATCAAAAATAGTCAACCCTGATACATAGAAAGTATATCAGATACCTAGAGAATTACATAATCCTGTGACACTTATTTAAACTTTATTGAGAAAAGGAACAAAGGAGAATTCAGTATAGGCTGCTCCCACAGTGAGTTTAGCCGAAAAATGGCTCACTGGAAAGCTCTATACATCATAAATACTCCTTATTTTGTAACCCTTAATTTATTTCTTTTTAAATATCAAACACATATTTAACATTATACATTTTATTATATCCAACCATGAGTGTAAAAAATTCAATAGGAATCCGTATACACCATTCCCCAATTCCGTTGAATGAAAAAACACTATTCAAAAAATATATAATGTGTCCATACAATATACAAAAAAGCACCAGAATACACAGCACAACAAAAAAATGTTTTTGTGTGCTACTGGGCAAAAACCATTTGTCCTATACTAAATTCAGTGTGCGTATTCCAAATCCAAAGTCAGAATTGTTGTAATACGTCAGGAAGTTTTGTTATGCAGAAGTTTGCCTAAATTAATTAAGCACTTGGAAAGCATTGAATAATTTTTTACAGAACGAGTTTTACTCCAACAATTACCTGATCTACATCAAAGTTTTCGTAGTAAACAATATATGAAAATGTAATGGAATAACAAAATTTCAAAAACGTCTCGTATTCCAGTTTAAAAGTCTTACTTCAGCAAGGCCCAGTACTGTTAAAAGTGCTTCAGGCATCTGCTTTTGCGTTTGTGACCGGTCATATTTTCCCGTTGCAAAAACCAGCAGTAGTCCCCCATCATGTTGGGATTCCAGTGGCCTTGATATCTGTTCTCCATTGTAGAAATGTCTTTATGGAACCTCTCTCCATGTTCGTCACTTACGTGTCCCAAATTGGATGGAAAAAAGTCAAGATGGGAATGTAATAAAAATGCATTTTCAATGACATTCGGCAGCCAAGTTGTTCATATGCTTTACTACTAGTTCAGCATAGTTTTCAGCTCGTCTGTTCCCAAGGAAGTTCTGCACTACTAGTACAAATGCATCCCAAGCATTAATATTATAAGTGAATAGGCTTTGCATGTATGACTTAAAATCTAGACGTGTCAGGCAAATTCGGAGTTCATATTTGGAATCGGCGGGTTCAATTTAGTATAAATCACATGTTTTTCTCTCATTAGCAAAATCATTGTTGCATTGTGATATTGAAGAACAGAGAGGAGCAAATTTATCTTGACTTATTTCCTCGCTTTTTCACTACCTGTTCCAGACATGCACAATTTTCAAAATGGGGGCTTTTCACACGCTCTGAGAAAGGCATAAATGTCAGCAACAGAGGGGACAATAGTGATCACCTGTCTTTCACTGACAATCAAGTTGCAAAGCTGAAAGTTTTAGCTTTGCTCATTAGTTGATTCCCCTTGGACAGGACAGAATGTACAGACGGATGAATTAATTAGGAAAGCTAGCAAATTTGGCAACAGTATAATAATTCAGGCCCCTGAGTGATAGCTTTTTTTTCCCTGCTACTACTACTATTTAGCATTTCTATAGCGCTACAAAGCGTACGCAGCGCTGCACAAACATAGAAGAAAGACAGTCCCTGCTCAAAGAGCTTACAATCTAATAGACAAAAATAAAGCAAGCAAATCAATTAATGTGTAGAGGAAAGAGGAGAGGAGGGTAGGTGGAGGCGAGTGGTTACAAGTGGTTACAAGTCAAAAGCAATGTTAAAGAGGTGGGCTTTCAATCTAGATTTAAAGATGGTCAAGGATGGGGCAAGACGTAGGGGCTCAGGAAGTCCATTCCATGCATAGGGCGCAGCAAGACAGAAGGAGCGAAGTCTGGAGTTGGCAGTAGCGGAGAAGGGAACAGATAAGAAGGATTTATCCAGGGAGCGGAGTGCACGGGAAGGGGTGTAGGGAAGGACGAGTGTGGAGAGATACTGGGGAGCAGCAGAGTGAGTACATTTATAGGTTAGTAGAAGTTTGAACAGGATGAGAAAACGGATAGGGAGCCAGTGAAGCGACTTGAGGAGAGGGGTAGTATGAGTAAAGCGACCCTGGCGGAAGACGAGACGGGCAGCAGAGTTTTGAACCTGAATGTGTTCTTTTGTAAAATGACAGTTTCCACTGGATGTACTGCAAAATTGGGTGTTTCCCCTCATCCTTTTAGGTATTTTACAAAAAGCTCCACATGCAGTGAACCTTCTGTAAACCACTCTGCAAATCATGACTGTCCAGATTTGGATATAGCTTTTTCTACTTAGACAACTTACACAGAATTGGCCTTCACATTTCACAGAATATATTAGAGTGAACAATAGCAAGTAGTCTAATACTTTGAGACAAATATTAGCATGACAAGAACATTATTGTCAGGAAAAAGGTCTTCCAGAGGCTCTGCATAAGTTAGAGTGGAATGAAAAAATATGAAAATGTAATCTGAAGGCCTTTTTTTTTATACCATTCAAAGGACTACTTTAATTAACTAGTGTTCAAGGCTACAAACTTTTACAATGCACTGTGGCTATGAAATAAAAATGTTTTTAGCAGAAAAAAAACACAGATTTAGCTTCAAAATGGGAATAAGTGGAGAATATCATCTTGTCGTCAGGTTCTAAGGGAGAGATGACAATGAATAGGACTTAAATATCATAGGGGCCCTTTTACTAAGCTGCAGTAAAAGGGGTCTTAGCACATCCTTACTCAGGTTTTTCCCGCACACTAAGAGGCCATTTTGACTGCAACCGTAAAATGGCTAGTTTTCTATATTTTTATATTAATGGCTGTGTTGCCATTAATGTGTGGGTGTGGCCATTAACAATGAATTATTATGCGAGCAGATACCACCACCCATTTTGTAGGTGATAAAGGCTCACGTGGTATTCCTGCGCTAATGTAGATGTGCTATTTAGCGCAGGAATGCTCACTTTGTACCCCCTGACATGCCCCCTCAAAGAAAAGTATTTTTTAGCACATGGTTAGTTCACGCACATTTGGCAGGATGCCTGAGTGCACCCCATGGTATGCCAGTTTAAGCCGTGTTAGGTATGTGTTAGCACCCTAATGGTTAGTGCAGTGGCCTGAGAACATGGGAAACTGGGTTCAGTTCCCACTGCAGCTCCTTGTGACTCTGGCCAAGTCACTTAGGGACTCTTTTACAAAGCCGCGCTGCCAATTCTCAGTGCAGCAAATGAGAGGAAACCCATTCAATTCCTACGGGCTTCCTCTCATTTGCCGTGCAGGAATTGCTAGTGCGGCTTCATAAAAGAAGCCCTTAACCCTCCATTGAACCAAGTACAAAATAAGTACCTATATAAAATATGTAACTGCTTTGATTGTAACCACAGAAAAGCACTATATGAAGTCCCATCCCTCTTTCACACAATTAAAGGAATTGTATTTACTTATTTATTTATTTCCCACTGCAGCTTCTTGTGAATCTGGGCAAGTCACTTAACCCTCTCACCACCACCACCACCACCATTGCCCAAGGTACACAATAAGTACCTGTATATAATATGCAAACTTTTTGATTGTAACCACATAAAGGTGGTATATTATATTTATTTATTTATTACATTTGTACCCCGCGCTTTCCCGCTCATCGCAGGCTCAATGCGGCTTACATAGTAACAAGTGAATACAATCTATAGTATCAAAATCAACAAAGGAGGTATGTGAAAGGACAAATAAACAAGGAGTAAATGGGATAAAAGAGGTATGAGTGAAAGGATAGGGATAGGTAAGGAGGTGGAGCGATAAAGGAGAAGTTGAGGAAAAGCATCTCTCCCTTTCTCTTCCTTCTCTCCCTCTCCTCTTTCCCCAGAAACATTATCTCTCTTTCTTTCATGGGGTCCATTCTCTCTCTCTTCCATTCCTCCCTCCCTCCCATTGTCCCACACATCTCCCTCCCTCCCCTCCACCTCCATGAGCGGCGACACAAACTCGGTGGTGAGCAGCACCAAGCTCTACTTGTGGCTGCTGGAGCTCACTGCCTTGGTCAAAGCTTCCATTAGTGGCCCCTCCAGTTCTGCTCACGGATCTGCAGCTCACTCCCCTCCCCCACCCCCCACCCAGTGGAGTAGAGGAGTAACTTAATGGTTAGTGCAGTTGGCTTTGATCCTGGTGACCTGGGTTCAATTCCCACTACAGCTCACAGATCCTTGTGACCTTGGGCAAGTCATCTAATTTAGATTGGGAGCCCTCTAGGGACAAAGAAAGTACCTGCATATAATGTGTACAGTGCTGCTTATGTCTAGTAGGGCAATAGAAATGATTAGTAGTAGCTTCACATCTTTCCCCCTTCTCAATCCCCTCTGTCGGTCCCTGGAAGTGGCAGCCTTGCACATAAGCTGCCTGTGGCTTGCCCAGAAGCCTGTCATGCCTCTTCCAATGCCACTTCTTATTTTCTGCATGGATGGGACGAGTCAGAGGGAAAGCTTTGGATCAGGCTGTAGGCAGCATATATGCAACACTGCCGATGGCAAGGATCTACAGAAGGCCACTTTTAAGACAGACTGGCACAGGGGTGAAACTTGGGTGAGGGGAAGATGTTGGATTGCACCGAGAACGGGGGCAGTGTGGAAGAGAGGAAAGGAGATGTTTGAAGGAGACAGGAGATCTAGACTGCCCCAATTTGATGACCCCTACTTGACTAACTGTACATTTGTCCTTTAGATTGTAAGCTCTTTGAGCAGGGACTGTCCTTCTATGTTGAATTGTACAGCGCTGCGTAACCCTAGTAGCGCTTTAGAAATGTTAAATAGTAGTAGTAGATGCTGAAATGCGATTCATTTTTAAAAATCATAATACATTTTTAAAACTGCAATTAATAATTGTTGCATTAATTGCAGTTTTATTACATTTTTGATTTGTATGTTTATATTTTTTTACAGAGTTATTATAATTGACTCCTGAGGCAGACTGTGTCGAGTCCTTTTTTGACTGCTTTTAATAAATCACTGCTTTGGAACTTCATTGGTCTATCCCCTGTTGTTTTTATTTCTGTGTTGGTGACTGTTGTTTGGGGGTTTCTTTTCCTTTTTTTCCTACCTTTTATCATCAACACATCAGTAGCCAGACATTCAAGAATGTAAATATGGTAACTCTAGCTCAACCTAAACTGAATAAGCTAATGTATGAATATCTATCAGCATTTTTTTTGTGTGTCCTTTCACTTTTTTTCTCTGGAGTTTCTGACATGACATGTTCATGCAGGAGTTTCTGATTAATATGATGCAGATGCCTGATGATGTGCAAATACCATATGTTATGGTTGCAACAATGCATACTAAAGCTAAATAAACGTTTTTAAAAACTCCTAAGTAGAGGAGTGTGGTAGCCGTGTTAGTCCACTCTTAAGGTTATCAATAGAAATCAAACCAAATAAAACATGGAAAAGAAAATAAGGTGATACCTTTTTTATTGGACATAACTTAATACATTTCTTGATTAGCTTTCGAAGGTTGCCCTTCTTCCTCAGATCGGAAATAAGCAAATGTGCTAGCTGACAGTGTATATAAGTGAAAACATTCAAGCATTACTATGACAGTAAAATAGATACCATTGGAGATTCTACATGGATTGTTGCTATTCCACTAGCAACATTCCATGTAGAAGGCTGCGCAGGCTTCTGTTTCTGTGAGTCTGACGTCCTGCACGTACGTGCAGGACGTCAGACTCACAGAAGCAGAAGCCTGCGCGGCCACATTGGTGATCCGCAAGGGCCGACTTCTACATGGAATGTTGCTAGTGGAATAGCAACATTCCATGTAGAATCTATAGAAATCAAACAAAATAAAACATGGAAAAGAAAATAAGATGATACCTTTTTTATTGGACATAACTTAATACATTTCTTGATTAGCTTTCGAAGGTTGCCCTTCTTCGTCAGATCGGAAATAAGCAAATGTGCTAGCTGACAGTGTATATAAGTGAAAACATTCAAGCATTACTATGACAGTAAAATAGATACCATTGGAGATTCTACATGGAATGTTGCTACTATTGGAGATTCTGTTGCTACTGTTTGAGATTCTACTTGGAATGTTGCTACTGTTTGAGATTCTACATGGAATGTTGCTACTGTTGGAGATTCTACATGGATTGTTGCTATTCCACTAGCAACTTTCCATGTAGAAGGCTGCGCAGGCTTCTGTTTCTGTGAGTCTGACGTCCTGCACGTACGTGCAGGACGTCAGACTCACAGAAGCAGAAGCCTGCGCGGCCACATTGGTGATCCGCAAGGGCCGACTTCTACATGGAATGTTGCTAGTGGAATAGCAACATTCCATGTAGAATCTATAGAAATCAAACAAAATAAAACATGGAAAAGAAAATAAGATGATACCTTTTTTATTGGACATAACTTAATACATTTCTTGATTAGCTTTCGAAGGTTGCCCTTCTTCGTCAGATCGGAAATAAGCAAATGTGCTAGCTGACAGTGTATATAAGTGAAAACATTCAAGCATTACTATGACAGTAAAATAGATACCATTGGAGATTCTACATGGAATGTTGCTACTGTTGGAGATTCTACATGGATTGTTGCTATTCCACTAGCAACATTCCATGTAGAAGGCTGCGCAGGCTTCTGTTTCTGTGAGTCTGACGTCCTGCACGTACGTGCAGGACGTCAGACTCACAGAAGCAGAAGCCTGCGCGGCCACATTTGTGATCCGCAAGGGCCGACTTCTACATGGAATGTTGCTAGTGGAATAGCAACATTCCATGTAGAATCTATAGAAATCAAACAAAATAAAACATGGAAAAGAAAATAAGATGATACCTTTTTTATTGGACATAACTTAATACATTTCTTGATTAGCTTTCGAAGGTTGCCCTTCTTCGTCAGATCGGAAATAAGCAAATGTGCTAGCTGACAGTGTATATAAGTGAAAACATTCAAGCATTACTATGACAGTAAAATAGATACCATTGGAGATTCTACATGGAATGTTGCTACTGTTGGAGATTCTACATGGATTGTTGCTATTCCACTAGCAACATTCCATGTAGAAGGCTGCGCAGGCTTCTGTTTCTGTGAGTCTGACGTCCTGCACGTACGTGCAGGACGTCAGACTCACAGAAGCAGAAGCCTGCGCGGCCACATTGGTGATCCGCAAGGGCCGACTTCTACATGGAATGTTGTTATTCCACTAGCAACATTCCATGTAGAATCTATAGAAATCAAACAAAATAAAACATGGAAAAGAAAATAAGATGATACCTTTTTATTGGACATAACTTAATACATTTCTTGATTAGCTTTCGAAGGTTGCCCTTCTTCGTCAGATCGGAAATAAGCAAATGTGCTAGCTGACAGTGTATATAAGTGAAAACATTCAAGCATTACTATGACAGTAAAATAGATACCATTGGAGATTCTACATGGAATGTTGCTACTATTGGAGATTCTGTTGCTACTGTTTGAGATTCTACTTGGAATGTTGCTACTGTTTGAGATTCTACATGGAATGTTGCTACTGTTGGAGATTCTACATGGATTGTTGCTATTCCACTAGCAACATTCCATGTAGAAGGCTGCGCAGGCTTCTGTTTCTGTGAGTCTGACGTCCTGCACGTACGTGCAGGACGTCAGACTCACAGAAGCAGAAGCCTGCGCGGCCACATTGGTGATCCGCAAGGGCCGACTTCTACATGGAATGTTGCTAGTGGAATAACAACATTCCATGTAGAATCTATAGAAATCAAACAAAATAAAACATGGAAAAGAAAATAAGATGATACCTTTTTTATTGGACATAACTTAATACATTTCTTGATTAGCTTTCGAAGGTTGCCCTTCTTCCTCAGATCGGAAATAAGCAAATGTGCTAGCTGACAGTGTATATAAGTGATAACATTCAAGCATTACTATGATAGTCTGACAGGGTGGGAGGATGGGGGTGGGTCAGAGGTATGCCTGGGGACATCAAAGCATATCATTGACCATAAAACTGTATGTCTCTGTTGATCACCCTCCCCTCACCTACCCACACCCATCCTGTTAGAATATCAATGATATGCTTTGATGTCCCCATGCATACCTCTGACCCACCCCCATCCTCCCACCCTGTCAGACTATCATAGTAATGCTTGAATGTTATCACTTATATACACTGTCAGCTAGCACATTTGCTTATTTTCGATCTGAGGAAGAAGGGCAACCTTCGAAAGCTAATCAAGAAATGTATTAAGTTATGTCCAATAAAAAAGGTATCATCTTATTTTCTTTTCCATGTTTTATTTTGTTTGATTTCTATTGATAACCTTAAAAACTCCTGAAAGCGAAAGGAAAAACCTAGACAAAGCCTCTGAACATAACACAATGGGGGGGAAAAACGTGTGCACACTTCAAGTCCAGATTAGGCTGAGAAACAGGGGTCACCTGGTAAAGATTTCTCAAGAGTATCTTGAGCTCTATGGTTTCGGTCCGGAGAACCTTCACTCTTCCCTCTTACTACAACACTCCCCACAAGCATTGAAGAGATGGACAGGGATTGTAGTGATTTGAATATGAATACTTGACTCAGTAACATCCATGATTCTATAAGTCTTTGACTTGCAATGTACTGAGAAACTCTTAACACCAAATGAAATACATTATTAAGATGCTTCATCCTCATAAGGAAAGCAGTTGGTCCAGCTATAAATGTAAACTAGGTTTCTTGGATTGGGACATCAATACAGATGTAACACATATTTAGACCACATCATTTCATTGCAGTGTACCTCGGTGACATTTTAAAAAGTAGTATTAATTCAAGAAACATTATTTTTTTTTCCATTTCATCTTATTTTTATCACTTTTTTGTCATTTTGTTTAAGGTCTGAGGTGAGATTATCTTGTTAACTCTAGGTACTGAAGAAGCTGTTTCCTAGCAACCGAAATCATGTTAAATGCCCAGAATGTCAGTCTTGTTCATTAGGCTTCTCACCTGTTTGGGCTATGTGCAGTGGTGTTGCTGGTAAATTTTTAACAACAGGCTCTCTTCCCGGTCCACCTCGGCGCCCCCCCGTCTACCTCTGCACCCCCCCCCCATCCACCACTGCGCCCCCCCGTCTACCTCTGCGCCCCCCCAAAATTGCAGAGCTGGCTATAGCTTGGGGGGGGGGGGGGGGGGCAATGCATTACTCTCTCCAGGAAAAAAAATTAAATGATCCCAGGTTCCAATCTAATTCATGTTTAATGTGGGATAAAATGCCATAAATAAGTAAATAAATATAAACTTTTAATGTTGAGCACCTGATTCTCAAAGAGAACATATTCCAAACACTATAATGAAAATAAAATGATTTTTTTTCTACCTTTGTTTTCTGGTGACTGTTTTTCTGATCACGCTGGCCCAGTATCTGATTCTTCTGCTATATGTCCTCTTAACTCCGTTTCCAGGGCTTCCTTTCCATTTATTTCTTTCCTTTCCTCCTTTCTTCTTCATTTCTGGTCCTCAGCTTCTGCCTATTTTCTTCATCCATGTGTAGTTTTTCTCCTCTCTTTCTTTTCCCTCATCTCATCTCCTTCCTCACTCTTCTCTCCCCTCCATCCATGTCCAGCATTTCTTCTCTCTCCCCTCCTCTCCCCTGCCCTGCATGCACCCATGTCCAGCAGTGACCCTCCTCTCCCCTGCCCTGCATGCACCCATGTCCAGCAGTGACCCTCCTCTCCCCTGCCCTGCATGCACCCATACCCAGCGACCCTCCTTTGCCCTGCCCTGCACCCATGTCCATCAGTGACCCTCCTCTCCTCTGCCCTGCATGCACCCATACCCAGCAACCCTCCTCTGCCCTGCCCTGCACCCATGTCCAGCAGTGACCCTCCTCTCCCCTGCCCTGCATGCACCCATACCCAGTGACCCCCTCCACCCACCCATGCCCAGCAGCGACTCCCTTTTCCCCCCTGCCACCTCCTCCCGAGTTGTTTGGCGAATTCTTCTCCTCCCTCCCTCCTGATCTGGTCCCTCACCGCCTGCTTGTTCTTTGAATTCTTTGGGGCAGGCAGTCTTGCCTGCCTGCTTCCAGTGCTGACTGTCCCCCGCTGCTGATTCATGCTTCGAAATGGCCGCTGAAACTTCAGCAGAAGTCTCGCGAGGCCGCCTCCGGAAGTCTCGGCGGCCATGTTTAAAGCGTGAACCGGCAGGGGAGGACAGTCAGCGCTGGAAGCGGGAAGGCAAGACTGCCTGCCCTGAAGAATTAAAAAAACAAGCGGGCGGTGAGGCGGATCCGGAGGGAGGGAGGAGAGCCAGAGCCAGCTCGCAATTTTCAACAGCCGGCTCGCAAGCCGGAAGAAAATTTAACAACCGGCTCTTGTGAGCCGGTGCGAGCCGGCTCCAGCACACCACTGTATTCATCCCTTCCTTTCTGAACACACTACCAAAAGCCTTATCCACATTATCACCTCACACTTAGATAGATTACTGCAACGGTCTCCCAATGAACCATCTCTCTCCCCTTCAATCTGTTCAAAATTCTGTTGCACGACTTATATTTCACCAGTGTCATTATGCTCACATCAGTGCTCTCCTCAAGTCATTTCATTAGCTCCGAATCCATTTCCACATACAATTCAAACTCCTCCTCTTATTGACTTACAAGTGCATTCATTCTGCAGCTCCGCAGTATTTCTCCTCTCTTATCTCTCCCTACACCTCTCCCTGGGAACTCCATTCATAGGGTAAATCTTTCTTATCTATACCTTTCTTCTCCACTACCAGCTCCAGACTATGTTCCTTTTATCTTGCTGCATCATGTGCCTGGAATAGACTTCCTGAGTTGGTACGTCAAGCTCCATCTCTGACTGTATTCAAATCTAGGCTGAAAGCTCATCTTTTTAAGGCTGCTTTTAACTCCTAACTCCTTATTCACCTGTTCAGTACCCAGATCTGGATGAATACTTCCTGTTTCCTTTATTTTGTGTGGCTGTCAGGAACTGTTTTGCTTTGACTGCAGCTACTCTCTGGCACACACACCCTCCCCTCCCCTCCCCCCCCCCCCCCCCCCCACAAAGTTGCTGCCCTAGGTGACTGCCTAGTCTTGCCTAATCCTTGGGCTCAATCACCTTTTATGCACTTTCATTTCTGTGTTTGTTCTATATGTTTTCTTGCTCCAGGCACTCATTCAGACCCTAGGAAGCACTCACCTCGCTTTTTTGTTATGCAAACACATAAGAAATCAGAGCTATAGTGTGATTATCATTACCCTGACAGTTCAGCTCAATCTCATAGGAAGTATTAGTGACAAATTACACATAAACATTCACCTCAGTCATTCAATAAATTAAAGACCTTGTGCACATTGAACTGAAGCACTGTCAAGATCTATTGCTGAAAGATTTAACTATAAAAAGACAATGTAGCCAAGCTCATATGTAAAATCAATAAATCTGTGCTAGTTTCTAAGATGTGTTACTGCTTCTAACTTTCATTCAGAATAACAGGAGAAAACATAAAACACAGAGATGTCTCACCAAAAACAGTGCTTCCATTTAAATAGACAAAATTATTTATTCATTTATAAGCCATCATTCTCAGAACATGTCATTTGAAGGTAATGCAATAATAGAACCTCAAATAATATGGAACAATTAGCAATACATGCATACCAATGTACCACAAATAAGAAGTACACAAACAATAAACAATAATCTTTTTTTTTTTAATTATATTTTTATTAAAGGTTTTGTCATACAGAGAATGCAAAAGTAAACACAAAATCAACCAACCCCCCCCCCCGAAAATTACCCCCCCCCCCAAAAAAAAAAAAAAAAATCAAAGTTCCATGGCAATACCCGGAGACAAATTGCAGGGTTACACAAGTTCAAGGAGTGCTATGTGGCTCCTGACAAAAAAGGTCTAAACGAGCCCAGGTCCTCAAAACAGACCTAGTATTTCGACGTCTATGGGCCAAAATTGTTTCATATTTTCTGATCACGCATACATAACTCCACCATTCATTATAATTCAGGTACACATTATTTTTCCAGTTGGAGACAATTAAATGCAAGGCAACAGCTAGCAGTATGTTATACAATTTCTTATCAGACTCCAAAAGAGGGATAGTAGGACAAGAAGCTCGTAAGATCACAACCTCATAAGAGAGCACAGTGGACTCAGGCAAGTGAAAGATAAGACACATTTTTGACCAAATTAGTTGCCAGTAAGCTCTGACGTTTTTACAGTAGAAAACCATATGTGCCAGTGAACCATCTCTTTCTTGACAAGACCAGCAGTTGAAGTTGACACTCTTAGTGATTCTGGCCACTCGAGCAGGAGTCCAATAGGCTTTGTGGAAGATGAAATATGAGGATTGAGATATTGCTGCTGACTTCGTGGGACGTATGGAGTTAACCCAGAAAGTAAACCAATCAAATTCAGACGCATCCAAACCGAACTCCGCTTCCCAAGACATCCTCAATGGAGCAACTGCATCGGCATGTAGATCCTGAAGTTTTTTATATAGCAGAGAAGCCTTCTTACGACCTGATGTAATGGTGTGACAAAAGGAGATAAACTCTGAAGGATTCGAGACAAGTGAATTGGAGACCTGAAAGGTTGCAATATATGTGGAGATGTCTTTCCATGTGCCAGAATCTAGCAAAGAAACATTATACAATGCAGACAGAGCAGCAGGCGATAACAGAGTACCAGCAATATACAGTTGTGACAGCTGCCATACACCCCTCTCCTGCCATTCCGCTGTTTGAGACTGCAGGAGACCAGCTGGAAAACCAGAGTTATACCAGAGAGATATATCCTCCAAAGAGATAGCACGGATTCCAAGGCCAGCCCTAAACGTACGGATATCAGAGGCAGAGGCTTTTAACAGCCGAATGCGTCTGGTATAGGGGTACAAATCTGCATACGGGAGAAGAGATAAAGGGCAAGGGTGCACCAACGCTGCCTCAAAAATCTGCCATCGAGGCGTGAGATGAGATAATTCCCTTTGGAACCACCATAGAGACTGGGCAAGCCGAAAAGCCTTGTGATAGTGTTTAAAATCGGGAACATTAAGACCTCCCAAATCTTTCGGTAATTTAAGCTTCTTGAGCGCAATGCGGGGAGGCTTCTGCCTCCATAAAAACTTAATTAGGAGGGAATCAAGCTTGTTGTAGAGTGAGTTGGGAAAGGAGAGGGGGGTCATACTGAAGATGTAATTTAGTTTTGGAGCCAGAACCATCTTGATAGCCTCTACCCTCCCCCACCACGTTAGATATAGCGGAGACCATACATTTAGGATGGAAGCAGTTAAAGATAAGTTTTGGTCCTTAATGAGGGACAAACTTTGATCAACAGATTTGGAATACCATACTCCTAAATACTTAATTTTGTGAGGCTCCCAGGAAAATGGGTATTGAGATACCTGAGCTCTATGCACGAAGGAATTGAGCGGCATTATGGCTGACTTAGACCAGTTTATCTTATAACCAGACAGAGAGGAAAAAGAATTGATTACTCCCAATACACTGGGAAGAGAATTTGGTGTGGTATATAGCAATATATCATCAGCATAGATGGAAAGTTTAAACATCTCCCCTCCAACAGAGACACCAGAAATATGCGAGTGAGCTCTAATAGCTATAGCTAATGGCTCCAAGGCAATGTTGAAAAGGAGAGGTGACAATGGACAGCCTTGTTTTGTGCCTCTTCTAAGAGGAAAAAAGTGAGAATCATTACCATTCACTGAGATTGAGGCCTTTGGATTAGTATACAAAACTTTAATCATTTTAATAAAGGATGGGATAAAATTAAACCAAGCCAAGATGTGAAACAAGTAAGGCCATTCAATTCTATCAAAGGATTTCTCGGCATCAAGTGAAACCGCTAGAAAAGGCTCACGAGAGCCCTCAACATGCGCCAGAATATTCCAGAAAAGTCTAGAGTTATCACTAGCCAGTCTATCTACTGTAAACCCATTCTGATCTTAATGCAGCTGTTAAAAAAGAGCCAAAAATAAGAGCTATTGGAACATCATGTAACATTCATAAGCATTTCTGACATCACTGCATGTGTAAACAATGCTGTACCGATACAGAAGAACAAAAAACCTTGCAGAGAAAATATACTACAAAGAGAACAGCGAAAGTGACTGAAAGAAACGATGATGCTGTATGTGGTCTAGAAGGTATATTGATCAACAATAACGACTCTATGGTTGGGGCCTCTCAACAATAACAACTCTATGGTTGGGGACTCTCAACAATAACGACTCTATGGTTGGGGCCTCTCAACAATAACGACTCTATGGTTGGGGCCTCTCAACAATAACGACTCTATGGTTGGGGCCTCTCAACAATAACAACTCTATGGTTGGGGCCTCTCAACAATAACGACTCTATGGTTGAGGCCTCTCAACAATAACAACTCTATGGTTGCAGACTCTCAATGCAGAAGATGTGTTCGATTCCCACTGTGGGTCTTCCTGGGTACTGTTTTATTTACCCCGCCAAATCAGCTGCAATGTGCTAGGTAGGTGTCTGTGATATGGTGGACGCTTTTCTATTGGTCACAGGATTGTGCTGTGCAGCATCCCTTCCCCCTCCCCCCTTCCTTTCCATATGGTGTCTAAGTAAATGAAATCTCTTCTTTAGCATCTGACTTGTTTCTCCAATGTAGCAGCCTTCGTTGCATTATTTTACACTGAATGATATATACCACATTGGAAGGTGAGCACGTGGAAGATTCCTTAATGTTGAATATTTTTCCTTTGTGAATGACCGTGGAGTCCTGTGAAATATTTTGGCATAGTTTGCAGCTGGATATATTGCAAGGATGTGGCGCTTCACACTTACCTTTCCAGCCTGCTGCTGCTGGCTCTCCATGCCCTCGTGGAGACATTGCGGGGTGGCAGGTGGTAGTCATGCTTAAATATCTCTCAGGCACAGGAGGACCAGGAGCTCAGACTCTTGCACAGAGAAATTGGGCTCCCTACACATAGACATTGCTGTCCACAATGAGGAACATTCTCCCATGTGCAGATATATATATATATATATATGCACATTGTGCACATGGAGGGACTGTCCTGCCATTACACTGGGTATTTTCTCAATGCAGGGACCATAAGTACATAAGTAATGCCATACTGGGAAAAGACCAAGGGTCCATCGAGCCCAGCATCCTGTCCCCGACAGCGGCCAATCCAGGTCAAGGGCACCTGGCAAGCTACCCAAACGTGCAAAACATTTTATACATGTTATTTGCGAAAATTGTGGATTCTTCCCAAGTCCATTTAGTAGCGGTTTATGGACTTGTCCATTAGGAAACCGTCCAACCCCTTTTTAAACCACTACTGCCATTGCATGTGTTACGCAGTATAATTCCAACGGCAGAGACGTTTATCTCAAAACGTTTTTTTTAATATCGGAAAACGTCTATTTACCTCTTCCATTAGAGACTTAGTTTTTTGCGTGTTTTCCGATAAACATTTTTATCCCCATTTGGACGTTATGTCAAAAATGCCCCTCTACATCGAGTGTTTTTTTGTCCACCGGCTGAAAAAGAGTGACTTTCTCAAATTCAATGGCATTTATCCAGGTAGCAGTCGTTTCTGTCTGAATGAATGCTTTTAAATATCAGGCTGACATGTTTTTGTCTAAAAAATTGTGGAAGTCTTTTGGAAGTGCTCAAGTCTGAGCAGCGCTTCCCAGAGTGATACTAGACAAGAGGCTCTGTGACAGCTGGGGGAAACATGTAGGTTTCTAAAATGGCAAACAGAGCTAGCTATTTCAGTAGTTCTCAAAGCAGTCCTCAGGAGGCAATACACGTAACTCTATCTCATGCTCATTCGTTGTGGATATCCTGAAAACCTGACTGGCTGAGTGTGCCCCAAGGACTGGGTTGAGAGCCACTGGTCTGTGTGGTGGCACGCACACATACATATATGTTATCCACGTTCATTTTCGCAAAACAGATGTTCCCACTGTACGTAATCAGTGCACATATGTTCACATTCCTGTACGTATTTTAGAACAGGCTCTTTGTTGGCAGATCTCATTCTAAAATACTACTGGAATTCTGTATGTTCCCAGCTGGATATTTCAATTCTGATTTCTATGTTCTGTCCAGTGACGGACTGACCATTGGAACAATAGGGCAGTGCCCGATGGCCCACAGCAGTAAGAGGGCTCGATCTCCCCTAGCTTTCATCTAATTTAATCTCTTTTGATAGGTGGTTAGGAGCCCATGACCCTTATTGCCCGGGGCCCTGATCACTGTCAGGCTGCCCCTGGTTCTGTCTAAAATGGGGCTCAACACCGCATCTCATAGTAATTCCACACTGCATTTAGAGGTGTGCACAAGGATGGGGGACAGCAGGAAATCTGTGGGAATCCACAGTGTTGGTAACAAAATTGGGGGGGGGGGGGGGGATGTATCCAAAATGGATGGGACAGGAGGGGATAGATCAGACACTTGAAACACCATCACTTCTGCTAAAAAAAAAATTGAAAGAGGAATCCTTGTTAATAATATGTTTTCTGACATATTTAACAAAGTAATGCCTATTAATTTGTATTAAATTTTAACAAGTTATAGGAAGCATTTTATGTTTTGTTTGAATTTACAAGATTTTTTTTACATGGTTTAGATACAGGCATGGGAAAGAAAACTGTTATTACAAATATGATGGGGATAGGTTGGGGATGGAAAAGAATTGATTGGGGGCAGGTGGGGATAGGGACCAGATTATGTCCCTGTGCACACCTCTAACAGCAATCCAAAATCCATCACTAAAAAATTCACATATGCTCTAAGGGTCTCTGACATGTAGCAGCAGGTAGAACATTTCATCTACCCTAGAAGAAGAATGCCGCACTTGATACTAGAGCCGGTGGTGGGAGGTGGGGCTGGTGGTTGGGAGACGGGGATAGTGCTGGGCAGACTTATACGGTCTGTGCCAGAGCCGGTGGTGGGAGGCGGGACTGGTGGTTGGGAGGCGGGGATAGTGCTGGGCAGACTTATACGGTCTGTGCCAGAGCCGGTGGTGGGAGGTGGGGCTGGTGGTTGGGAGGCGGGGATAGTGCTGGACAGACTTATACAGTCTGTGCCAGAGCTGGTGGTTGGGAGGCAGGGATAGTGCTGGGCAGACTTATACGGTCTGTGCCCTGAAAATGACAGATATGAATCAAGGTAAGGTATACACAAAAAGTAGCACATATGAGTTTATCTTGTTGGGCAGACTGGATGGACCGTGCAGGTCTTTTTCTGCCGTCATCTACTATGTAAATTAGTGATGGTAGTGTTAAATAGCCATTTTCTCAATGGAGGAGGGTGAATAGTGGAGTGCCTCAGGGATCTGTGCTGGGACCAGTACTATTTAACATATTTATAAATGATCTGGAAATCAAAATGACAGGTGAGGTGATTAAATTTGCGGATGACACAAAACTATTCAAAGTTGTCAACACATATGGACTGTGAAAAATTGCAGGAAAACCTTAGGAAACTGGAAGACTGCATCCAAATGGCAGATGAAATTTAATGTGGGCAAATGCAAAGTGATGCAGATTGGGAAGAATATTCCAAACCATTGTCACCTGATGCTAGGGTCCATCTGAGGAGTCAGCACCCAAGAAAAAGATCTAAGTGCCATTGCAGACAATACACTGCTGTATGGCGGTGGCCAAAAAAGCAAACAGGATGCTAGGAATTATTAGGAAAGGGAAGCAGAACAAGATCAAGAATATTAGAATGCCTCTGTATTCCTCCATGGTGCGACCTCACCTTCAGTGTTGCATTCAGTTCTGGTTGCCATAGCTCAAGAAAGATATAGCGGAATTAGAAAAGGTTCAAAGAAGAGCGACAAAAATGATAAAGGGGATGGAACTCTTCTCATATGAGCAAAGGCTAAACAGGTTAGGCTCTTCAGTTTCAAAACAAGATGGCTGAGGGGGGATATGATTGAGTTATACAAAATCCTGAGTAGAAGTGAATTGATTTTTTACTCTTTCAAAAAGTACAAAGACCAGGAGACACTCAATGAAATTACAAGGTACTACTTTTAAAATGAATAGGAGGAAATATTTTTTTCACTCAGTGAATAGTTACGTTTTGGAACTTGTTGCAGAAGGATGTAGTAACAGTAGTTAGCGTAGTTGGATGGTTTGGACAAGTTCCTGGAGGAAAAGTCCATAGTTTGCTATTGAGATAGACATGGGGGAAGCTACTGCTTGCCCTGGGATTGCTAGCATGGAATGTTGCTACTATTTGGGTTTCTGCCAGGTACTTGTGATCTGGCTTGGCAACTTCTTGGAGGCAGGATATAGGACTAGATGGACCATTGGTCTGACCCAGTATGGCTATCAAAGGATCCTTACAATGCATGTATTGTTATTTGTTTATTGGTGAGGGGTTTTTTTTGTACTTTATATATGTTGATTGTATTCCACTTAGTTTTTAGGTGGAATAGACATTTTCTAAATAAATAAATACCTTTTTAAAGGGTTAACAAAACATTGATGTAGCACCTGAGCTCTCAAGATCACACAGGATCTTTTATCTGCAGAAAGGACCTCGGTACCCTGAAAAGCTCGTGAACTACAACATTTTTTTTCTTAGGGTGGTGGGAAGGAGTTGGTCCTTTAAAACTCATTATAATCTCAAAAGAATCCAGTTCAATTCTTTTTTGTTCTTTCTCCTTTGTAAATGCAGATGTATGCACTATATTTAACAATAATGATGATAATGTCTGAGTCTATGACTTTATAAACATCTATAAATAACTGCAAATTGTTGGTGTTATACATGCATTTATATTTATGATTTTGTAATATATAAGCATAATTGAGAAATCTGTAGAAGAGGCTGTAAAAAATCTATAGATATTTGTTTTTATAATTCTTTGAGAACATATTTGTTATGGTCATATATATTTTATTCTACGGTCTGATTAAAAAAAAACCTCAACTACCCATAATGAACACAAAATATCATCATAAAATCTGACTGGGATATACAAGAGAAGATGGAGAGCTGCAAAGGATCATTTTATTGGAGAAATAATAAAAGGAACTCAACAAGAAAAAGGATTTAACAAATAATGCTGTAATGAAACCAATGAAGCGTATTCGTGAGAGGCATGTGTAGTATTTTCCTCCAGCTGTAGGTTATTTTTAATAAGACCAGTACATCAGAAATCCCCCAAAACTGTCCTGGTGACCTCACAACTAGTCAGGTTTTCAGGATATCCACCATAAATATATAAAAAATAAATGAAACTTAGAAACATACGCAGAACAAAAGACGGAAGAAAAAGACCATACAGCCCATCCACGCCAACTGCTCAATTGTACAATCCCTTCCTATTCCTCAGGGATCCATTCCATGCTTTCTTAAATTTTTGTTTCATAAGTACGTAAGCATCGCCATGCCGGGATAGACCAAGGGTTCATCGAGCCCAGCACCCTGTCTCTGACAGCGGCCAAAAGAACAAACAATTTGTCCCGCCCATCCCAGAAATAGTGAATTATTCCCACGTCCATTCAATAACATTCTATGGCCTTTTCCTCCAGGAAGCCGTCCAAACCTTTTTAAAAGTCCGCTAACCTTATAATCGAAAGAGAAAAACGCCTATATTTCGACACAAATCGGGAGATGGGCGTTTTTCTGGCAAAGGCGCCCAAATCGGTATAATCAAAAGCCGATTTTGGGCGTTTCCAACTGCACTCCGTCGCGGAAATGAATAAAGTTGACGGGGGCGTGTCGGAGGCTGGACTGGGGTGTGGTTAGCAGCCGAGGAGAGATGGGCATCTTTAGTTGATAATCGGAAAAAAGGCATTTTTACCGCGATTTTTGGTCACTTTTTTTGGACCCTTTTTTTTCACGAACAAGTCTCAAAAAAGTGCCCCAATTGACCAGATGACCACTGGAGGGAATCGAGGATGACCTCCCCGGACTCCCCCAGTGGTCACTAACCCCCTCCCACCAAAAAAAACTCACTTTAAAAACTTTTTTTCCCAGCCTGTATACCAGCCTCGAATTCCGTACCCACCTCCATGACAGCAGAATATGTTCGATCCTCTCACAGCCTTTCCCTGGGTCAGATGTGGCTCTCGGGTGCACTACAGGGTCACATCAGCATTGCATTGTGGTGGGTGTAGGGTATTGGGCTCCGTGATTTCATTAGCTTGTGTTACAGTCTCACGATGTTGGTAGTTGGTAGGCTCTTCTCCCATGGTGCTTTTCCCCCTGCCTACTGGGTCAGAGTGTGCCTTGTTGTGTTTCCGGTAGTCCATGAGGTAGTGGCCATTTTTGTAAGCCAGTTTTAGATCCCTTCCATGTGTTAGCCACGTTAGAGAACTTAGTTTTTACCTTGAATGTGGCTGAAAGAGAGCATTGTACAGCATTCTGCCAGCTCTGTCCTGCTAATCTCACTACCAGGGAGACTCGTTGCCAGTGGTGGGGCAGAACCTCTGATCTGCGGTTATTCCAACAAAGGACGTTTTCGGAGAGATTAGTCTTCAGGTGTCAACTGGTGTTCCCAATGTTATACAGCAGTAACAAGTCCTAGAGGCCTGCGTCTATGCAGGTCCCTGGAGCACTTTTAGTGGGTACTGCAGTGCACTTCAGGCAGGCAGACCCAGGCCCACCCCCCTCCCACCTGTAACACTTGTGCTGGTAAATGGGAGGCCTCCAAAACCCACTGTACCCACATGTAGGTGCCCCCTTCACCCCTAAGAGCTATGGTAGTGTTGTACATTTGTGGGTAGTGGGTTTTGGGGGAGGGGGTTGGGAGCTCAGCACCTGTGGTAAAGGAGCTATGCATGTGGGAGCTTTTTCTGAAGTCCACTGCACTGATCTGTAGGGTGCCCAGTTGGTGTCCTGGCATATCAGGGGGGCCAGTGTACTACGAATCTTGGCCCCTCCCACGACCAAATGGCTCGGATTAGGACGTTTTTGAGCTGGGCGTTTTTAGTTTCCATTATCGCTAAAAAAAACAAACGCCCAGCTCAAAAACGTCCATTTTTTCGAAAATACGGTTTGGCCTGCCCCTTCACGGACCCGTTCTCGGAGATAAATGCCCATGGAGATAGGCGTTTCCGTTCGATTATGCCCCTCCACATATGAAATAGAGATGGTAGGGTTAAATAGCCATTTTCTCAATGGAGGAGGGTGAATAGTGGAGTGCCTCAGGGATCTGTACTATTTAACATATTTAACAAGGCACAAAAAGTTCCCCTAAATGGTCTGATGACCACTGGAGGGAATCAAGGATGACCATCCCTTACTCCCC
The DNA here is from genome assembly GCF_901765095.1 of Microcaecilia unicolor. NCBI lineage: Eukaryota > Metazoa > Chordata > Amphibia > Gymnophiona > Siphonopidae > Microcaecilia > Microcaecilia unicolor. Next base: position 23,932,206 of record NC_044038.1, read on the forward strand.
CAGTGGTCATTGACCCCCCTTCCACCCCCCAAAAATGTGAATAAAAATATTACTTTCCAGCCTCTATGACAGCTTCAGATGTTATAACCAGGTTCATTAAAGCAACATTCAAGTCCCTAGAGTAGTGTAGTGGTGGATGCAATGCACTGTAGACAGGTGGACCCAGGCCCATTCTTCCCCCTACCTGTTACACTTGTGGTGGAAACTGTGAGCCCAAAACTCACCAGAAATCCATTGAACCCAGGTATAGGTGCCCCCTTCACCCATAAGGGCTATTGTAGGTGTGCAGTTGGGGTTAGTGGGTTTTGGGTGGGTTTTGTAGGGCTCAGCAAACAAGATAAGGGAGCAAAGGTAAGATGTGTACCTCGGATCTTTTATGTGAAGTCCACTGCAGTGCCCCCTAGTGGGCGCCACTGCTCTCCTGGGATGTTTATGTGGCCAGTCTACTAAGAATGCTGGCTCCTCTTACATCCCAATGGCTTGATTTTGTGTGTTTTTCACTTGGACTTTTTTTTTTTTAATGGACCAAAAAGATAAACGTTTTGAGCACAAAGCATCTAGAAAATAGCCATTTTCAAAAAAATAAAAAGGTGTCTTTCTGTTTTGAAAATGATTATATTCCCCACTTGAATTTTGTGTGTTTTGAGCAAAACACCCAAAGCTGGACTTAAACATCATATTGAAAATGCTCCTCAATGTATCTGTTTTGTGTTCTCTTGCAATTGTTATGATCTAAAGGTAAATGCTTTTAATTTAAAAGCGTGGGCAGCTAATCCTTCCCTCAGAGAACATTGCACACTAATTCAGTGTCAGTTCTGCTTGTTAATAATGCCAGCTAAGGATACACTGCCACTCGCTAGAGCAGACATTTAACAAGATCAGCATCCTTGTCTTGAGTTGATTGCGGCTTTCCTTATTATTATTTTTTAAAAAATTCTAATTGATTTAGTTTTGTGCATTAAGGCATCAAACTATTGTGGTCCTCATTCCCTAAACCCTTTGCTACTGACTCCATTATCTGAGATAAAGCAGGAGTTCAGCAGCATATTAAAATTTTGTACCGATACAGATCAGATCAACCCTTTAGAAGTGGTGTCAAACAAAATAATTATAAAACAGAAATGAACAACTGCTCAGAAATCAAGCTACATGCAAGAAAATGTTTATGAATAATGAAAGTGGAATCATTTATGGATCTGTTCCTTTTTTTCTCATCGAATGTAACTTGGGTATTACATGGAGGGGCATAATCGAACGAAAACGTCTATCTCCATGGGCGTTTATCTTCGAGAACGGGTCCGTGAAGGGGCGGACCGTATCGTTTTTTCAAAAAAAAAATAGATGTCCATGTTTTATTCGACAATTTGTGAGCTGGGCGTTTTTGCTTTTCAGCGATAATGGAAAATGAAAGCGCCCAGCTCAAAAACGAATAAATCCAAGGCATTTGTTCGTGGGAGGGGCCAGGAGTCGTAGTGCACTGGTCCCCCTCACATGCCAGGACACTAACCGGCCACCCTAGGGGGCACTTTTACAAAAACAAAAAAAAAGGTAAAAGAGCTCCCAGGTGCATAGCACCCTTCCCTTGTGTGTTGAACCCCCCAAATCCCCCTCAAAACCCACTGCCCACAAGTCTACACCATTACTATAGCCCTAAGGGGTGAAGGGAGGCACCTACATGTGGGTACAATGGGTTTGGGGGGGTTGGACGACTAAGCATTAATCAGCACAATTGTAACAGGTGGGGGGGATGGGCCTGGGTCCACCTGCCTGAAGTCCACTGCACCCCCTAACAACTGCTCCAGGGACCTGCATACTGCTGCCAGGGAGGTGGGTATGACACTTGAGGGTGAAAATAAAAAGTTGTGAAACATCATTTTTGTGGTGGGAGGGGGTTAGTGACCACGGGGGGAGTCAGGGGAGGTCATCCCCGATTCCCTCTGGGGGTAATCTGGTCATTTAGGGCACTTTTTGGGGCCTTATTCGTGAAAAAACAGGGTCCAGGAAAAGTGCCCTAAATTCTAGCTACAAACGCATACTTTTTTTCCATTATCGGCGAAAGGCGCCCATCTCTGTTCGGGTGATAACCATTCCCCAGTCCCGCCTTCACCACGCCTCCGACATGCCCCCGTCAACTTTGTACGCTTCCGCGATGAAGTGCAGTTGAAAACGTCCAAGTTCGGCTTTCGATTATACCGTGTTATTCGTTTTTGTGAGATAAACGTCCATCTCCCGATTTAGGTCGGAACTTGGGCGTTTTTCTTGTTCGATTATAAGCAGGATAGTAACATAGTAGATGACGGCAGAAAAAGACCTGCACGGTCCATCCAGTCTGCCCAACAAGATAAACTCATATGTGCTACTTTTTGTGTATACCTTACCTTGATTTGTATCTGTCATTTTCAGGGCACAGACCGTATAAGTCTGCCCAGCACTAGCCCCGACTCCCAATCAGCCCCCCCACCCACCACCGGCTCTGCCACCCAATCTCGGCTAAGCTTCTGAGGATCCATTCCCTCGGAACAAGATTCCTTTATGTTTATCCCACGCATGTTTGAATTCCATTACCGCATATTGTGTTATCCATACAAAGCTACTCTTAACAGCAAAGTCTACATGTGAAACATGAAGCTTATTTATTTAGGTGTGCATTTTCTGTTGTTCAATTGTTTCTTGTTTCATATCTTAATGTGTATGTGGTTTTGCTTTTTGTGAATGTCAGCCACTTGGAAATGTAACGATCGGTGGGTTATAAATATATTATTGTAAACCACCCAGGTAATATATGGATAGGTGTTATATCAAATTTATTTAAACCTTAAACCTTTTTAAGGTTATTTTTTTATAAAGCTGTGGTAGAAAGTGGCCTTAGCACACCCTTATGTGGGTCTTTCCCACACGCTAAGTCCATTTATACCATAGGTGGAAAAAAAGCCAATTTTCTAAAATAATGGTCATGAGCTAATGTTGCCATTAGCATGTAGCCATTAACAAAAATTAGAGCATGAGCCCTTACCACCACTTGGTTTGTAGGTTGGAAGGGTTTACATGCTAATCCTGTGCATATCACTTAGCATCCGTCAATACGAGGAGTAGGAGGCACGCAATTAAGTTACAAAATAGTAAATTTAAAACAAATAGGAGAAAATATTTCTTCACTCAACGTGTAATTAAACTCTGGAATTCATTGCCAGAGAATGTGGTAAAAGCAGTTAGTTTAGCAGGGTTTTAAAAAAAAGGTTTCGCTAGCTTCCTAAAAGAAAAGTCCGTAGTCCATTATTAAGATGGACATGGGGAAAATCCACTGCTTATTTCTAGGATAAGCAGCATAAAATGTTTTGTACTGTTTTGGGATCTTGCCAGGTACTTGTAACCTGGATTGGCCACTGTTGGAAACACGATGCGCTGGGCTTGATGGACCTTCAGTCTGTCCCAGTATGGCAGCACTTATGTACTTATAATGCTGACTTGCTAACTGATTAGCGCAGAAATGCCCACTCTTCACCCCCAGACATGCCCTCTCAGCCAAAAAATAAGTATTTTTTAGCAAGTGGGGTAGCATGCACACATTTGAAACTTATTGCGGGGAAGAAGGTATTACCTGAGCAGGGGCGTAGCTATCATGGGGCCACGGGGCATGGGCCCCGTAGATTTGGCCCTGGACCCCCCTGCCGCAACCCTCTTGACCTCCCTTCCTGCCGCCAACCCTCTCCCGCCGTGTACCTTTGCTGGCAACCCCCGCCAGCCGAAGCCCTCTTCTCGGCCGCGCAGCGTTGCTTGCTGAATGATGTGATCAAGTTTCTGTGCGTGTGCCTGATGTGTGCAGGACATCAGAGGCACGCACAGAAACAGATTCAAACTTGATCAGATCATTCGGCAACGCCGCGCGGCCGAGAAGAGGAATTTGGCTGGCAGGGTTGGGGTCCCCCGCCAGCAAAGGTAGACGGCGGGAGAGGGTTGGCCATTGAGATGGCGGTAAGGGCGCTATGCTAACCTGGCGGTTACACTTGCTTGCCAGCTCTGATCCTGGGATGCAAGCAAAGGTGGGTGCTAGTCCAGTGCTAATGGTCTCTACATACTAACATAGTAGATGATGGCAGATAAAGTCCTGTACAGTCCATCCAGTTTGCCTAACAAGATATGGTATGTGATAATTTATATTTCTCCGAGGACAAGCAGGCTGCTTGTTCTCACTGATGGGTGACGTCCACGGCAGCCCCTCCAATCGGAAACTTCTCTAGCAAAGTCCTTTGCTAGTCCTCGCGCGCCCGCGCGCACCGCGCATGCGCAGCCGTCTTCCCGCCCGAAACCGGCTCGAGCCGGCCAGTCTTCTTTTGTCCGCACTCGGTACGGTCGTGTTTCGCCATGTCGAGCCCCGGAAAGTCGACCTCGCGCGTCCAAATTTATTTTGACGTGTTTTTTCTTCGAGAAAAGTCTTTAAAAGTGTCGGGAAGTGCTCCGAAAACCCCCCCCCGGGTTTCGTGTCAACCCCTTCCCGTACTTCCAGCTTTTTGCCCCGATAAGTTTTCTTTCGTCGTCGGGGTAGGCCTCTTTTCGGCCTCGGTCGAGATTTTCTCCCTTAAAATTTTTGGTGCTCCTTTTCCGTCATTTCGGATTTTGATTTCGCCGGCGTGATTTTTCCGCCCATGACATCGAAGCCTTCCAGCGGCTTCAAGAAGTGCACCCAGTGCGCCCGGGTAATCTCGCTCACTGATCGACACTCGTCGTGTCTTCAGTGTCTGGGGGCTGAGCACCGCCCTCAGAACTGTAGTCTGTGTTCCCTGCTTCAAAGGCGGACTCAGGTAGCGAGATTAGCCCAGTGGAACGTGTTGTTCTCGGGCTCTTCGTCGGCATCGGCACCGGGATCTTCGAGTGCATCGACGTCGTCAGCGTCCAGACCATCTTCCTCGGCCGCCACTGCATCGAGTGCATCGAGGCATCGGGCCTCTGCATCGGCGCCAAGGTATCGGGCGACTGCATCGACGTCGGTGGTACTGGGACCTCGTCTGCTGATGTTGTCGGACGGCGGTGCATCGTCAGGAGTGCAGGTGAGGGCTGTCCATTCCCCTGCTGGTGGCGGTGAGCCTTCGGGTGGGTCTCCTCCTACCCTGAGGGCTCCTGCGGTACAGCCCCCCCGAGACCGACCTCCTTCGGCCTCGGCCCCGAGGAAGCAACGGCTGGATTCTACGTCCTCCTCGTCGGTGCCGGGGAGCTCCGGTGACATGCTTCGGAAGAAGTCGAAGAAACATCGACACCGGTCGCCTCCCCGCGTCGGCACCGAGAGCTCTGGGTCGCCGAGGGAGTCGGCACCCAGCAGGCATCGGCACCGAGAGGACCGCTCACCCTCTGTTCAGGAGGTGTCGATGCGCTCCACTCTGGACAGCCCGGAACAGCCTCCTCGCCCGGAACAGGTTCTGACGTCGACGCCTGCATCGACCTCTTTGCCTTTCTCTGCAGCCGCTCTGAACGAGAGCCTCCGGGCCGTTCTCCCAGAGATTCTGGGAGAGCTGTTGCGCCCTACCCCTCCGGTACCGGCGGTGCTTGCGCCTCCGGTACCGTCGAGCGTGGCGCCGGCTGGCCCATCGCCCGGGGTGAGGTCCCCGACGTCGGTACCGCGTGCGGTGCCGACTGCGGCCACCTCCCAGGAGGGCTCCCCGACTACGTCGGCGGAGGGAGCTTCGCCGATGCGGGCGAGGGAGTCTACCTCTCGACGCCCCCATCGTGGACGTGGCTCCACCGAGTCGAGCCGGGCGAGGTTGCAGACACAGGTTCGTGAACTTGTGTCTGACACCGAGGGTGAGGCCTCGTGGGAGGAAGAGGAAGACCCCAGATATTTCTCTGACGAGGAGTCTGAGGGTCTTCCTTCTGATCCCACTCCCTCTCCTGAAAGACAGCTTTCTCCTCCTGAGAGTCTGTCTTTCGCTTCCTTTGTCCGGGAGATGTCTACGGCCATCCCCTTCCCGGTGGTTGTGGAGGACAAGCCCAGGGCTGAAATGTTTGAGCTCCTGGACTATCCTTCTCCACCTAAGGAAGCGTCCACTGTTCCCTTGCACCATGTCCTAAAAAAGACATTGCTTGCGAACTGGACCAAGCCACTAAGTAATCCCCACATTCCCAAGAAGATCGAGTCCCAGTACCGGATCCATGGGGACCCAGAGCTGATGCGCACCCAGTTGCCTCATGACTCTGGAGTTGTGGATTTGGCCCTAAAGAAGGCTAAGAGTTCTAGGGAGCATGCTTCGGCGCCCCCGGGCAAAGACTCTAGAACCTTAGACTCCTTTGGGAGGAAGGCCTACCATTCTTCTATGCTCGTGGCCAAAATCCAGTCGTACCAGCTCTACACGAGCATACACATGCGGAACAATGTGCGGCAGTTGGCGGGCTTGGTTGATGCTCTTCCCCCTGAGCAAGCCAAGCCTTTTCAGGAGGTGGTCAGGCAGCTGAAGGCGTGCAGAAAATTCCTGGCCAGAGGGGTGTATGACACCTTTGATGTTGCGTCCAGGGCCGCTGCTCAAGGTGTGGTGATGCGCAGGCTCTCATGGCTGCGTGCCTCCGACCTAGAGAATAGACTCCAGCAGCGGATTGCGGACTCGCCTTGCCGTGCGGACAATATTTTTGGAGAGAAGGTCGAGCAGGTGGTAGAGCATCTCCACCAGCGGGACACCGCATTCGACAAGTTCTCCCGCCGGCAGCCTTCAGCATCTACCTCTACAGGTAGAAGATTTTTTGGGGGAAGGAGGACTGTTCCCTACTCTTCTGGCAAGCGTAGGTACAATCCCCCTTCTCGACAGCCTGCGGCCCAGGCTAAGCCCCAGCGCGCTCGCTCTCGTCAGCAGCGTGCGCCTCAGCCCCGCGGCTCCCCAGCAAAAGCAAGGGGCGAGCTTTTGACTGGCTCCAGCAGAGCATAGCCGACATCCAAGTGTCAGTGCCGGGCGACCTGCCGGTCGGGGGGAGGTTGAAAGCTTTTCACCAAAGGTGGCCTCTCATAACCTCCGATCAGTGGGTTCTGCAAATAGTCCGGCAAGGATACACCCTCAATTTGGCCTCAAAACCTCCAAATTGTCCACCGGGAGCTCAGTCCTACAGCTTCCAGCACAAGCAGGTACTTGCAGAGGAACTCTCCGCCCTTCTCAGCGCCAATGCGGTCGAGCCCGTGCCATCCGGGCAAGAAGGGCTGGGGTTCTATTCCAGGTACTTCCTTGTGGAAAAGAAAACAGGGGGGATGCGTCCCAACCTAGACCTAAGGGCCCTGAACAAATATCTCGTAAAAGAAAAGTTCAGGATGCTTTCCCTGGGCACCCTTCTTCCCATGATTCAGGAAAACGATTGGCTATGCTCTCTGGACTTGAAGGATGCCTACACACACATCCCGATACTGCCAGCTCACAGACAGTATCTGCGATTTCAGCTGGGCACACGTCACTTCCAGTACTGTGTGCTACCCTTTGGGCTCGCCTCTGCGCCCAGGGTGTTCACAAAGTGCCTGGCTGTAGTAGCAGCGGCACTTCGCAGGCTGGGGGTGCACGTGTTCCCATATCTCGACGATTGGCTGGTGAAGAACACGTCCGAGGCAGGAGCCCTGCAGTCCATGCAGATGACTATTCGCCTTCTGGAGCTACTGGGGTTTGTGATAAATTACCCAAAGTCCCATCTTCTCCCAGTGCAGAGACTCGAATTCATAGGAGCTCTGCTGGATTCTCGGACGGCTCGCGCCTATCTCCCAGAGGCGAGAGCCAACAACTTGTTGTCCCTCGTCTCCCGGGTGCGAGCGTCCCAGCAGATCACAGCTCGGCAGATGTTGAGATTGCTGGGCCACATGGCCTCCACAGTTCATGTGACTCCCATGGCCCGCCTTCACATGAGATCTGCTCAATGGACCCTAGCTTCCCAGTGGTTTCAAGCGGCTGGGGATCTAGAAGACGTGATCCACCTGTCCACGAGTTTTCTCGAATCCCTGTATTGGTGGACGATTTGGTCCAATTTGACTCTGGGACGTCCTTTCCAAATTCCTCAGCCACAAAAAGTGCTGACCACGGATGCGTCTCTCCTGGGGTGGGGAGCTCATGTCGATGGGCTTCACACCCAAGGCAGCTGGTCCCTCCAGGAACGCGATCTACAGATCAATCTTCTGGAGTTACGAGCGATCTGGAACGCTCTGAAGGCTTTCAGAGATTGGCTGTCCCACCAAATTATCCAAATTCAGACAGACAACCAGGTTGCCATGTACTATGTCAACAAGCAGGGGGGCACCGGATCTCGCCCCCTGTGTCAGGAAGCCGTCAGCATGTGGCTCTGGGCTCGCCGCCAAAGCATGGTGCTCCAAGCCACATATCTGGCAGGCGTAAACAACAGTCTGGCCGACAGGTTGAGCAGGATTGTGCAACCTCACGAGTGGTCGCTCAACTCTCGGGTGGTGCGCCAGATCTTCCAAGCGTGGGGCACCCCCTTGGTGGATCTCTTCGCATCTCGAGCAAACCACAAAGTCCCTCAGTTCTGTTCCAGGCTTCAGGCCCCCGGCAGACTGGCATCGGATGCCTTCCTCCTGAATTGGGGGGAGGGCCTGCTGTATGCTTATCCTCCCATTCCTCTGGTGGGGAAGACTTTGTTGAAACTCAAGCAAGACCGAGGCACCATGATTCTGATTGCTCCTTTTTGGCCGCGTCAGATCTGGTTCCCTCTGCTTCTGGAGTTATCCTCCGAAGAACCGTGGAGATTGGAGTGTTTTCCGACTCTCATCACACAGGACGAAGGGGCGCTTCTGCATCCCAGCCTCCGGTCCCTGGCTCTCACGGCCTGGATGTTGAGAGCGTAGACTTTGCCTCTTTGGGTCTGTCCGAGGGTGTCTCCCGCATCTTGCTTGCTTCCAGGAAAGATTCCACTAAGAGGAGTTACTTCTTTCTATGGAGGAGGTTTGCCGTCTGGTGTGACAGCAAGGCCCTAGCTCCTCGCTCTTGTCCTACACAGACCCTGCTTGAATACCTTCTGCACTTGTCTGAGTCTGGTCTCAAGACCAACTCTGTAAGGGTTCACCTTAGTGCAATCAGTGCATACCATTACCTTGTGGAAGGTAAGCCGATCTCAGGACAGCCTTTAGTTGTTCGCTTCATGAGAGGTTTGCTTTTGTCAAAGCCCCCTATCAAACCTCCTACAGTGTCATGGGATCTCAATGTCGTTCTCACCCAGCTGATGAAACCTCCTTTTGAACCACTGAATTCCTGCCATCTGAAGTACTTGACCTGGAAGGTCATTTTCTTGGTGGCAGTTACTTCAGCTCGTAGAGTCAGTGAGCTTCAGGCCCTGGTAGCCCAGGCCCCTTACACCAAATTTCATCATAACAGAGTAGTCCTCCGCACTCACCCTAAGTTCTTGCCAAAGGTCGTGTCGGAGTTCCATCTGAACCAGTCAATTGTCTTGCCAACATTCTTTCCCCGTCCTCATTCCTGCCCTGCTGAACGTCAGCTGCACACATTGGACTGCAAGAGAGCATTGGCCTTCTACCTGGAGCGGACACAGCCCCACAGACAGTCCGCCCAATTGTTTGTTTCTTTTGATCCCAATAGGAGGGGAGTGGCTGTAGGGAAACGCACCATATCCAATTGGCTAGCAGATTGCATTTCCTTCACTTACGCCCAGGCGGGGCTGGCTCTTGAGGGTCATGTCACGGCTCATAATGTTAGAGCCATGGCTGCGTCGGTAGCCCACTTGAAGTCAGCCTCCATTGAAGAAATTTGCAAAGCTGCGACGTGGTCATCTGTCCACACATTCACATCTCATTACTGCCTGCAGCAGGATACCCGACGCGACAGTCGGTTCGGGCAGTCAGTTCTTCAGAACCTGTTTGGGCTTTAGGATCCAACTCCACCCCCCGAGGGCCCTGTTTGTTCTGTTCCAGGCTACACTCTCAGTTAGTTGGTAAATTTTTTAGGTCAATCTCAGTTATGTCCTCGCCGTTGCGAGGCCCAATTGACCATGGTTGTTGTTTTGAGTGAGCCTGGGGGCTAGGGATACCCCATCAGTGAGAACAAGCAGCCTGCTTGTCCTCGGAGAAAGCGAATGCTACATACCTGTAGAAGGTATTCTCCGAGGACAGCAGGCTGATTGATCTTACAAACCCGCCCGCCTCCCCGTTGGAGTTGTGTCTTCCCTTGAAGTGTATTGTCTTGCTACATACTGGACTGGCCGGCTCGAGCCGGTTTCGGGCGGGAAGACGGCCGCGCATGCGCGGTGCGCGCGGGCGCGCGAGGACTAGCAAAGGACTTTGCTAGAGAAGTTTCGGATTGGAGGGGCTGCCGTGGACGTCACCCATCAGTGAGAACAATCAGCCTGCTGTCCTCGGAGAATACCTTCTACAGGTATGTAGCATTCGCTGTATACCCGAGTTTGATTTGTCCCTGCCTTTCTCAGGGTACAGACTGTAAAAGTCTGCCCAGCACTGTGCCTGTACTAAAAGTTCTGAAGCTAACATCGAAGCCCCTTAAAATTTACACTCCAGCCCATCCATATCTATTCAGTCACGATCAGGGCACAGACCGTAGAAGTCCGCCCTGCACCGGTTTTACTCTCCAAATACCGGCGTCGCCACCCAATCTCCACTAAGATTCCATAGATGCATTCCTTCTAAACAGGATTCCTTTGTTTTTATCCCATGCATGTTTGAATTCCATTACCGTTTTCATCTCCACCACCTCCCATGGGAGGGCATTCTACATAGCCACCACCCTCGCCGTGAAAAAATACTTCCTGACATTAGTCCTGAGTCTGCCCCCTTCAACCTCAATTCATGTCCTACTGCCTTCCCGTTTCCGAAAAATGTTCATTTGTGGATTAATACCTTTCAAATATTTGAACGTCTGTATCATGTCACCCCTGTTTCTCCTTTCCTCCAAGGTATACATGTTCAGGTCAGCAAGTCTCTCCTCGTACGGTTTGCAACGCAAATCCCATGCCATTTTCGTAGCTTTTCTTTGCACCGCTTCCAGTCTTTTTACATCTTCAACAAGATACGGCCTCCAAAACTGAACACAATACTCCAAGTGGGTGCTTTTAGTAAACTGGACCTTAGTGCAGGAGCCCTTACTGCTTAGTAAATAGGTGACAGTAAGGGCTCCTGCGCTAATGGCCATATACTAATTGGAATATTAGTATATGAGCATTAACGCTAATTGGGAAATTAGTGTATGGTCATTAATGGAAAAAAAGAAACTGTGACCACTGTGCAGCCATGCTAAAAGTGACCTCAGCATGTGGGAAACCCACGTGCTAAAAATAGTGCAGGCCACGTTTTAGCGTGGCTTAGTAAAAGAGCCCTTAATGATTAACTTTTTCCCACATATGGGAAAATACCATTCTTTTGGGGTTGTATATGTAAATAATATCATTCTTCCACCCTGGTATTTACATTTTTAAAACAATACAGTGGTGGAAATAAGTATTTGATCCCTTGCTGATTTTGTAAGTTTGCCCACTGACAAAGACATGAGCAGCCCATAATTGAAGGGTAGGTTATTGGTAACAGTGAGAGATAGCACATCACAAATTAAATCCGGAAAATCACATTGTGGAAAGTATATGAATTTATTTGCATTCTGCAGAGGGAAATAAGTATTTAATCCCTCTGGCAAACAAGACCTACCGTATTTTTCGGACTATAAGACGCACTTTTTTCCCCCAAAATTTGGGAGGAAAATGGGGGGTGCGTCTTATAGTCCGAAGGTAGCGTTTTTTTTACCTCCGTTCCGTACTTACAGGATTCCGTGTTCCCTGGTGGTCTAGTGACGTCGGGGCAGGAAAGAGCCCCCTCTTTCCTGCCCATCGCGCTGCTCTCCGTGCTTCTCAATGCTTTCCCACGGTCTCGGCGAGATTCAAAATGGCCGCCGAGATTCTCGGCGGCCATTTTGAATCTCGCCGAGACCGTCGGAAAGCATTGAGAAGCACGGAGAGCAGCGCGATGGGCAGGAAAGAGGGGGCTCTTTCCTGCCCCGACGTCACTAGACCACCAGGGAACACGGAATCCTGTAAGTACGGGACGGAGGTCCAAAACCCGGACAAGACGCACCGGAGCACCTAGGTTTTAGAGGAGGGAAAGAGGAAAAATTTTTTTTTCCTATTTCCCTCCTCTAAAACCTAGGTGCGTCTTATGGTCCGGTGCGTCTTATAGTCCGAAAAATACGGTAATACTTGGTGGCAAAACCCTTGTTGGCAAGCACAGCGGTCAGACGTCTTCTGTAGTTGATGATGAGGTTTGCACACATGTCAGGAGGAATTTTGGTCCACTCCTCTTTGCAGATCATCTCTAAATCATTAAGAGTTCTGGGCTGTCGCTTGGCAACTCGCAGCTTCAGCTCCTTCCATAAGTTTTCAATGGGATTAAGGTCTGGTGACTGGCTAGGCCCCTCCATGACCCTAATGTGCTTCTTCCTGAGCCACTCCTTTGTTGCCTTGGCTGTATGTTTTGGGTCATTGTCGTGCTGGAAGACCCAGCCACGACCCATTTTTAAGGCCCTGGCAGAGGGAAGGAGGTTGTCACTCAGAATTGTACGGTACATGGCCCCATCCATTCTCCCATTGATGCGGTGAAGTAGTCCTGTGCCCTTAGCAGAGAAACACCCCCAAAACATAACATTTCCACCTCCATGCTTGACAGTGGGGACGGTGTTCTTTGGGTCATAGGCAGCATTTCTCTTCCTCCAAACACGGCGAGTTGAGTTCATGCCAAATAGCTCAATTTTTGTCTCATCTGACCACAGCACCTTCTCCCAATCACTCTCGGCATCATCCAGGTGTTCACTGGCAAACTTCAGACGGGCCGTCACATGTGCCTTCCGGAGCAGGGGGACCTTGCGGGCACTGCAGGATTGCAATCCGTTATGTCGTAATGTGTTACCAATGGTTTTCGTGGTGACAGTGGTCCCAGCTGCCTTGAGATCATTGACAAGTTCCCCCCTTGTAGTTGTAGGCTGATTTCTAACCTTCCTCATGATCAAGGATACCCCACGAGGTGAGATTTTGCGTGAAGCCCCAGATCTTTGTCGATTGACAGTCATTTTGTACTTCTTCCATTTTCTTACTATGGCACCAACAGTTGTCTCCTTCTCGCCCAGCGTCTTACTGATGGTTTTGTAGCCCATTCCAGCCTTGTGCAGGTGTATGATCTTGTCCCTGACATCCTTAGACAGCTCCTTGCTCTTAGCCATTTTGTAGAGGTTAGAGTCTGACTGATTCACTGAGTCTGTGGACAGGTGTCTTTCATACAGGTGACCATTGCCGACAGCTGTCTGTCATGCAGGTAACGAGTTGATTTGGAGCATCTACCTGGTCTGTAGGGGCCAGATCTCTTACTGGTTGGTGGGGGATCAAATACTTATTTCCCTCTGCAGAATGCAAATAAATTCATATACTTTCCACAATGTGATTTTCCGGATTTAATTTGTGATGTGCTATCTCTCACTGTTACCAATAACCTACCCTTCAATTATGGGCTGCTCATGTCTTTGTCAGTGGGCAAACTTACAAAATCAGCAAGGGATCAAATACTTATTTCCACCACTGTATATTGGGGAGGAATAGAAAATGGCATTGGAAGCAATTTTAGATGGGAAGACCCCAAAGATTTCTTCTGCAATTTAATTACCGAGTTCCCTGCAACACAGCAATAAAACTGAAAATTGTTTCTGTTCTTTGTCAGGGATGATGACTAGCCCTGCAGAGTATTTTCTTAATCAGTGCTTACGGGATATATGTCTGGTTTCAGCTACTCATTTCCACAGTTTCCACAGTTAAGGCTGCCTTTTATCCACAGGACCTTGTTTCAAAATCTTTTAGTAACGCAGCCTGAGATCTCAGATGAGACTAGATTGCCAGGAAATTCTGAAATGAAAAAGAATTAAAGATTCACAGTCTTGTTTAGTCGGACTCTCTAGTCTGGAACTCATTTCCTTCTTGCACGTTCCCTCCTCTGCCAACCTCCTGTGCCCTTTTCCCCAAACAGGTAGTTGAAGTACAACACTGAGACTTCCAATATTGGATACGGTCATGGCTGCAGCTTTTATTCACATGCATTATTCATTTATTTCTAGTCTGTTAGTTGAAGTGCAGCAAGAATATTCATCAAGTGTGAATAAAATTAGAACATTTTACACTACTTTATTATGGGAGGTGCCCTCCTGGCCTATTGAGGAGCAAAGAGCAGCAGGTCTGACCTTTTCGTTGAGTAGGGAGGCCCCATCCAGCTGTTTGGACTGTGATTGACATCACCTCCCCCCAATCAAGTTTCTTTACTAGGCAGGAAGGCCCCACTCCAGTTATAAAAGTACATGGCAGCAAGATCCCCTATCACTTCAATTTTCGGGTTTTATGTTTTATTCATATCATCAGTACTTGGAGGGCAAGCAAATGAGTGGGATGACCCAGCCATGTGACGTTGTTAGTAAACTTTGGCGGCTTTTCTTAGAATTTATTTATTTATTAGGATTTATTTACCGCCTTTTTGAAGGAATTCACTCAAGGCGGTGTACAGTAAGAATAAATCAAACATGAGCAACAGACAATTACAGGAATAAAAATATTCAAAAACAATACAAAGTATACTATTTACAATGTCAACACAATACATAATCAATAATTCACTCCTACCCTAGCCGAGATAATATTAAACCATATCTGACCACATTTTGCACATTTAAAAAAATTAATCACCTTAATTTTCTAACTCTTCTTACGCTCTTATCTAGCTATATGTTCCATCTTTGTTTTACCCTTCTCTATCAATTAAAATGTTCTATTACGTATTGTGTTGACATTGTAAGTAGTATACTATCCTGCTTATAATCGAATGAGAAAAACGCCCAAGTTCCGACCTAAATCGGGAGATGGACGTTTATCTCACAAAAACGAATAAAGCGGTATAATCGAAAGCCGATTTTTGGACGTTTTCAACTGCAATCCGTCGCGGATGCGGACAAAGTTGATGGGGGCGTGTCAGAGGTGTGGCGAAGGCGGAACTGGGGCGTGGTTATCTGCCGAACAGAGATGGGCACATTTCACCGATAATGGGAAAAAAGTATGCGTTTTTAGCTAGAATTTAGGACACTTTTCCTGGACCCTGTTTTTTCACGAATAAGGCCCCAAAAAGTGCCCTAAATGACCAGATGACCACTGGAGGGAATCGGGGATGACCTCCCCTGACTCCCCCAGTGGTCACTAACCCCCTCCCACCACAAAAAATGAAGTTTCTCAACTTTTTATTTTCACCCTCAAATGTCATACCCACCTCCCTGACAGCAGTATGCAGGTCACTGAAGGAGTTGTTAGGGGGTGCAGTGGACTTCAGGCAGGTGGACCCAGGCCCATCCCCCCTACCTGTTACAATTGTGCTGCTTAATGCTTAGTCGTCCAACCCCCCCAAACCCACTGTACCCACATGTAGGTGCCCCCCTTCACCCCTTAGGGCTATAGTAATGGTGTAGACTTGTGGGCAGTGGGTTTTGAGGGGGATTTGGGGGGCTCAACACACAAGGTAAGGGTGCTATGCACCTGGGAGCTCTTTTACCTTTTTTTTTTGTTTTTGTAAAAGTGCCCCCTAGGGTGCCCGGTTGGTGTCCTGGCATGTGAGGGGGACCAGTGCACTACGAATCCTGGCCCCTCCCACGAACAAATGCCTTGGATTTATTCGTTTTTGAGCTGGGCGCTTTCATTT
The DNA here is from genome assembly GCF_901765095.1 of Microcaecilia unicolor. Taxonomy (NCBI): domain Eukaryota; kingdom Metazoa; phylum Chordata; class Amphibia; order Gymnophiona; family Siphonopidae; genus Microcaecilia; species Microcaecilia unicolor. Next base: position 23,947,897 of record NC_044038.1, read on the forward strand.
TCCATTATCGCTGAAAAACAAAAACGCCCAGCTCACACATTGTTGAATAAAACATGGGCGTCTATTTTTTCCCAAAATACGGTTCGGTCCGCCCCTTCACGGACCCGTTCTTGGAGATAAACGCCCATGGAGATAGGCGTTTTCGTTCAATTATGCCCCTCTATGCCATACTTTTTACTGTTATTTGAATATTTTTACTGCTGTAATTGCCTATTGCTCATGTTTGATCTATTCTTACTTACACCACCCTTGAGTGAATTCCTTCAAAAAGGTGGTAAATAAATCCTAATAAATAAATAAATAATAATTGGCCTTAATAAGTGCCATTACTGATAAGCCTCCACTGGCTTCCGCTGGAGGATTGCTGTCTGTTTAAGTTGTGTTTTTGATACTTAAGTTATTTTATGGCCTGGGTATAGATTATCTAGTGGATACATTATTATCTGGAAGGTCGTATTGATCTTCCAGATTGTGGGGCCAGGGATTATTGCAGTTTCCTTCACCCAAAGGAGTTAGATTTAAATCAGTACATACCATGGGCTTCGCTTATATCTCAGCCCAGTGCTAGAATTCGTTGCCCATGAAATTGAGATTGACCTGTTATTACTTGCGCTTTCGCAAGTTATTAAAGACTTATTTGTTTGGACAATATTTGTAGGTAGAAGCTATAACCGGAGTCATTTTAAGTGTATTGGCTATTTGTTAAATTGATGTTCTCTTCCTAGGGTTGCATGGAGGGGCATAATCGAATGGCGCCGGCCATCTCCGTGGCCGGCCATCTACGGAGCCGGCTCCGCAAATGGGCGGAGCCAACCGTATTTTCGAAAAAGATGGCCGGCCATCTTTTTCTTCGCTAATACGGTTGGGCCCGACCAAATGTCAGAGATGGCCGGCATCGATTTTCGGCGATAATGGAAACTAATGCCAGCGATCTCAAACCCAGTCAAATCCAAGGCATTTGGTCATGGAAGAAGCCAGCATTTGTAGTGCACTGGCCCCCCTCACATGCCAGGACACCAACCGGGCACCCTAGGGGGCACTTCTAAAAATAAAAAATTTAAAAAAAAATAGCTCCCAGGTACATAGCTCCCTTACCTTGTGTGCTGAGCCCCCCAAAACCCACTACCCACAACTGTACACCACTACCATAGCCCTTAGGGATGAAGGGGGGCACCTACATGTGGGTACAGTGGGTTTTGGGGGGGGGGTTGGAGGGCTCCCATTTACCACCACAAGTGTAACAGGTAGGGGGGGATGGGCCTGGGTCCACCTGCCTGAAGTGCATAGCACCCACTAAAAACTGCTCCAGGGACTTGCATACTGCTGTCAGGGATCTGGGTATGACATTTCAGGCTGGCATAGAGGCTGGCAAAAAATTTTTTTTGGGGGGTGAGAGGGGGTTGGTGACCACTGGGGGAGTAAGGGGAGGTCATCCCCGATTCCCTCCGGTGGTCATTTGGTCAGTTGGGATTTCTTTTTGAAGTTTGGTCATGAAAAAAAAGGGACCAAGTAAAGCCTGGCTTTTTTTTTCCATTATCGGGCGAAGCCGGCCATCTCGTGAGCACGCCCCCGTCCCGCCCCGTCCTGCCTTCACTACCCTACCGACACGCCCCCTTGAAGTTTCGCCAGCTCCGCTACGGAAAGAAGTTGAAGCCAGCCAAAATCGGCTTTCGATTATACCGATTTGGCCGGTTTCAGGAGATCGCCGGCCGTCTCCCGATTTGTGTCGTAAGATGGCCAAGGATCTCTTTTGAAAATGAGCTGGCTAGTCTCGTTTATTATAATCCGCACTGATCCAATAATGATATATTCTATAACCTGCCTAATTTATCTCGTGTGCAACTCTCAAAGGGTGTGGCCAAGGGAGTAGCATGGGCAGGTCTTGGGCATTCCCAGGATTTTGGTGTACCATTTCTGTGCCTAACTAACAGTAGTCATGTGCAAGCGTTTACACCGGGCTTTGGCTTGCATAAGTGCTCTTAAGCACAAAAATAACTTAAGCTGATATTCTATAACGATAGTTCTATGTGTAACTGCCTTTATAGAATTCATTCTTAGCGCACATCATCCCACCCTATACGGAATTCCTGTCTAAATGCCTTCTTGAATACACAGCCTTCATATTTTTCCAGCTTCCAGCAGAAACCTCTAAATTATCGGTGGAATGCTGACTATAACAAGTAAAAGTAAAAATTTCCTCTTGTTTTCTGATTTGTTTTATTGGAATGTTAACTTAGAACCCTCCAGAGCTTAATACAGTTGAAACAGAGAAACAAGGGAGTAATCCTGTTCTAATGAAGTGCTCTATTGTCATCAACAGCCAAATTCACCCCAGTTTCTACAGTTCAACATCAAGATTTTTACAGTCTTCTATGGATAATTACCCCTCTGTAGCATAATAAACTGAAAGAAATACAGCCAATCTTGGGGCAGATACATGCAAGAATAACAAGCATTTACTGTTGAAGAGCAACAGAGTTAGGGAAGACACCATGTAAAACAATCAGTCTTCACAGAGGAGGGTTAGTGATGGAAAGAAGGGTTACAGATGAAAATTAGGCCTGTCATCTCTCAGTTGGCCTCAAGGATGAAATGTATATCGTGTATGTAGTGTTGTAGGGAGCAATCATCATGGTTCTGATGCATTTTTGTAGCAATTTGTCTATAATAGAATTATTTTTATTTGAAAGATCAGTGTGTGTGTGTATGTGTTTAAGTGATATGTGCATATAGCTATGATAGACTTCATTGAAATGAGAAGAATCCCTGCATGCTCGGCCATTTCCATTGTAACCTCCTATACATCTTATGCAATATGAATAATCTTGGGCTGGTAACCTCTAATTCCATCACCTAGAAGATTTGGTCACAAGAATGACTAAAGCGCTGTAACCCTGAAAATAAAACTGTTTAAAACGTAATTTTCTATTGAACAGCAAATGGGAACATTCCGCAGAACCAGTCATTCAGACATGGCTGTGTGCAAAAGCCTGGCATTAGTCTTGTCAACTTTGACTGGCCGTGCAAGTTTGACAGAGATCAACTAATAGAAACATAGAAACATGATGGCAGATAAAGGCCATATGACCCATCCAGTCTGCCCATTCTCTGTAACCCCTAATTCTTCCTGTTCCTAAGCGATCCCACATGCTTATCCCATGCCTTTTTAAATTCTGGAACAGTTCTCGACTCCACCACCTCCACCAGGAGGCTATTCCACGCCTCCACCACCCTTTCTGTGAAATAATACTTCCTTAGGTTACTCCTAAGCCTATTCCCTCTTAACTTTGTCGTATGCCCCCTCATTCCAGAGCTCTCCTTCATTTGAAAAAGGCTCTCTTCCTGTACATAAATGCCCTTGAGATATTTAAATGTTTCTATCATGTCTCCTCTCTCCCAGCATATACATGTTGAGGTTCATAAGCCTGTCCCTATAATTTTGCATTCAAGACCGCTTACTAATTTTGTAGCCGCCCTCTGGACCGACTCCATCCTGTTTATATCTTTCCGTAGGTGCGGTCTCCAGAACTGCACACAGTACTCCAAATGAGGCCTCACCAGAGACTTATACAATGGCACTATCACCTCCTTTTTCCTGCTGGTCATGCCTCTCTTTATGCACCCAAGCATCCTTCTGGCTTTGGCCATCGCTTTTTCTACCCGTTTGAAAGCTTTAAGGTCATCAGACACAATCACCCCCAAGTCCCGCTCTTCCTTCGCACACTGAAGCACTTCACCCCCTATATTGCACCATTCCCTTGGATTTTTGCGACCCAAGTGCATGACTCTGCATTTTTTGGGATTAAACCTTAGTGTCGCGTTCCTGAGGACCTTGGCATACTGTCAGGCTTCCTCCCCGGGAGCACCGGGTTCGTGAGTCCTTGGGCCACTACCGTGGAGCGGCAGTGGCAGGCAAGGTCACCCTCAAGGCAGAGACGAGGCAAGACTGGACTGGAACCCTGGACTGGAGGGCTGTCCCGGAATCCAAGACTGGAATGCACCGGACGGGTGCGCACTGGAGTGGAGCCCGCTGGACTGGAACACCCTGGAGCGGAACCCACTGGACTGGAACCCACAGGACCTGAACCCACACTGGACCTAGGCTTCACCTACGCTTAGCCACCGTTCCCCGAGGGTTGAGCCCTCAGGTTCGGACAGCCGGCAGGGCTTACAGGAAAAACTGGAACTAGAACTTGCAAGCAGGAACAACAGGAGTCAGGATACAGAAGTGCCCCCAGGCACCTAGGCGAAAGCAAGGCAGACAGGCAGGGAATGTCTGGGTTCCAGCGGTAGGCAGGTTCAAAGCAAGTCTCAGGGCAGGCGGCTAGCAAAGCAGTAGTCAGGGTCAAAACAAAGTCTCTGGGCAGGCGGCTAGCAAAGCAGTAGTCAGGTTCAAAGCAAAGTCTTTGGGCAGGCGGCTAGCAAAGCAGTAGTCAGGTTCAAAGCAAAGTCTCTGGGCAGGCGACTAGCAAAACAGTAGTCAGATCCAAAGCAAAGTCTCTGGGCAGGCGGCTAGCAAAGCAGTAGTCAGGTTCAAAGCAAAGTCTCTGGGCAGGCGGCTAGCAAAGCAGTACCCAAGCTTACCCAAGCTAACAAGTCATACACTAGAAACATACACAGAGCAAACACAGGAGAACTAGTAAAGCTGTACACAGGCCAACAAGCAAAGCTGTGCCCAAGCTAACTAGTAATAAGCTAGAACACACACTGAACTGGACAATGTAGCAGTGCACAGAGCACTCTAACATACCAGGGACATTAGACGATGCAAAGGCAAGGGCTGCAGTCTCCCAGTGATTAATAAAGCCCTTCAACACCAGAGGCACAGCTGCAGCAATCTCCTTGTCTCCCAACAGAGGCTTGACACACAGAGAAGTCAGCCCACAGGAAGGAATAGCGGGAGCCATCTTGGATACTGGCATAGAGGAATCGGCAGCCATCTTGGAAGAGGCATAGCCCACACAGGTGAGGTCCAGTAAGGCAATCAGCACACAGAGCCAGAGAGCAACTAAGACAGAGACAGACACAGAGACAAGCAGAAGCCAGCACAGCCACTGACTCCCAGAAACAGGGTAAGAATGAGGGTGGTCACGGCCACAGACGTGACACTTAGTTGCCATGTAAGAACTATTTTGGGTCAGAATATATTGATTTCAATGTGAGTGTGTGAATATATTGTATTTTAGCTATTAGAGTGTACTATGATTCTTTTACTGCATCTTTACGAATCTCCCCTCCCATGAACCACCAGGCTACCATACTTCAGTTAGATGGGACACTGAAAGCAGCGGCATTTTCAGGAGCAGTCCTTGCTGTTGATTCTGATTCAGATTCAGTTTATTTGATATACCACAAATATATTGAATGTATAAGCTGTTTGCAAAGTTACAAACCGCTTATGCATGGGCCAAACTCACAATGCACTGCTGATAACTGAGCCTCTCTGTACAACACAGCCATTACATGAGGAGAAAGCATAAACAATCCTGGATATTCAGGGACACTTAAGGGCCCTTTTAACTAAGACGTGTAAGTGTCTACGCACGCCCAACGTGCAACAAAATGGAGTTACCTTGTGGCTCTTGCGGTAATTTTATTTTTGGCGTGCATCCGATATGCGCGTCCAAAAAATAATTTTTATTTTCGGACGCACGTATCGGATGCTCGTCAAGTGGCATTTGACATGTGCAGGTCATTACTGCCTGGTTATTTATTTATTTATTTATTTATTGCATTGTATCCCACATTTTCCCACCTTTTTGCAGGCTCAATGTGGCTTACAGTATGCCGTAGTGGCGATCGGCATTTCCGGATTGAGAAATACAAAGTGGTATTGCATAAGATCATAAATGGTAGAGTGAATTATAGAGTAAATTAGATAATCAGTTCATTTCCGGCGTGAGAAATAAGGTGGTACTGCATTAACATTCGTTAGTGACAGAGTGATTGAAGCAGTCAGGTATAGAGAGTTCGGTTTTGTCTAATTATGGAAGAGTTTCGTTGTCTGGTGTTTAGGATGGATCATTGTGGTATGTCTTTTTGAGCAGGTTGGTTTTTAGTAATTTTCGTAAGATTGTTAGGTCGTGCATTGTTTTTATGGCATTTGGTAGTGCGTTCCATAGTTGCGTGCTAATGTAGGAAAAGCTGGAAGCATATGTTGATTTATATTTAATTCCTCTGCAACTGGGGTAGTGGAGATTCAGGAATGTGCATGCTGACCTTTCGTGTTCCTGGTTGGTAAGTCTATAAGGTCTGACATATATGCCGGGGCCTCACCGTGAATGATTTTATAGACCAGGGTACAGATTTTGAATGCAATTCATTCTTTTAGTGGGAGCCAGTGTAGTTTTTCTCTTAGGGGTTTGGCGCTTTCGTATTTTGCTTTTCCAAATATGAGTCTGGCTGCTGTGTTTTGGGCAGTTTGGAGTTTCTTAATGATTTGTTCTTTGCAACCAGCGTAGATGGCGTTACAGTAATCTAGGTTACCGTGTGAGACTTTACCACTAGCTCAATGGCTGGCGGTAAGGTCTCAGACTCAAAATGGATGCGCGGCTATTTTCATTTTGCCACACGTCCATTTTCGGCAAAAATGTAAAAAAAATGCCTTTTTTGCAGGTGCACTGAAAAATGATTCTGTGCATGCCCAAATCACTCGTCTACACTACTGCAGGTCATTTTTCAGCGCCTTTGTAAAAGGGCCCCTTAACTAGGTAGCGTCAAAGAATATCCCTGAATAACTGGTTAGGTTAGGGGCAGGCCAAGGCAGAGCCTTAGCAGTCCACTAAGTAGTTGCATAAAGTTAGGACAGCAAAAACAGAAGGGACTTGATATCGCACCTTTCTGTGGTTACAATCAAAGTAGTCTACATACAGCTCAAAACACTGCAGGCAGATTCATATACAAAATCTCTCCTTTTGAAAGTGCCTCCCCTTTATTAATCAAGTTACACTGGCTTCCCATCAAAGCGAGAATCACCTTCAAATTATGTACCTTTATCTTTCAAATCTTAAATGGCACAGCTCCAGGCTATATGGTACCATTAATAAATTTACCTCAAAGAAATGCCAAATATGAGGCAACAAACTATCTCAGACTACACCTCCCAAATTGCAAAAAAGGTGATCTACAAAACTGTCCACTCTGCAGACTTCACTTACCTGGGAACCAAATGGTGGAACTCCTTACCACCCAAAATAAGAAATATACAGGAATATACTAGATTCCGTAAAATCCTCAAATCGTTCCTATTCAAACAAACCCTCACAAAGAACAACCATATCTCAAACAATTAATTATTACCCGAATTAGTTATTACTCTATTTACCATTAACTTTCTCTTTGCTTCATGTACAATTTCTCATTCATAATAGATTTTCTAACTGTTAAGCATCCATAGCTATCCCAGTATGTTTATGATACTGTATTGTAACATTGGATTCTTACAACAAATTACTTTCTTATGCAATATTCTTTGTTATGTATCCTGTACTGTTTATTGTAAGCAGTGCATGTTTTCTAGCGAAAAAGGTACCGGTACTCAAATGCCAGGCCACAGTTCAGGGGTGGCGTGATCACTGAGGGACCTACCCCATAACAGCCAGGTCTCCTGTAACCAGTCACAGAATCTATGACATGGCAGAATTGGTGTGTAGAGCCTGAGCTCTTTCATTAAAACTTGGGGACCATGGGTCAATTTTAGCAGACAATGAAAAAGGTGCCGGTACTCAGTACCCCCTCAAATAAAGCCCTGATTGTAAGCCACATTGAACTCAGACTTCTTTGGGATAATGTGGGATATAAATGTCACAAATAAATAGGAACTTATTTTGTACCTGGGACAAAGGAGGGTTAAATGACTTGTCCAGAGTCACAAGGAACTGCAGTGGGGAATTGAAACCAGGTCCCCAAGATTCTCAGAGCACTGCAGTAACCACTAGGCTACTCCAACTTCATCCACCAAGTTAACTGGGCACTAGTCTGAAAACCAATCAGTACCTGTTTTAACTTCTGGGTCAGTGCACATACCCAGAGAGTCAATGCTAGAAGCTGCGAATCCCCTGGCATTGAATATCTGTCATTAATTCAGCCCCTGGCTTGCGAGCTACTTACCACCACGGACTTTGACCCAGTGCAGACAGTCTCAAAATTCACTTTAACTGCACTATGATTTTCAGCCAATGCTCTTGAATTTGAATTATTTGTATCCTGTTTCCACTTGTCCTGGAAACTCTGTAGGCTTGATATAACTTTTTAAGACATTTATTAGTATATTCAGAGTTGTTGCCCTTAAAGAATGATATTTACATAATAAGATTTTATGGGTTTGAGAAAACCCTCAGTAATGTAACAGGTCATGATAGAAAAAAAAAATAATTTGTAGGCTTGGGAGCAATACATTATAACAGTTATCTTATAAATCCAATTAAACTCTCCAGAATTCATACAGCAAGAATATTCTTTTAAAGGTTACTCTATTCATCTCTAAGTTGGAAAGATGTGGCTTGTCAAAGAGATGTTTTGTTTCAGTAGCCTAAGTGGAAATATAGTGAGCCATCAGACTTCTACAATAGAAAAAGCCCTTAATATTTGCGAACCATTCATCTGGAAGTCCATGAATATCGCTTCAATTTATAGGAGCCTACCAGCTCCACAACTTCTCTTTGAGATCCAAGGAAAGTTTGAGAAAGAAAATAAACCTGGATGATTAATTGCTGAATAATTGAAGTGATGATTATACAGCTTTCATCTGCATATGATACTAATTAAGTTTCTCACCATTTTTTTTTCTTTTTGCATGTCAGAAATTGGAACATTCTGAATGCAGGCTTGGATTGCGGTTACCTAGACGTGTCACACGCCTACAGACACCAAAACAGTATATCTGTTATTTAGTCTGTTCCCTAAACTTAATCCGATCTACTAAGAGGGCAGTTCTAGAACTGGGCACCACAATTACAGGCACCCACATTATGCGGGCTGTTTGCCTATTCTCTAACAGCAGTTACACCATATCAATAGCAGACGTACATGTCTGCACCTAAATGCACTCTAACATGACTAACTTACAGTGGTCATTAAGTTATGGGGTGAATTCTATAAATCCAGCAACCCAGCCACAGAGCTAGGTATAGGACGCTTCCTTCAAAGACATTGACATCTGCAAGTTGTCTACACCTGGCACTGGGGGGGGGGGAGGGGGAGGAGAGGTCTCGGTATTTGAGGCTCAATGACATCTTAAACCAGAGCATTTGGGGCTCTTGACAGAGGAAAAGATTTTATTCTCTTTTTGCTTGACATGTCGGCTGCTTTTGACAGGGTCGATCACTCCATTTTGCTTTAACATCTCACAGACCTTAATTTTTCAGGTATCATTTCACTCCTATTTCACTGGTCCACTCCTTTATTGATCATCGCTCTGGTTCCACTTCTACTTCTCGATCCTTGCACTCGGGTGTTCCACAGGGATCTATTCTTGGACCTATTTTAGTTACCATTTTCCTTGCTCTGCTGACTGCTTCTTATTTTTTTTTGTTACATTTGTACCCTGCGCTTTCCCACTCATGGCAGGCTCAATGCGGCTTACATATTGTATACAGGTACTTATTTGTCCTGCACAGGAACGCTCAGACACCAGAGAGAGAGGGGGGGCTGACACCAGACAGAGGGAGGGAGGGGGGCCTGACACCAGAGAGTGGGGGGGGAGGCATCTCTGTCACACACACTCTCTCTCTCTCTCATAGTCAATGTCTTTCTCTCACTCTCACACACTCTATGTCTCACACTGTATCACATTCACTCTCTATGTGTCACACAGTCACTCACACACTCTCTTGGTCTCATACACTCAGTCTCACAGAGAGTCTGTGTCTCACACACACTCTCTCTCTCGCACACACTGAATCTGTGTGAAACACACTCTTTCTCACACTGTGTCTCACATACGCACTTGCACACACTCTCATTCTCACACACACTTGCACACTTGCACATTCACTCTCTCTCTCACACACACAGTCACTCTCACATACACTCTCTCAAACATACACACTCCGGGGAAAACCTTGCTAGCGCCCGTTTCATTTGTGTCAGAAACGGGCCTTTTTTACTAGTATTCTATAATGGCAATGCTGAATAGAACTGCCATTGTAAAATTCACACTTACCCCCGGATTCTATATAGTGCGACCGAAATTGCACATGCAAATCCAGTCATATTCTCGATTTGCGTACACAATCTAATTATTTATCAAGCCAATCAGCGCCGATAATTGTCACTTAACAAGCAATTATTGGCCTAGTGGTTAGAGCACTGGTCTTGCAATCCAGAGGTGGCCGGTTCAAATCCTGCTGCTGCTCCTTGTGATCTTGGGCAAGGCACTTAACCCTCCATTGCCTCAGGTACAAACTTAGATTGTGAGCCCTCCCGCGACAGAGAAATATCCAGTGTACCTGAATGTAACTCCCCTTGTGCTACTACTGAAAAGGTATGAGCAAAATCTAAATAAATATTTGAGATTCTACACAGAATGTTGCTAGTGGAGGAGTGGCCTAGTGGTTAGCGCACCACTCTTGCAATCCAGAGGTGACCAGTTCAAATCCCACTGCTGCTCCTTGTGATCTTGGGAAAGTCTCTTAACCCTCCCTTTCCTCAGCTACAGACTTAGATTGTCAGCCCTCCTGGGGCACAGAAATATCCAGTGTACCTGAATGTAACTCATCTTCAGCTACTACTGAAAAAGGTGTGAGCAAAGTCAAAATAGAATTAATTAGAATTCACATGCACAACTTGTTAGGCATATTCTGTAAAGTGGCGAACATAAATTTTAACATGTACTGCCAACAAGGGAGCATGGCCAAGGGAGCATGGAATGGGTGGACCACAGGCATTCCAAAAATCTACACACAGGGTTACAGAATACACCTGGTATTTATACCAAGTTTTACTTGACATACATGGACGCGCCTACAGTTAGGCGCAGTCATGGCCACTAGGTGTATTCTATAACCCGTGCTTAAATCTAGGCACGGTTTACAGAATAACCCTAGGCAGAAATATTTTCATATATAGAATCTAGTCCTTAGCGAGCATCATCCCTGTGCCTACATTTTGGCACCTTTCTTGAAACTATTCAATTGTTATTTCTCCCTCAGTTTTCCTAGATCATTTAAATATATTTTGGGTTTATGATTTCAGATAACCTGCTCACCAGGAAATACCTGGATTCAGGGTGAAGCTTGTGATCTGCAGCCTTTCTCTATCACATTTTTGATAACTAGGCTTCTACCCGTAAGGCTACAGCTGAAGTCTTCTGCTATGCTTAGGGCCTGATACATTTCAGCCAGCATCAGTCAGTTATTTTTAAGGCACTGATTGTCACGAGCTGGATTTAATCTAGATTTTCGATGCCAAGCCTAATCTGAGCATTGACTCTGAATATCAAGCTCTTGCTTGGCTACCAGAATTTATCTGGGTGCCAGCCAATAGGAAAGGGCAGGCCAAAAATATTTTGTTGTTTGCAGCATTCTTCATTTTGTTTTGGTTATATGAGTAAATGACGGCAGATAAAGACCTGTACGATCCATCCAGCCATCCAGTCTGCCCAACGTTTTTCACTTGGACTTTTTTTTTTTTAATGGACCAAAAAGCAAAACATCCAAAGCACAAAAGATAGATGTTCTTCTTTTTTGAAAATGAACTTCTTTCCTATTCAGATTTTGGACGTTTTTTGCAAAACATCTAAAGTCGGACTTAGACGTCATATCAAAAATGCCCCTCCCCGTCACACACTTTCTGGAAGTGTGCATTTGCAAGCTTTCTTACTTTAAGCAAGCAAACGCCTCCAACTTAGATTTGATCTAGCAGCACTAAAGTAAAACGTGCAATAACATGCAGTGTTGCTTTTGAGAACAAATGTCTATGAAAAATGTACAGAATAAAGGTTAACAATTTAAAAAAAGAGATGATTATAAAAATGGAAAATATAAACAAAAAGCTTGCTGAAGCTGAACAGATTTCATCATTCAAATAAGTAATAGAGTTTCCTCAACTTCCTCCCCAGAAGAGCACTTCAGTAATTCAAGATATATTTTGTTGACATAAGAACATAAATGTTGCAATATGGGGACAGACCGAAGGTCCATCAAGCTCAGTATCCTGTTTGTAACAGTGGCCAATCCAGGTCACAAGTACCTGGCAAGATTCCAAAGAGTAAAACAGATTTTATGCTGCTTATCCTAGAAATAAGCAGTGGATTTTTCAACTCCACATTAATAATGGCTTATGAACTTTTCTTGTAGAAAGTTAGCTAAACCTTTTTTAAACCCTGCTAAGCTAACTGCTTTCACTAGATTCTCTTGCAATGAATTCCAGAGTTTAATTACACACCGAGAGAAGAAATATTTTCTCTGATTTGTTCTAAATTTACTGCTTAGTAGCTTCATTGCATGTACCCTAGCCCTTGTATTTTTGGAATGAGTAAACAAGCGAGTCACGTCTACCTTATTATGAACTTTATTGTTCATTTGTTTGTTTTATGTATTGAGATATTGTAGTTTAATTATTATGTCATATGTTGATTGTAATCTGCCTAGAACAGCAGATGGAGGGTTATAATTATTTTAAAAATAAATATATAGCAACTGTTAATTTATTGAGGTAGGAGTAAGTCACGGACATTATAACAGATCTGGTTAATAATGTACTGGTGGAATCACCTAGAAAATATATGTCTGGATAAAAAAATATTACACACCAGGCATAGTTTGGAATCTGAATTTAAGTCAAGCAGGAAACTAGGATTTGTGCCAGTTGCTGAATAGCAGAAATACTTTACAGTCTGATCCTCTCCTGATCTCCTGTCTACCATAATAATGAATTGAGTGCCTCGTGTCTGCTTCTAATATTCATTGTGTTAAAAACCTCACTAAGAAAATGATGAACTGCTAAGGAGGTTCACATTTTTTTCAATGGAAAATACAAGTTTGTCACTAGGGGGGAAATTCTATAAATAGTGCTAAAGTTAGACACCAAAAAACTGGGCACCAAGCTAATATTCTGAAACGACAAAGGTGTGCACCAAGGGGCCCTTTTACTAATCTGCGTATGCGTGCCCTACGCATATCAATTTCATTTTTCACGTGCGTCCACTAAGCTCACCAGAATTTTCCAGCACATGTCGCTAACCAGGCGGTAATCAGCATTCTATGCGGATAGACCATTACCGCCCGGTTAACACACGAGACCTTACCGCCAGGTCAATGGGTGGCAGTAAGGTCTCAGGCCCAAAATGGATGCGTGCCAATTTTTATTTTGCCGCACGTCCATTTTCTGCCAAAAAAAGGCTTTTTTTGCAGGTGCGCTGAAAAATGGACCTACGCACGTCCAATATACACATCTACACCAGTGCAGGCCATTTTTCGCCACTCAGTGGGTGGCGATAAGGGCTCCCCATCGCATGGCTATGCGGTAAGAGTTCTCTTAATGCATGGCCATGTGTGCCGGGGTCTTTTTACCCGCTGCGGAGGGCCCTGATGCGTAACGTCCCCCGCTGTCAGCGCAGGGCCCTTTTTCCCGCAGCTTGGTAAAAGGGCCCCTATATTTTTAAAAGGCTTTCCAAGGACAGCTAAAATTATCTAATGTTCTAGGTGAACCTTCAGACATGTTCCCCTACTCGCCGTATTTAGCATTCACCCCTTCCTAGTCAACATCTCCCCTTCCCTACACCCTCAAATATCTAGTATATCTCCTTCCCTCCCCCGGCTATGTCCAGAATCTTTTCTTCCCTCCCTTAACCCTGCCATGTCCAGCATCTCACCCCTTCATTTCTCCCTGCTGCTGTCTACACCACTCCCTTCATGACACCACCCTGCTGCTGTCTACACCACTCCCTCCATGACACCACCCTATCTCCATCATCCATTGGATGACCCATCCAATGCTAACTTCCTGTCTGAGGGTGCTGCCCCGCCCCACACAGAATTCTGCTGTCCTAGGTGGATATCTACTATGCCCAGAAGCAGCACTATCTATGAGCTTTCTCCTGGTTTATGTTCATTAATTATAATCCTTTGGAAAATTTCTCCTGTGTTGTAAACTACAGAACATGAAACACTTCACTCTCTGTCAGAATAATAAAAACCCAATCTGTTTCCATTAAAAAGAGAAACTCTTCTTTTATTTAATTAGTTTTTCTATCGTTAGAGTATTCAATATGCAGAGAGTTTGTCTATACAGTATTTTAATGCTGTCCCTGACTGCAGTACACATCTTTCTTAAATGAAAATATAAGAGCTATTTTTAATCTAGTTCTTTTGTGCAGTCATTTGAAATGACATAGGAAATGTCAACGACATATCCTCTGACATTTCATATTGTTTTCAAAATGGAATAATTTTTAACAAATGAAAATTTCTTTTTTTTAAAAAAAATTTAATTAATAGTGCACATGTGAGGGAGGCTATAGAACGCTGCCCTTAAGGATACTCCCTTAGTGTTAGAGCCACCTTATGGGCCAAAGTCCCGCCCAAGGGGGAAGTGACATGGGAGGGGTGGAGCCAGGAGGGCATGGTCCAGGAAGTATAAATGCCCGGGGAAAAGCTAAGTTAAGGAGGCCCACAATGCACTCAACTGCATTTGCCCCTACCACGTATATGTGAACTGCAGCTGCTACAATCAGACCAAGTTCAAATTGAAACCTTGCAACTTTGGATTTTTGACCTAAGCAGCTGCTAGAGACAACTCTGGGGAACCAGGCCAGAGACAAGTAAAGTCTGCCATACTGAGAGACGGTAATGTATGTCGTGGCCCTGAAGGAACAAGGCAATGGAGAAACTTGTTACATCTCAGGAATGTTTTTGTGTTTCTTTTATCTCCCCCACCTGTGAATGGAATAGCATTTTCCTTTACTTGCACCCATTGTGTGGATCCAGTTTGTCCTGACAGGCCCGCGTCGCTCACATTACCACAGCATACTGGACTAGATTCTGTAAATGGTGCCCAAATTTGAGTGCCAAGAAAATAAGTGCTAAGCGCTACTCTATAAATGGCCCTCCGAGTTGGCCGCTGTTTGTAGAATAGCGTTTAGCACCAGGATCCGCGCCCAATTTTGGGCACGAGGATTTACACTGACTGAAACCTGGTGTAAACCCTCGTGCCTAAATTAGGCACAGATCCCCCAAATTCTATAATACTGCACACATCTTTAGTGCAGGGGCGTAGCCAGACTTCAGTGGGAGGGGGGGTCCAGAGCCTGAGGTGAGGGGGCACATTTTGGCCCTCCCGGTGCCACCGAACCCCCCCACCACTTTTGACCCCCCCCCGGCACCTGCGCCAATCCCCCATCCCTTTCGACCACCCTCCCGCCGCCGCTAACCCTCCCCCACCACCGCCAGGTACCTTTGCTGGTAGGGGTCCCCAGCCCCTGCCAGCTGAAGTCCCCTTCAATGCCGGTCTCCGAGTCTGGCGCGTTGGCTGATCTGGATTCTGTTTCTGTGAGACCTGACGTCCTGCAGGTTCCTACGTGCAGGACGTCAGCACTCACAGAAACAGAATCCAGATCAGCAATGCGCTGGAGACTGGCGCTGAAGAGGACTTTGGCTGGCAGGGGAGGGTTGGCAGCGGCAGGAGGGGGGGGGGTCGGTGGCGGGGGTGTGTGAAAGCAGGGTGCCAGGGCTAAATCTGGGGGGGGGGCCCATGCCCCGTGGCCCCACCTAGCTACGCCCCTGCTTTAGGGGCCCCCCATGCCCCTTACATGGCCACTCCCCCCTTTCAGTTGCACACTAAAAAGTGTACATGCACATTTTTATAATATACTGCCTAGCAAGATGTGCACATAATTTCAAATTGTTGTCAGTGCCAATAATTGATTATTACAAATCTTTTATACCCAGGTCCAGATATTTTTTAAACAATATTCTTATTAATTTCATGGGGATGTGAGTAATGGATCTGTCAGATACCCATGTCACCACCGTTTAGGCTATATATATGAGCCAGGCATTTTTCTTATGGTGGGCATGTATTCTTCATTGATCCAAACTTTTTAATATTTAAACTTTCACCCGACATTTCCTCCTAAATGTTCTATCTTATAGTATAATTACACTTAGCTTTTTCCATATCTTCTGTTCTTTTTCTTTTTTCTTATTTGTTTGAATAATTAAATACGGAGACGTTCATTCATCCCCATGAAATTAATAAAAATATTGTTTAAAAAATATTTGGAGCTGGGTACAAAAGATTTGTTATAAAGAACCCCCTCCAGTAAAATTGATATTGATACTGGGATTAGTGAATAATTGATTATTAGCTCCCAATTATTGGTACTAATTGGCTCATTACTCAATTAAGTAAGTTGTGTGCCTGAATTTGTGTGTGAAATTTTGAGTGCCATTGATAGAATCTGGGGGACTAATCTTATTTAGCCCACCTCTACTTCTACTACTACTAGTGAATAAACATGTGGATAAAGGTGAACCAATCAATATTGTGTGTCTGGATTTTTAAAAGGCATTTGACAAAGTAGCTCATGAAAGACTCCTGAGGAAAGTAGAAAGCCATGGGATAGGACGTAATGTCCTATTGTGGATTAAAAACTGTGAAAAGGTAGAAAGGTAGGGTTAAATGGTCAGTATCTCAACAGAGAAGGCTAGATAATGGAGTTCCCCAGGGGTCTGTGCTGAGACAGTTTCTTTTTAACATGTTTATAAATGATCTAGAGATGGAAGTAACTAGTGAGGTAATTTGCTGATGACACAAAGTAATTTAACGTTGTTAAATCCCAAGAGGATTGTGAAAAATTACAAGAGGACCTGACTGGGAGACCTGGGCATCCAAATGCCAAATGACATTTAATGTGAGTACGTGCAAAGTGATGCATGTTGGAAAGAGGAACCCAAACTATAGCTACGTGATGCAAAGTTCCACATTATGAGTCATCATTGATGATACCTTGAAACCCTCTGCTCAGTGTGCAGGGGCGGCTAAGAAAGCAAATAAAAAGTTAGGAATTATTAGGAAAGGAACGGAAAATAAAAACAAGGTTGTCATAATGCCTTTGTATCAATTCATGGTGCAACTGCAGCTTGAATACTGTGTGCAATTCTGATCACCACATCTCAAAACAGATATACTGGAATTAGAAAAGGTATAGTAACATAGTAGATGACGGCAGAAAAAGACCTGCATGGTCCATCCAGTCTGCCCAACAAGATAAACTCATATGTGTATACCTTACCTTGATTTGTACCTGTCTTTTTCAGGGCACAGACCGTACAAGTCTGCCCAGCAGTATTTCCTGCCTCCCAACCACCAGTTCTGCCTCCCACCTCCGGCTCTGGCACAGACCGTATAAGTCTGCCCTCCACTATCCTCGCCTCCCAACTACCAACCTCTCTTCCCCCACCTGCTCCGCCACCCAATTTCGGCTAAGCTTCTGAGGATCCATTCCTACTGCACAGGATTCATTTATGCACATCCCACGCATGTGTATAGAGAAGGGCAACGGAAATGATAAAGGGGATGGGGGTGACTTCACTATGAAGAAAGGCTAAAGCAACTAGGGCTCTCCAGCTTGGAGAAGAGACGGCTGAGGGGAGATATGATAGAGGTGTATAAAATAATGAGTGGAGTGGAAAGGGTAGACGTGAAGCATATGTTTACGCTTTCCAAAAATACTAGGACTGGGGGGGGGGGGGGGGGGGGGAGCACACAGTGAAACTAAGAAGTGAATTTAAAACAAACCGAAGAAAATATTTCATCACTCAGTGTGTAATTAAACTCTGGAATTCATTTTTAGAGAATGTGGTTAAAGTGGTTAGCTTAGGGCCCTGATGGCGAACCTATGACACGCGTGTCAGTACTGACACGCGTAGCCATTTTCGGTGACACGCGGCCGCATGTGGCCGCATACAGAGAAGCAGCGGAGTTCCTTGCTGACACCCGGGGCGGATCGCCAATGCGCCCCCCCCAGGTGCAGCGCGACCTCCCCCCCCCCCCCCGGTGCATGTTTACCCGCTGGGAGGGTGCCGTGTGCGCTCCTATTGGCTCCCTCCGAGTCCTCCGCTTGTTCCCTCCCTGCTGCTCCCTCTGCCCCGGCCGTTAGGGGATCTTTGACCTCACTTCCGGCCGGCGGAGCAGAGAGCAGCGGAATGCCGTGGGGGACGCATCTCTGAGGGCCCTGTGATCACCATTACCAGCAACCATCATCCAATCTACTGTTCTGGGGTGTCGTGGATTTGTAATTGACCATCATTACTGAGATAGGTGAGGGGGAGGCTGGGAGAGGCGAGGGCATGTGCTATGGGTGCCGTTTCCCGCCATTAGAAATAGCGGCAGCCATCTTAATTTACATAAGGTGGTCAGTTAGGCTAGTTAACCCCTAATTGCCTGCAGGGCTAACAGGCTATCTATAATTCTATCTTCTGTCACTGCCCCCCTGATGGAGAACCCAAAAAATAAAAAACCAAGGTTAAGTAAAGGAAGTGGTAGTAGCAGTAGCCGACCCTTTCAAGAGACATGGACCGAGATGTATGGCATTATAGAAAAAAATGGCAGATCATTTTGCGTTCTATGTACTGAAACGGTAGTAAGCAGAACGTGGAATATAAATAGACATTTTGAAACTAATCATTCCCAGCTCTTGAAAAAAAGTTAGGATGAAAGGAAGGAATACATTTCCAGGCAGCTACACTTTTATAAGAGCCAAACTAATTCCATCCTTACATTTGTAAAAGGTTCTACAAATTTAACATCTGCAAGTTTGAGCATTGCTCACTCCATAGCTCAGCATGGAAAAGCACTCAGTGAGGGAGGATTTATTAAAGAAACTCTCCTAAGATGTGCACCAGTTCTATTTCACGATATGCAGAATAAAGATGCAATTATTAAGAGAATATCTGAGTTACCAGGAAATTTGGAGTGCCTGGATCTGATTACCAGACACTTTTAGCACCCTGAAAAATATAGCAATGGCTTTACTCACAATTTTTCCCTCTATGTACTTTTGTGAAACCTTATTCTCAGCGTTAAATAATATCAAAACCAACAAAAGAAACAGATTGAAAGATGAAGTTAGTAGCGCTTGCTTGGGCTTGAAGTGTACAAAATACCAACCTTCAATTGAAGATTTAGCCAATGAAATTCAGCAACAAAAAAGTCACTAATAGGCAGATTAGTTAAAGAATTCCCCCTCCCTCTCACTTATCTTAGTTCACGGCAGGGGCGTAGCCAGCCTTCCGTGGGAGAGGGGTCCGAGCCCGGGGGGAGGGGGCACATTTTAGCCCTCCCCCCGGCGCCGCCCCCCCCCACCGCCGACATTGCCGCCCCCCCTCCTGCCGCGAACCCGCCGCCGCTGCAGCCTACCTTTACTTTTGCTGGCGGGGGATCCCACTCCCCGCCAGCAGACGTCTTCTTCTTAGTCGCTTCCCGCTCTTCAATTTGTTTGCTGACGTCCTGCACGTTGTACGTGCAGGACGTCAGCAAACAAATTGAAGTGCAGGAAGGACTGAGAAGACGTCGGCTGGCGGGGAGTGGGATCCCCCGCCAGCAAAAGTAAAGGTAGGCGGCGGCGGGGGCGGGTTCGCCGGGAGGGGGGTCCTGGGGTGAATCTGCGGGGGCCCCGGCCCCCTCAGGCCCCACGTAGCTACGCCACTGGTTCACGGCACCCCACACAAGTTAAATAATATCAAGACCAACAAAAGAAACCGACTGACAGATGAACAAAGAAGTCACTAAGTAGGTAAGTTAAATAATTAGTTTTTGGTTTATTAAATACAGTTATATATTACAATTATACATTTTTGTTATTTAAACTATAAATATCGCGAAATTATGGTTTTTTTCTCGAAGTGACACACCACCCGAGTTATGCTCGGTTTTTTGGCGAATTTTGACACACCAAGCTCAAAAGGTTGCCCATCACTGGCTTAGGGGGAAACAGTTAAAAACACTTTTGTTTTTAAAGGCATTTGGGGAAATAGAGGGTGCCAAGAGTTAAAAGGATGGGTGGCACAGGCATGGCTGCTATCATTATTTTTTTTTTGTTGTTCAATCATTTTTATTAATTTGGATATAACAATAAAAAAGGAAATTAAGTACCATTGACTTAATAACAGTTTAACAAGTTAGAACATGTACACTGACTTATAGAAAAATTATGGACAGTGCTATCATTATTTTTAATGCTGCTTGGTATATATTTGATGGTTTTTTTTAATAATGTGTATGTGATTTTGTAATCCACTGAGAATGAAGGATTGAGCAGAATAGAAATTGTGATAAATAAATAAGTAAATAAATAAAAGGCTACAAGCCGTTATTAAGATGGACTTGGGGAAATCCACTGCTTATTTCTAGGATAAGCAGCATAAAATCTGTTTTACTCATTTGGGATCTTGCCAGGTATTTGTGACCTGGATTGGCCACTGTTGGAAACAGGATACTGGGCTTGATGGACCTTTGGTTTGTCCCAGTTTGGCACTGCTTATCTACTATATTAAAAAGCACCTCCATCGTTCTGAAGCTGACCGTGGCACATTGAAGTGAAGGGTTCGTAAGGTTCGTCAGTCTGTCACCATCTCTCTCTGTCCCACCCTTGCGTCAAAACATGATGACGTCGAGGGTGGAACAGTGAGAGCGAAGGGCACGTCACACGCATGAGGGTGTTGTCGTCCCTCCCTTCCTCCATCCCTCCCTTCCAGTTCCAGGCCCCCTCCCTCCGATTTTTAAAAGTCATATTCACTTACCAAGTCAGGGTTACGGCGGCCGGCAGCAGCGGTAAAACGTGTGCAGGCTCGGCCCTTCTCTCTCTTTCTCAGCTGTGGTCCCGCCCTCATTTCCTGTTTCCGCAAAGGTGGGACCACAGCTGAGAAAGAGAGAGAAGGGCTGAGCCTGCACGCGTTTTACCGCTGCTGCCGGCCGCCGTAACCCTGACTTGGTAAGTGAAGATGACTTTTAAAAAATTGGTGGGAGGGGGCCTGGAACTGGAAGAGAGGGAGGGAGGAAGGGAGGTACGACGACTCTGGAACTGGGAGGGAGGGGGCCCCCTGGAACTAGGAGGGAGGGAGGAAGGAGGGAGGGGGACCCTGGAACTGGGAGGAAGGGAGGGAGGGAGGGGGACCCTGAAACTTGGAGGGAGGGAGGGGACCGTGAAACTCGGAGGGAGGGGGATGACCCTGGAACTCGGAGGGAGGGAGGGGGACAAACCTGGAACTCGGATGGAGGGAGGGGGACGACCCTGGAACTCGGAAGGAGGGAGAGAGGTAGGAGATGACCCTGGAACTCGGAGGGAGGGAGGCAGGGAGGGGGGATGACCTTGGAACTCAGAGGGAGGGAGGGAGAACGACCCTGGAACTTGGAGGGACAGAGGTGGGATGACCCTGGAACTCGGAGGGACGGAGAGAGGTAGGAGATGACCCTGGAACTCGGAGGGAGGGAGGCAGGGAGGGGGGGATGACCCTGGAAGTCAGAGGGAGGGAGGGAGGGAGGGGGGGACGACCCTGAAACTCGGAGGGACAGAGGTGGGATGACCCTGGAACTCGGAGGGACGGAGGGAGGGAGGGGGGACGACGACCCTGGAACACGGAGGGAGGGGGGGAGACTGGAACTGGGAGAGAGGGAGGGAGGGGAGCCCTGGCACACACTCTCAATCTCACACACACACTCTCTCTCTCTCACAGACACACTCTCACGGACACACTCGCACCCAGTCTCACTCTCTCTCTGTCACACACACACACACTCGCACATTCACTCTCTCTCTCTCACACAGTCACTCTCACACACACTCTCTCAAACATACACACTCCCAGGAAAACCTTGCTAGCGCCCGTTTCATTTCTTTGAGAAACGGGCCTTTTTTTACTAGTGTTCTTATGTTATGTTTGATGGTAAACCTTAAATAAACCTTTTGGATTGAATGCTCAAATCATTTTTTTCTGAGTTTTGACAACTTGTTTTCTGTTGCAATATTTTTTTGAAGGGGATTGTTTTGAATGAGATCCTGAATCCAACAATCTTTCAGGCCTGGCAGCATCTGACATCATTTTTTTGTTATAAACAGAGCCTTTCCAGGGTTGATGCGAGTCTGCCTCCCGCCTCAGTGACACTCGAAAGGAGCATTATGTGAGCAAATTTGAGTTAAGTTGTCTGTGCTATTACTGTCTAATTGTTTATGGATCTGTTTTTGTCCTTTTTTTGCAGTAATTTGGACCTGGTGACCCTGATGCAGCAATCGAAACGCTGGCCATCATTGGTCCCAGTGGCATAGCCAAGGGTGGGCCCAGGCCCACCCACTTTGTTCTCAGGCCCACCCAGTAGCAGCACACCTATGATGTGGCTGGCAGGGATCCCCAAGCCCCACCAGCCGAAAGCTCCCAACAACTGTCCCTCCTGCATACCTTCTAAATAGCAGATCATCGCCTGCAGCGAGAAGCAACGGATACATACTGTTCGCACTGGCCCCACAGCCTTCCCTCTGATGTATTACCGATTATGTGGAAACAGGATGTTGCCTCAGAGGGAAGGCTGTGGGGCCAACATGAGTACTGTGTATTAGTTGCTGCTCGCTGCCGGTGAAAATCTGCTATTTAAAAGGTACGCAGGGGAGGGGGGGGGGATGTTTGAGAGACCATATGGCATGCAGGCGAGAGAGAGTGGGACCAAATCACTTGTGGGACAGGGCGGAGTTCTTCTGCCCACCCATCTTTGGTCCAGGCCCACCCAAACTTGGGTGTCTGGCTACACCCCTGGTTGGTCCTGTTCTATACCGAAGGAGAAACAGACTTGAATGCAAAGTTAAGTACAAGCACTTTTTTATTTAAATAGTTTGTAACAAATATGAAGACAGTTAGTACATAAAAGCAAGAGTATTTTATGGAGGTTTTTTTTTTTTTTTTGCCTGTGATGAAGCTAAAAAGCATTTTGGGCTTTTAAGCCTTGAGCTTTTGCCAGCCTATTGTGGCTTCTTGAGGCTTTTTCCTCCATTTTTTGAACAGATTCAAGACTTATGCATTGTTTGTTCATGAATTTTTTAAGGATCCCTTACTGTGATTTTGTTTTGTTGGAAGTCTTTAATAAAAACACTCACAACCATAGGCTGAATACACTGACTGGTAAATTTATCATATATCGTTTATTAAAATTTGCTATACCGCATTGATTAATCGGATCGCAGTGGTTTACAATACATAAAACAATAAAATAAAGTAATAAAAAGAACTCTATTTAAAAAGACAGAAAGACCTTACAAGGTCAACTGAGAAAAAGGCATCACACGTTCTTAGTCATATATCATGCATTGTGTTCAGTGAATTCTAGTTATTCCCTTAGGTAAAGTATCAAACGCCTGGGTAAAAAACATAGCATGTTTTTAACATGGACCTGAATTTTATTTTTGCACTTTCCTCAGGGAAGTTTATTCCATAATGTTGGTGCTAGTCAGTAAAAAGCACTCTTGCATATGCTCTCCCAGATTTCTTAAGTGCACTAATGAACCAAATAAAAAAGGCCAGACTATCCTATGGCCAGGACGTTCCTAGTTGTTTCATAAGCCATTAGCCTTATTGTCTCATATAGGTTGTGGAGAATCTGTATTCACTGATTCAGTGGCGTAGCTACGGGTGGGCCTGGGTGGGCACAGGCCCACCTATTCTTGGCTCAGGCCCATGCAACTGCAGTGCCACACTGTTCTCTTCCCCCTCTCCTCTGCGGCATCCTGGCATCTGTGTTCCGGTCTCTGAACCCCTGTGTTGGTACAGGCATCTTTGGCACTTGCAGCGATTTATTCTCGTTGCTTGCGCCGGCCTTTTAGGCTTCCATCTGCCGCGTTCCTCCAGACAGGAAGCAGGCAATGACATCAGCGAGGGTGGGACATGGTAGATGGAAGCCTGTGGGGCTGGTGCAAGCAGCGAGAATGAATAGCTGCAGGCGCCAAGGATGCCTGTACTGACATTGAGGAGGGACGGAGTTCAGAGACTAGAGCACAGATGCCTGGACGCCACGGAGGAGATGGAGAAGATGTGGGGTAGGTGAAAAAAACTCTATGTTCTTAAAAAATATCTCAGAGAAGATACTTGTGGTGTGGTTGGGGGGGGGGGGGGGAGGGAGCACGTGCACATGGAAGAGCCCATCCAGTTTGCTTCTGGGCCCATCCAAAATACCGAGTCTGTCTACGCCTCTGCACTGATTCTTTCCTATGGAATGCAGATTGTGCATGTACGTTTTTGTAAATAGTGTCGGTTGGAAACCACACTGGAAGCATGGTCTGAAAATATCTTCCAGTCTAACACGGAGGTCTTATGCTGTCACAGATAGCTTTTTCAGCCTTTACAGTTGGTGAAGTTAACCCATGTGATCGACCACTGGTGATAAAAGAAACTCATGATGATCAAAGACCTTACCCCAGCATGACTGGTTGCACAGAAAGACAGAGCTACCTCCTAGTATCATCCATTATCCTTTCCTATGTTTTTGGTCTCATTCATTAAACCAATTGTCTCTAATTGTTCTCATACCTCACACTAACATTATTGGCTTTTGTCTCACCTAGAATGTAAACCACATTGAATCCTGGAAAGGGGATATTAGGGGTATATAAGGATTGATTTGATTTAATTAATCCTTTTCAGAGCACTTCCTTACTAGACTACACTTCCAGCCCAGTCACCTGGCAGCATTAAGGGAGTAATTCTATAAATTTTGCTAACATTTATGTGCCAATTACATATCCAAATGTTTACAATACTGCCCGTGTGACATTTGGTCTCCTGTTAGAGAGTATGTTATATTTACTACGTAGCATCAATCGTGCTGATCTCTTATTTGACAATGCTTTTAACACTCTGGGGTCCTTTTACTAAGGTGCGCCGAAAAATGGCCCGCGCTAGTGTAGACGCGTGTATTGGGCACACGCAGGTCCATTTTTCAGCGCACCTGCAAAAAAGGCCTTTTTGTTTTGGCCGGCAATGGACATGCGACAAAACGAAAATTGGCGCGCGTCCATTTTGGGCCTGAGACATTACCGCCACCCATTGACCTTGTGGTAAGGTCTCACGCGTTCACCAGATGGTAATCATCAGTGCGTACAATGCCGATTACTGCCTGGTTAGTGCCGCACACCGGAAAATAAAAAACATTTTCCAGCACACTTAGCAGATGCAAGTCAAAACCCTAGTGGTTAGGGTGGTGGACTTTGGTCCTGGAGAACTGAGTTCGATTCCCACTTCAGGCACAGGTAGCTCCTTGTGACTCTGGGCAAGTCACTTAACCCTCCATAGCGCCATGTAAGCCGCATTGAGCCTGCCATGAATGGGAAAGCACGGGATACAAATGTAACTAAAATAAATTACCGCCCAGGCCACGCGGTAGCTCAAAATTGATGCATGTAGGACGTGCGTACTCGCCTACGCAGCTTAGTAAAAGGACCCCTTTAATTTTTGGATATGACGCTGATATGGTGTATTCCCTTTTTGTGCTTTACTTCTGACTATTTAATGGTGTTAGGTGGGGCTAGGGGGTGGGGTGGGGACCAGGTTTTATGGTTCCTTTTTCTTTGGATGTTATTCTCTTGGGTTGGTGAATATGCTCTTGTTGTGATACTTTGTTTGGGGAATGATACCTCCCATTTGGACATGTTTATATATCTGTATTCTACTTTAATAAAATATTGAACTTACAAAAAGAATACTACCTGTGTATGTGCATACATGGAGGGGCATTTTCAAAAGGATGACGTCCATCTTGCATGTATTTTCAAACAGGAAATACATAGAGATTTCCTGTTTGAAAATATGTGAGATGGACGTCCACGTGCTGGAGATGTCCAGAATGGACAACCATTTTACAAACTGGAATGTCCAAATTAGGAATGGGTAAAACAAGGGACATGGACGTCTGTATGGCAGCATTCTTAGAAATTGTCCATACAACCATCCCTGTAGAGCAGAGGGGTAGCCTAGTGGTTGGTGCAGTGGACTGTAAACCAAGGGAATCAGGTTAAAATCCCAATTTAACTCTTTTATTCTGTAATTGTGAGCTTTCCAGGAACAGAAAAATATTTTAAAGACTTGGCTTTTTACGTCAGCTTTTGGTACCATCTAGCCAGGCTTCTCTTTCTCTCTTTTTTTGGACCATCTCTTTTCAGGAGTACCTTATCCAGGGGTGTGCTGGTAAAATTTTAACAACAGGCTCTTTCTCTGGATGTAGCCAGCTCTGCAGTTTGAAGGGCCAGGGGTGGCTGGGGGGGGAGAGGGGGAGAAACACTTGCCTCTCTCTCCTCCCTCCCTTTGTGCGGGCACGCTAGGCATACCTTTGCTGGCAGCCAATAAATGGACTGCCACCATTCCCTACGTCTTGCTCTGAGCAGCATGCTGGAACTTCTCTCACATGCTCGAGAAGTCCCAGCCTGCTGCCCAGAGCTGTAAACAAGGAGCGGGGAGCAGCAGTAGTCTATTTACTTGGCTGGCAGGGCTCAGCATTCTAACCAGCAAAGTAAAAGAGAATTCAGCAGGGGGCCCAAGCCCACATTTTGGGAGCCAGTTGTTAAAGTAGCCATGGAGGGCCCTACTTTAACAACCGGCTCCCAAAATTCTTAAAAACTTAACAACCGGCTCTTGCGAGCCTGTGAGAGCCTGCTCCAGCACACCACTGACCTTATCCCTTCCCCTCTTTTTCCTTCCTCCCCACCCTCTTTCCCGCTGCTTAGGCCCTGTCCCTATCTCTGACCTTAACTTGTATGACTGGCTTTTATCTTTGTAGTTCCTTTCTGTTTTGAGGTTTTTTTTAACTTATGGAAACCGCTTTGATTGGCTAAGTTGGCAAAGGCAGTATAGCGAGTGCAAACTAAGCTAAACTAAACTACTATACCTGAATGTACACCACTTCAATATCCTTCAGACTTGCAGCTGTCTTATATCTTTAGGGTCCAACAGCTACGTTTGCTACCTGCCCCCTGCTTGTCATTCTTCTTGCTCCTCCTCCTCAGCGTCAGCGTGCACAGGAGGAGCAAGAAGAAAGAAGATCAGGGGCAGGCAGCGAACGCGGCTGTGCCAGAGACCGCGCTGAAGAAGGCTTCAGCTGGCTGGGGTTGGGGACCCCCGCCATCCAAACCAGGGGACCAGATGAAATTTGCGGGGGCTCAGGCCCCCTGGCCCCACATAGCTACGCCCCTGCATAAATACGTACATAACTTAATGAATACTGTGAGTTATGTGCATATGACTGGAACATAGGTGTGTGCATTTACACCAGCTCTATGGTTGACGTGGAGGGGCATAATTGAACGTGAACACCCATCTATATGGGCGTCTATCTCCGAGAACGGATACGTGAAGGGGCGGGACAAACCGTATTTTGGAAAAAAATGGGCATCCATCTTTTTTCCGATAATACGGTTTGTGCCCGGCAAATGCATCGGAGTTGTGCAGATTTGAGCTGAGCGGTTTCGTTTTTCAGTGATAACGGACACCGAAGGCGCCCAGCTCAAAAACGAACAAATCCAAGGCATTGGGTCATGGGAGGGGCCATGATTCGTAGTGCACTGGCCCCCCTCACATGCCAGGACACCAGTCGGGCAACCTAGGGAGCAATTGTAACAATTAAAATAAAAAGTTAACTACCTCTGAAGTCCATAGCTCCCTTCCCTTGGGTGCTGAGCCCCTCAAATCCCCCCCCAAAACCCACTCCCCACAACTCTACACCATTACCATAGCACTTATGGCTGAAGGGGGGCACCTAGATGTGGGTACAGTGGGTTTTGGGAGCGGTTTGGAGGGCTCCCATTTACCAGCATAAGTGTAACAGGTAGTGGGGGGGGGGGGGGGAGGATGGGCCTGGGTCCACCTGGCTGAAGTCCACTGCACCCACTAACAACTGCTCCAGGGACCTGCATACTGCTGCGATGGAGCTGGGTATGACATTTGAGGCTGGCATACAGGCTGGGAAAAAAAGTTTTTAAAGTTGTTTTTTTTGGGTGGGAGGGGGTTAGTGACCACTGGGGGAGTCAGGGGTGGTCATCCCCGATTCCCTCCGGTGGTCATCTGGTAATTTAGGGCACTTTTTTGGGACTTGTTTGTGAAAAAAAAAAAGGGTCCAAAAAAAGTGACCTAAATTCGCGCTAAAAACGCCTTTCTTTTTTTGATTATCGGCCAAGGACGCCCATCTCTCCTCGGCCGATAAACACGCTCCAGTCCCGCCTTCACCACGCCTCCGACACATCCCCGTCAACTTTGGCCATTTCCGCGACAGATTGCAGTTGAAGACGCCCAAAATCAGCTTTCGATTATACCGATTTGGGCGCCCACGGGAGAAAGACACCCATCTCCCGATTTGGGTCAAAATATGGGCGTCTTTGTCTTTCGAAAATATGGCGGATAAGGTCTCATGCTTAGGGGCATATGCACTCGTATTCCCTTTTAGCCTTATATCCTATAAAGGAAAATAGATGTTTACTTTCATTTATAGAATATGCGCTAATCAGGTGCCCTCTGATCGTATGTGTATAGGAGCATTGTTATAGCATTGCCCTCAGTGAAACAGTTACTTTTCATTGTATTAGAACAGTGGTATTGAAACTCTAATTCTAAATGTGCTATTCTTCATCTAATGAGAGGCACACTCTGAAATCTGGTTATCTCTTGGTGAGCTGATGATGAAGATAACTGAGTTCCATCCTCGTAACTGTTTTATATCCCTAATCAAGAAATACCCTGAATGGTTTCTTTATCTTCTTGTACAGCATTGCCGGATACAGATCTCAGTAAATTATCACAAATGTCATGTTTCATCTCAGACAAGAGGGGCTTATGAACTCCTGTAATTTGACTAGCTTTCTATGAATCCTCAGGATCTATAGCAGACCTGCTACCCGTTATACTGACATTCAGGACAGAGCGTTCTCTAAGAACAGAGCGTTCTCTAAGAACCAGCAGGATATCAGTATCCTCACAAATGGGTGACATTGCTCAGTAGAGCCCCGATTGCAGAATGTCAAATAAGCTCTAACGGCAGCCATTATTCAGTGGCAGTATCTAGGAAGTCAAGTACAGTCAGCGATCGTCAGCGGACTTTACTTCAGCTTGAACAAAGATGGATTTTTAGATTACAATTGCTTGAACCCATGGAAGGGCATAATCGAACGGAGTGCCCAAGTTTTCCTGAGGACGTCCTCGTAGGATGTCCCGGCGAAGGGGCGGGGAAACCCGTATTATCGAAACAAGATGGGCGTCCATCTTTCATTTCGATAATACGGTTGGGGACGCCCAAATCCTGACATTGAGGTCGACCTTAGTGATGGTCGTCCCCGGTTTTCGGCGGTAATGGAAACCGAGGACACCCATCTCAGAAACGACCAAATCCAAGCCCTTTGGTCGTGGAAGGAGCCAGCATTCGTAGTGCACTGGTCCCCCTCACGTGCCAGGACACCAACCGGGCACCCTAGGGGGCACTGCAGTGGACTTCAGAAATTGCTCCCAGGTGCATAGCTCCCTTACCTTGGGTGCTGAACCCCCCAACCACCCCCCCCCCAAATCCCACTCCCCACAACTGTACACCACTACCATAGCCCTAAGGGGTGAAGGTGGGCACCTACATGTGGGTACAGTGGGTTTCGGATGGGTTTTGAAGGGCTCACATTTACCACCACAAGTGTAACAGGTAGGGGGGGATGGGCCTGGGTCCGCCTGCCTGAAGTACACTGCACCCACTAAAACTGTTCCAGGGACCTGCATACTGCTGTCAGGGAGCTGGGTATGACATTTCAGGCTGGCATAGAGGCTGGTAAAAAATATTTTTAAAGTATTTTTTTAGGGTGAGAGGAGGTTAGTGACCACTGGGGGAGTAAGGGAAGGTCATCTCCGATTCCCTCCGGTGGTCATCTGGTCAGTTCGGTTACCTTTTTGAGGCTTGATCGCAAGAAAAAATGGACCAAGTAAAGTCAGCCAAGTGCTCGTCATGGACGCCCTTCTTTTTCCCATTATCAGCCGAGGACGCCCATGTGTTAAGCACACCCCAGTCCTGCCTTCGCTATGCTTCCGACATGCCCCTGTGAACTTTGGTCGTCCCCGCGACGGAAAGCAGTTGAAGGCACCCAAAATCGGCTTTCGATTATACCGATTTGGGCGCCCACGGGAGAAGGACGCCCATCTCCCAATTTGTATCAAAAGATGGGTGCCCTTTTCTTTCGAAAATAAGCCTGTAAGGGTTAAATTCGCACCTCGATTGGTGCCATTTTTTCTGAATATAAAACCTTTTTATTTGCACTTTTTTTGTGATTGGCTGAAACATCCTGGGCATCTGATGTCATGTCTTCTTTAAATAGGCGCCATTTTGAGCATGCTCCGTGGATGCACGGTTTTTTATGACCTATTGAACGAAGCTTTATTGTGTATGTATTTGTAAGTGGATCCTGCTTTCTGTTTTCTTCTTTTTTGTACACTATGAAACATCTTGAGTAATACATTCTTTCGTGTGTTTATTGTAAGAATTGTTCTTGCCATCTGGACCCTGAAGCAGTTTTAACAAAACGCTGGCCACCGTTGGCCCGAGGGCAAGGTAGCATTTTGAGACATCTACCACTTGCCGTCTCTGTGCTCCATCTTATATAATAATACTCACTAT
Organism: Microcaecilia unicolor; assembly: GCF_901765095.1. Taxonomy (NCBI): domain Eukaryota; kingdom Metazoa; phylum Chordata; class Amphibia; order Gymnophiona; family Siphonopidae; genus Microcaecilia; species Microcaecilia unicolor. The sequence goes on from NC_044038.1 coordinate 23,978,506, forward strand.
GAACCTGGCTGCCTGTGTCCGTAACTTTGGGCTCCGAGGCACCAGCTGATGTCACTGGACGTGATCAAGTTGGAATCTGTTTGTGTGCGTGCGTCAAACGTCAGATGCATGAACACAAACTGATTCCAACTTTATCATTCCTCCACGATTCCACGCTGCGCGGCCGAGAACAGGACTTCGGCTGGCGGGGGTTGGGGTCCCCTGCCAGAACAGGTTCGCAACTGCAGCGGGGGAGGTTTGGCGGTGGGAAGGGGGGCTCGAGAGGGTCACGACAGGGGGGTCCAGGGGTCAGGAACTCCGAGGGGGGGGTCTGGAAATCAGAGGGAGGGGGTCTGCTAATCGGAGGGAGGAAGGCAGGGAGGTGGGATCTGCAAATTGGAGGAAGGGAGGCACGGAGGTGGGGTCATGGAACTCGGACAGCAGGAGGGAGGGGTCTGGAACTCAGAGGGGGGTCTGGAATGGGGGAGGGATGGGGGTCCGGACTTCGGAGGAGGGGACAAGAGGGGAGGAGGGGGGGAATGCACCACCTGTACAAAAACTAAAAAAAAAAAAAGAGGGGAAGACCTTGGAAACTAGAGGGAGGGGGGACGGATGATGACGACGACCTTGGACACGGAGGAAGGGGGCGACGACCCTGGAACACGGAAGAAGGGGGGACACTGGAACTGGGTGGGAGGGAGGGACCCCAGGCACACACACTCTCTCTCACAGACACAAACTCGCACACAGTCTCACTCACTCTGTCACACACACACACACACACACACTTGCAAATTCACTCTCTCTCTCTCACACAGTCACTTTCATACACACTCTCTCAAACATACACACTCCGAGAAAAACCTTGCTAGCGCCTGTTTCATTTGTGCATGAAACGGGCCTTTTCTACTAGTTTATTTACATACAGTGGGGGAAATAAGTATTTGATCCCTTGCTGATTTTGTAAGTTTGCCCACTGACAAAGACATGAGCAGCCCATAATTGAAGGGTAGGTTATTGGTAACAGTGAGAGATAGCACATCACAAATTAAATCCGGAAAATCACATTGTGGAAAGTATATGAATTTATTTGCATTCTGCAGAGGGAAATAAGTATTTGATCCCCCACCAACCAGTAAGAGATCTGGCCCCTACAGACCAGGTAGATGCTCCAAATCAACTCGTTACCTGCATGACAGACAGCTGTCGGCAATGGTCACCTGTATGAAAGACACCTGTCCACAGACTCAGTGAATCAGTCAGACTCTAACCTCTACAAAATGGCCAAGAGCAAGGAGCTGTCTAAGGATGTCAGGGACAAGATCATACACCTGCACAAGGCTGGAATGGGCTACAAAACCATCAGTAAGACGCTGGGCGAGAAGGAGACAACTGTTGGTGCCATAGTAAGAAAATGGAAGAAGTACAAAATGACTGTCAATCGACAAAGATCTGGGGCTCCACGCAAAATCTCACCTCGTGGGGTATCCTTGATCATGAGGAAGGTTAGAAATCAGCCTACAACTACAAGGGGGGAACTTGTCAATGCCCGCAAGGTCCCCCTGCTCCGGAAGGCACATGTGACGGCCCGTCTGAAGTTTGCCAGTGAACACCTGGATGATGCCGAGAGTGATTGGGAGAAGGTGCTGTGGTCAGATGAGACAAAAATTGAGCTCTTTGGCATGAACTCAACTCGCCGTGTTTGGAGGAAGAGAAATGCTGCCTATGACCCAAAGAACACCGTCCCCACTGTCAAGCATGGAGGTGGAAATGTTATGTTTTGGGGGTGTTTCTCTGCTAAGGGCACAGGACTACTTCACCGCATCAATGGGAGAATGGATGGGGCCATGTACCGTACAATTCTGAGTGACAACCTCCTTCCCTCCGCCAGGGCCTTAAAAATGGGTCGTGGCTGGGTCTTCCAGCACGACAATGACCCAAAACATACAGCCAAGGCAACAAAGGAGTGGCTCAGGAAGAAGCACATTAGGGTCATGGAGTGGCCTAGCCAGTCACCAGACCTTAATCCCATTGAAAACGTATGGAGGGAGCTGAAGCTGCGAGTTGCCAAGCGACAGCCCAGAACTCTTAATGATTTAGAGATGATCTGCAAAGAGGAGTGGACCAAAATTCCTCCTGACATGTGTGCAAACCTCATCATCAACTACAGAAGACGTCTGACCGCTGTGCTTGCCAACAAGGGTTTTGCCACCAAGTATTAGGTCTTGTTTGCCAGAGGGATTAAATACTTATTTCCCTCTGCAGAATGCAAATAAATTCATATACTTTCCACAATGTGATTTTCCAGATTTAATTTGTGATGTGCTATCTCTCACTGTTACCAATAACCTACCCTTCAATTATGGGCTGCTCATGTCTTTGTCAGTGGGCAAACTTACAAAATCAGCAAGGGATCAAATACTTATTTCCCCCACTGTAAGTACCTTTCTAAAAAATTATTTTTGAGCACTGTGATTATAAATGATGTTACTTTACTATTCTGGAAGGTTTTTGCTTCTGATGAAGTAAGGATCTTTTCAGATCAACACAGCTCTATAAACCTTGTTGGGTTTGAGCTACTTTGAGGCTTTTCCTTCCTTTTTCATTGGAAATACATTAGAGTTTCATAGTGATACGTGGGGATTAAGTTTGAGTTGTGATTATCTGGGCAGTGCCATTAAATATTTCTCTAAATACAAATGCTTCTACTTGATACAAAACTACAATAGTGATAGGGGAAAGGCCTCAAAGAGCTTCCAGATCAAATATCAATCTGTCGGAGCTAAAACAGACCAACTGGTCTTCTCTTCATCATAGGCAAAAAACCCTTATTTGCGGCCCCCCAAAAATCTTTATAGTCCGCAATTGTCCACAATTATCTAATAAATTTTAATAGTTCTTTTTGAATTCAAGAATTTTTATGAAAAAAACGTATGTATTCCTAGAACATACTTAATGTATAACACAATACACTTAGCTTATTGCTTGGTATTCAATATTGCTGCTGCTTCATACTATGATGTTCCCTTCTTGTTTACCCTGAGCCGACGTTGGCCAGCATTTCGCTGCTTCTTCAGGGTCTCAGGTAATTACTAGGGAATATAAATGAAAAAGTTAGTCTAGTGCAGCACAAACAATTTCAAAAAAATCCTTAATGCAAGACCAACTGCAAAGTACTTGGAACATGTTGCACAGCTTTTCGACTACAGCACGTCTGACCTGAAATCACGTTACTACGCTTGTATATATAGAGAGAAACTGACGTCAGACGCTAACAAAGAAGCCTCCAATCAGGGTTCTGGACGGAGCTCCAATCCGGAGTTCTAAAAGAAATAGCACCAATCAAGTCCTTTTCCCTATCACTATTGTATTGCACTTACTGCGGCTCAATTTTGGACTTTACGATGCGGTAGCTGTGAATTTAATGCAGCACCAGTTGAGGGCATTCCCAGGTTGCGTGCTAATATTCTCATTATCGTATGATCTGTTCTTGGTTAATGTAGAAGCACTTAGGACTAGATTCAGCTGAGACTTATATACCAAAAAGGGCATATGTGCCTCAGTCTCGGACCCCAATACGGTGCGTTTAGCACCTATTTAAAATGATATCTTGGCACCCACGTTCCATTATAGAATACTATTAGGATTGGCACACCTATATGTAAATAGCTTTACCAAAAATTGTAGGATGTGGAGAAACCAATAATGAACACAACAACAAAAAGAAGGTTTATTTATTTTATTTATTTGCTGCACTTGTATCCCACATTTTCCCACCTATTTGCAGGCTCAATGTGGCTCACAAAATGTTATAGCAACATGTACACATCATAGGATAAGAATTTCAAAATATAGATACAGATGGGTACGTAGAATATCAAAGCAATCATAATAACGGAATAATAATTTTAAAATTGTTACAAATAAGAGTGCATAAGGAAATCATATTGGATTGGAAGTGGATTGAAAGATCAACATTACATAACATAATGATATCAGGACAAGATATAATATTCAGTCGTGAGGATGTAATTAGGGTGAACAGATAGGAGGGTTCCTTAATAGTTGTGATTGGAATAATTAGGAAGTCAGATCGTTATGGGGAATCTTTATTGCACGCCTTTATGAATAAGTAGGTCTTTAATAACAAGTAGTCGTGTAATACAAAACTTTTTATTATCAAAGTTAAGTTATCTCCAAGCCATACACAGGATCTTTCAGTTAGATGCCTGATCTGTATTTGACCCTGATGAAGCCTTAAGAATCGGCGAAACGGGTCCCGTTGGATTTGTAGACATTCATTCTGCACTATATAATTGTGAAAATTCATTGAGTAATCCAATCTGATGTGAAAGGGTATGGAGTCCAGGTGTGCGGATGTTATAATGCCGTTGTATCGCTCCATGGTGCGACCGCACCTGGAGTATTGTGTTCAGTACTGGTCTCCGTATCTCAAAAAAGATATAGTAGAATTGGAAAAGGTACAGCGAAGGGCGACGAAAATGATAGTGGGGATGGGACGACTTTCCTATGAAGAGAGGCTGAGAAGGCTAGGGCTTTTCAGCTTGGAGAAGAGACGGCTGAGGGGAGATATGATAGAAGTGTATAAAATAATGAGTGGAATGGATCGGGTGGATGTGAAGCGACTGTTCACGCTATCCAAAAATACTAGGACTAGAGGGCATGAGTTGAAGCTACAGTGTGGTAAATTTAAAACGAATCGGAGAAAAGTTTTCTTCACCCAACGTGTAATTAGACTCTGGAATTCGTTGCCGGAGAACGTGGTACGGGCGGTTAGCTTGACGGAGTTTAAAAAGGGGTTAGATAGATTCCTAAAGGACAAGTCCATAGACCGCTATTAAATGGACTTGGAAAAATTCCGCATTTTTAGGTATAACTTGTCTGGAATGTTTTACGTTTGGGGAGCGTGCCAGGTGCCCTTGACCTGGATTGGCCACTGTCGGTGACAGGATGCTGGGCTAGATGGACCTTTGGTCTTTCCCAGTATGGCACTACTTATGTACTTACAGTGGGGGAAATAAGTATTTGATCCCTTGCTGATTTTGTAAGTTTGCCCACTGACAAAGACATGAGCAGCCCATAATTGAAGGGTAGGTTATTGGTAACAGTGAGAGATAGCACATCACAAATTAAATCCGGAAAATCACATTGTGGAAAGTATATGAATTTATTTGCATTCTGCAGAGGGAAATAAGTATTTGATCCCCCACCAACCAGTAAGAGATCTGGCCCCTACAGACCAGGTAGATGCTCCAAATCAACTCGTTACCTGCATGACAGACAGCTGTCGGCAATGGTCACCTGTATGAAAGACACCTGTCCACAGACTCAGTGAATCAGTCAGACTCTAACCTCTACAAAATGGCCAAGAGCAAGGAGCTGTCTAAGGATGTCAGGGACAAGATCATACACCTGCACAAGGCTGGAATGGGCTACAAAACCATCAGTAAGACGCTGGGCGAGAAGGAGACAACTGTTGGTGCCATAGTAAGAAAATGGAAGAAGTACAAAATGACTGTCAATCGACAAAGATCTGGGGCTCCACGCAAAATCTCACCTCGTGGGGTATCCTTGATCATGAGGAAGGTTAGAAATCAGCCTACAACTACAAGGGGGGAACTTGTCAATGCCCGCAAGGTCCCCCTGCTCCGGAAGGCACATGTGACGGCCCGTCTGAAGTTTGCCAGTGAACACCTGGATGATGCCGAGAGTGATTGGGAGAAGGTGCTGTGGTCAGATGAGACAAAAATTGAGCTCTTTGGCATGAACTCAACTCGCCATGTTTGGAGGAAGAGAAATGCTGCCTATGACCCAAAGAACACCGTCCCCACTGTCAAGCATGGAGGTGGAAATGTTATGTTTTGGGGGTGTTTCTCTGCTAAGGGCACAGGACTACTTCACCGCATCAATGGGAGAATGGATGGGGCCATGTACCGTACAATTCTGAGTGACAACCTCCTTCCCTCCGCCAGGGCCTTAAAAATGGGTCGTGGCTGGGTCTTCCAGCACGACAATGACCCAAAACATACAGCCAAGGCAACAAAGGAGTGGCTCAGGAAGAAGCACATTAGGGTCATGGAGTGGCCTAGCCAGTCACCAGACCTTAATCCCATTGAAAACTTATGGAGGGAGCTGAAGCTGCGAGTTGCCAAGCGACAGCCCAGAACTCTTAATGATTTAGAGATGATCTGCAAAGAGGAGTGGACCAAAATTCCTCCTGACATGTGTGCAAACCTCATCATCAACTACAGAAGACGTCTGACCGCTGTGCTTGCCAACAAGGGTTTTGCCACCAAGTATTAGGTCTTGTTTGCCAGAGGGATTAAATACTTATTTCCCTCTGCAGAATGCAAATAAATTCATATACTTTCCACAATGTGATTTTCCGGATTTAATTTGTGATGTGCTATCTCTCACTGTTACCAATAACCTACCCTTCAATTATGGGCTGCTCATGTCTTTGTCAGTGGGCAAACTTACAAAATCAGCAAGGGATCAAATACTTATTTCCCCCACTGTATGTACTTATGTATGTGTTCAAAGTTCCATTCTTATAATAAGTATAGATTGAAGAGGATATTTTGAACTTTGATCATAAAAGTTTATTTATTTATTTGTTACATTTGTACCCCACATTTTCCCACCTATTTGCAGACTCAATGTGGCTTACATAGTACCATAAAAGCGTCCGCCAAGTCCAGTAGAGGAACAAATACAATGTGATGTTAAGGTTGGATAAGGTAGGTATGTTTCAGGCACATTAGGGGTCGAAGATAGGGGAGGTTATGTGGTGTCCAATACGATCTTTGGTTTTGCTGTGTTGCAGAGTTGAGGCATTTATGTTGGGTCGGTGGGGTACGCCTTATTGAACAACTGGGTTTTTAGCGATTTCCTACGGGTGCAGCACGGTCACCCCCCCCCCCCCCCCCCGGGACGCATTCTTACTAGCATAGGAAAGCGGGGAGTGGGCGGGAGGGCCCGATCCGCCCCGACTGCACATCACTGGGAGCTGTGTTGGCTCCGCTGGTTCCCTGCTCTTTCTGCCCCGGAACAGGAAGTAACCTGTTCTGGAGCAGAGGGAGCAGAGAACCAGTGGAGCCGACACCCCACCAGCGGCGTGCACCCTGGGTGACCCGCCCCACCGCCCCCCCCCCCTTCCTACACCACTGTGCACATCACTTTGTGCATCTAGATGCGCCAACTTATGCCTGCCATTGACCTTATGTACGAAGGTATGTCTACACATAGGTGTCACATAAAAAGTCCAAAAGTAGTAGTATAATGCAAAAACAGAACTGGATCATCATGAAGATGCCTGAACCTCCACTACCCAAACTGCAAAGGACTCAAATACAAAGCAACATATGCATCCAACTTCTCCTATATAAGCACACAACTATGGAATGCACTGCCAAAAGCCGTGAAAACAATCTACGACCATCTAAACTTCAGGAAATCGCTAAAAACCCAGCTGTTCAATAAGGCGTACCCCACCGACCCAACATAAATGCCTCAACTCTTCAACACAGCAAAACCAAAGATCGTATTGGACACCACATAACCTCCCCTATCTTCGACCCCTAATGTGCCTGAAACATACCTACCTTATCCAACCTTAACATCACATTGTATTTGTTCCTCTACTGGACTTGGCGGACGCTTTTACGGTACTATGTAAGCCACATTGAGTTTGCAAATAGGTGGGAAAATGTGGGGTACAAATGTAACAAATAAATAAATAAACTTTTATGATCAAAGTTCAAAATATCCTCTTCAATCTATACTTATTATTAATCATTTTTACAGGATGGTTAAGAATGAGGCCCCTTTGGATAATGGAAGTTCCAGTAATATAACCTGATTGTTCATTCCACATCTTTGTCAACTTATTATCTTGCTGACCTATAGGAGTCCCTTGACCCCTGATGCAGGCGTTTGTACGCCGAAACACGGACCGTGTCGGGTCTCCATTATAAATAAAGAACTACATTTTTCTCAATCCTGAAGGCCCAGTGTTTGCTTTGTTTGGTTGTTCTTGTATACTGTATTCCCTCTCTTTTGTGACTGTAACTTTAGGTGCCACCATTTGCACTAACTGAAATGTGGTGCAATTCTAAGGAGTCTTTTACTGAAATGACTTTTACCACCAGCTAATTTCTACCACAAGCTAAAACACTACAGCGGCTTAGTAAAAGACCCCTTAGTGCTTAACTGGCACATTTCTCCCTTATTCTCTAACTACGTACGTCAATTTTAGGAACGCTCCCTATGACCCTCCCATTTCTGTGCCCCATCTTTGAACTCACATGGAAAGTTTACACACGTATATCCCAATAAAGTCTAATTAGTGCCAATAATCAAGGCCTCAATCCATACATATACGCAGATGACATCACGATTTACATCCCATTCAAACATGATTTAAAGGAAATCACTAATGACATCAACCACAGCTTCCAAATCATGCACTCATGGGCGGATGCATTTCAATTAAAACTTAATGCAGAAAAAACACAATGTCTTATACTTTCATCACAACATAATGCAAGTAAATTCACCACTATAACCACACCAAACTTTTCCCTTCCCATTTCAGACACCCTGAAAATTCTTGGAATTATCATTGATCGAAATCTCACACTTGAAAGCCATGTGAAGAATACAACAAGAAAGATGTTCCATTCAATGTGGAAACTAAAAAGAGTAAAACCTTTCTTCCCAAGGGGTACTTTTTGCAACCTGGTGTAATCAATGGTGCTAAGTCATCTAGACTATTGCAATGCACTTTTTGCTGGCTGTAAAGAACAAATCATCAAGAAACTTCAAACAGCCCAAAACACTGCAGCCAGACTCGTATTTGGAAAAACAAAATACGAAAGTGCCAAACCCTTAAGAGAAAAGTTACACTGGCTTCCACTTAAAGAACGTATTACGTTCAAGGTCTGTACTCTGGTTCATAAAATCATTCACGGAGATGCCCCGGCCTACATGTTAGACCTTATTGACTTGCCACCCAGGAACGCTAAAAGATCAGCGCGCACATTCCTGAATCTTCACTTCCCCAGCTGTAAAGGACTAAAATACAGATTAATACATGCGTCCAGCTTTTCCTACATGAGCACGCAGCTGTGGAACGCATTGCCATTTGACCTGAAAACAGTTTACAACCTAATCAACTTTCGTAAATCACTGAAGACTTATCTCTTCAACAAGGCATACCACAACGATCCATAATAGGAACTGTAACGCATCACCATCACCACTTACATGTTATTCTGAATGTTTTCTCTCTGTACCTGATTGCTTAATTCTATTATGTCATCCATGTTCTTTATGTAATACCAATTGTATCTTTTACTCTGGAATGGCGAATGTCATGACGGAAAATTGTAAGCCAAATTGAGCCTGCAAATAGGTGGGAAAATGTGGGATACAAATGCAACAAATAAATAAATAAATGCTTGTTAAAAAAAGCCAATTATTGGCACTAATTAACTCAATTAAATTGTGTGCTCAAATTGGGCACATGCCCAAATTTGTGCACATAATTTTTAATGAATTAATAGAGTTAGGGGCAGTATGCTCATATAATAGATAGAATAGACTCCGTAGGGATCTGCAATGTCTCCATTAAATATTTCTTTAACATATCCACAGATGGCAAAACAGGAGACTTGGGAAAATTAAGAAAGCACAAATTAAGATGGCACTCATAGTTCTCCAGAGCTTCTAATTTTTGATAGGTAGCCAATCTATCTTTGGCTAAAATTTCCCCCTGGCCCTCTTTCAAAACTTTCAATTCTTGTTACATCTACTGCAATTTCCTCTTGGCTTAAAAGAGAGGTTTGTGTCTGTCATGATATGCACAGAAATAACCTATCTAGAGATATTGCCCTATGAGAGATTCATAAACCGCTCGCTCAATTTGTTGAACAAATTGGATTGTGAACGCTTTCAAAGACATTCACTCATCCCTACACATGCAAGGTCTTGTACATTATTACGTTTTAAAGGGCAATTTTTAAATGATCTGTTTTGGGACAAAGTTTGTGGATATGTTTTTATCAACAGTATTTGCACCAAGTTTCACAAAGAAAATCTACGCATAATTTCACTTCGAAATTTGCTGTGGGTAAAAAGCACCCCCTGGCTTTGCACCTACTTTTATGTGTGGCTGGATTTTACAGGGAAAATAACATGCAGATTTGAAAACACAACTAATGTGCATTAAATTCTGATCCTGTTTGAAAAGGGAGCGATTCTATAATGCAGGTGTGAACATTAACATGCCCATGCACCTATTTGCACATAAATGCCAAAAGTCCATCTAAGCACAATTCTGCATAATATCTCCTTAACCCACTTAGAGGGGCATAATCGAACGGGGCCGGCCATCTATAAGGGCGGCCATCTTTAATGATGACCCTGTTGAGTGGCGTACCCGACTGTATTATCGAAACAAGATGGCCGGCCATCTTTCATTTCGATGATGGCCGCCATTGGTTTTTGCCGATAATGGAAACTAATGGCGGCCATCTCAAACCCGGCCAAATCCAAGCCATTTGGTCGAGGGAGGAGCCAGCATTCCTAATGCACTGATCTCCCCTCACATGCCAGGACACCAACCGGGCACCCTAGGGGGCACTGCAGTGGACTTCACAAAATGATCCCTGGTGAATAGCTCCCTTACCTTTGGTGCTGAACCCCCCAAATCCCCCCAAAACCCACTCCCCACAACTGTACACCACTACCATAGCCCTTAGGGATGAAGGGGGGCACCTACATGTGGGTACAGTGGGTTTTGGGGGGGGGGGGGTTGGAGGGCTCCCATTGACCACCACAAGTGTAACAGGTAGGGGGGGATGGGCCTGGGTCCGCTTGCCTGAAGTGCACTGCAGTATCCACTAAAAACTGCTCCAGGGACCTGCATAGTGCTGTGATGGAGCTGGGTATGACATTTGAGGCTGGCAAAAAAATGTTGTTTATTTATTTATTTATTTTTTTTGGGGTGGGAGGGGGTTGGTGACCACTGGGGGAGTAAGGGGAGGTGATCCCCAATTCCCTCCGGTGGTTATCTGGTCAGTTTTGGCACCTTTTTGAGGCTTGGTCGTGAACAAAAAGGGACCAAGTAAAGCCGGCCAAATGCTCGTCAGGGCCGGCCTTCTTTTTTCCATTATCGGTCTTAACCACGTTCCCGTCCCGCCTTTGGTACACTGCCGACATGCTCCCTTGAACTTTGGCCGGCCCTGTGACGGAAAGCAGTTGACGCCGGCCAAAACCGGCTTCCGATTATAACCGATTTGGCCGGCTTTAGGAGAAGGCTGGCCATCTCCCGATTTGTGTCGGAAGATGGCCGCCCTTCTCCTTCGAAAATAAGCAAGTTAGGGGTCCTTATACTAAGCTGCGGTAAAAATTGGCTTGCAGTAGTGTGGGCACGTGTTTTTGGCACGCACTGGGCCATTTTTTTTTTTACTGCAGATGGGAAAAAAGGCTTTTTCAATGGGGGCAGTAAATGGCTGTGTGCTGGAATTAAAGTTTGCGTGCGGCTATTTACCACCTGAGGCCTTACCACCACCCATTGACCTAGTGGTAAAGGCTCACACACTATACGCATGGTACTCATGCAGCGCATACCAATGTGGCCGTGCTGCCGATTACCGTTGGGAATGCTCCCTGCGGTAGAAAATAGAAAAAATATTTTCTACCATGGGAAACAGTGCGAGCAAACTTCGATATTACTGATTGGTGGGCACGTCAACTGGGCAGTAATGTCGATTTGACATGCACTGCAGCACTACACATGCAGTAGCCCTACCACTGCTTTGTAAAATGGCCCCTGAGCAAGGGGAGTGTATACGTGGGCAGAGCTCGGACAGGGCTCAAACATACATGTTTTACATGTGCATCAATAATACTGTATTTAGGCACAAGCATTTTCGCCAGCTCTATGGCTAGCATTAAGCTCTCATGCCTAGGTTGTAGGCAGGGCCGCCGAGAGGGGGGGAGGGCAAAATTCCCCGTCCCCGGGCCTCCAAGGGGGGGCCCGGCGCCGGGGTCAGGCCGCCGGCGCTGCAGTCCACGGTCTCACCTGCCTGCCTCCTCGGCTCTGGGCCCCCTTCATTTAAAGCGGCAGTCGCAGATCGCGTCTCTTCTGGCCTTCCCTCCCTGTGTCCCGCCCTCGCGGAAACCAGAAGTTACATCAGATGAGGACGAGACACAAGGAGGGAAGGCCAGAAGTGACGCGATCTGCGACTGCCGCTTTGAATGAAGGGGGCCCGGAGCCGTGGAGGCAGGCAGGTGAGACCGTGGACTGTAGCGGCAGGGGGAGCGACGGGGGGGGGGGGGGGTGGCAGCAGCAGGGGGAGCAACGGGGGGCAGCAGCGGCGGGGGGGCCGAGGCGGGGCAGCGGGGGGCGGAGGCGGGGCTGCCTTGCCCCAGGCCCAGCCTAGTCTCTCGGCGGCCCTGGTTGTAGGCACGTTTATATCTGGTAGCACCAGTATTCTCTAAAGAAAAATAGCTGCCTACATTCCTTTATAGAATAGGCTGTTATTATAGATTTGGTACTATTTGCAAAGAGTACACATTATCATTGGCAAATGAATAAACACAAAGGGCTAGATTCAGTAAACGGCACCCAAAAAAATTGGCACTCAGTGCTATTCAATAAAGCATGCTCCAGGAAGAGTGATCTTTATAGAATCATGCTGAGTGTCAAATTCTGTGACCAACTTTGGTTGTGAGGACGTACACCAACTTAAACCTGGCGTAAATCCTGGCGCATAAGTTAGGCTTAGATTCCTGCTATTCAGTAAAACTGTAGGCATCTTTAGTGAACACCCCTGATCCGCCCATGCTCCTCCCATGGCCATGCCCCCTTTGAGTCGCATGCTATAAAATTTGCACGCGGATCTATATAGAATAGCTCGTAGCAAAATGCACATGTAAATCTAAATGGTTGCCAATTAATGCGAATAATTGATAGTCAGCACCTAATTATTGGTGCTAATTGGCTCGTTAGCCAATTCAATTTTGTGAGCATCTCAGAATAGCGTGCAATTTTGTCTACCAATTATAGAATTGTCCTTCACATATATGTTGTTTCTGCTTGATTTCTTTTGCTAATTATATGCAACGATATGGGATATGTTGTTTTGACATTTTCCTTGTTGTTACAAATAATAGCTTGTCCCTAGGGATTTCTCTGTTTCTATGTTGGATTTTTTTTTATTGTGATCTGAGAGACCTAATTCCATTGTCATATTTTCCTTTGAATTCTGTATTTTGATTTTGGTATGTATGGTTTGCACAGGTATTTCTTTTTTTCTTTGTCATTTGTGACATGAGATATCATGCTTGCAAATATATCTTTACAAGAGTTATAAAAATCAGCAAGTCAAATAATTCCTGTAACCCTTTCCATTTGGTCATAAATGCAAAATATGTTTAAATAAACTGATTGTAGAAAAGCGGAATCTTGAACTAGAAAATCACTGAATTTGAGCTTAATAATCATCACATGTTGTGCTAGGCTAGCTTTTGATAAGCAACCCAACTGATGTGCATATTTTGGCTTAATAAAGTTTTGTTCTCAAATTATTTACATCTTTTCAGTGTTTCACAGCTTACGTAAATCATGAAAAGAATATGATTTGGTGTCACAACCTGTTATAGCAATGATTTTTTTTTTCATTTTTGATGCCCCTATATATCGGAACCCAGGGCAGCCCTTGGTTCGCCCATACCTGTGTCTAGTACGAGATATATGAAGTACTGTGTCATAAATTCTCTCCTCCACCTTCTTTCTTTCCTTAAATATTCATCTTGCTACTTTCTCATCTTGCATCTAGACAGCGATGCCCAATTTAATCGCAAATTACTCAGAAGGCAACTTCCTAGAGCTGAAACCAGTACTGATAAATCTCACCATCCTCATCTCTATGCTCAGTTCATGAAGGCTTTTCTGCATTTAGAAGAGCAGAGAGTTCCCTATTCAGCTCAGCACATTTATCAATCGGCTCTTACTATTATAATGGCGCAGAAAATAGATGGAGACAAAAAGAATGTTCTCAGATTGATTAAAACAACCACTTTCAATCTGTATCACGGGAAAGGAAGAGGAGGGAAATGTAAGAGCAAGAATTCAGTAACAAATACTGAGGAAACTTCAAACAGCCCAGAACACAGCAGCCAGACTCATCTTCGGAAAACCAAAATACGAAAGTGCCAAACCCTTACGAGAGAAGCTACACTGGCTCCCACTCAAGGAATGCATTACTTTTAAAGTATGCACATTAGTCCACAAAATCATTCACGGTGAAGCCCCAGCTTACATGTCTGACTTAATAGACTTACCACCTAGAAACGCTAAAAGATCATCCCGAACTTTCCTCATACCTTCACTTCCCCAATTGCAAAGGCATAAAATACAAAACGCTACACGCATCAACCTTTTCTTATATGAGCACGCAATTCTGGAACACACTACCACGCAACCTGAAAACGATCTACGAACTAACCAACTTCCGCAAATCATTGAAAACCCATCTCTTTGATAAAATTTACTGATAGAATCAAAACACATTAAGTCCGCACACACTGTTAGTAATGCAACAATACATTCTCTTCTGAATTCCCATCCCCCGTAATTTTTACCACATTTATACCTCTACTCATAGAAAAATGTTATACCGAATTGCTCTCCTACTACTGTTTAGTTGCCCCTATCAGCTCCCGTTGTTTCTTTCCATTGTTCCATTGTTCTTCTCCATTGTTCTATTCCCTTAACGACACTTTAACTTTGTTTTCGCATAACCCTCACAATGTAATCCATAACCGAGTTGTAACAAACTGTATTTCCACCATTCACAATGTATTGTAAGCCACACTGAACCCGCAAATAGGTGGGAAAATGTGGGATACAAATGCAATAAATAAATAACTACAGCTGCCATTTACAATGCCTTGGATTACTCATTTTTTTATCCTGGTGGTTTCGTAGTGCAGCACTCCTTTCCGTCTCCAGCTCAGTTGGAACTAGGGCTGGGAAAATAGCACCATCAGTCTTTATTTACTTCAGGTTAGTTATTGTAGCAGCACTCCTTAGGTGGGGAACAATGCACCAGAGCTCCTCAAAGACCTCTACAATTATGGTCCTACATACAGCCACTAGGTGTCACCACTTCATGATGAATATAGTTTCCTCTCTCCAGGACTTGAGCTTTGAATTGAACCTACCACATCCTTCCTCATGGCGGCGCACAGCCTGTTATTATGCTGAAGGAACTTATGGAACTTTTGGCGGCTCCACTGTCTGACCTTTTCAGTGCTTCTCTAGACTCAGGAGTGGTCCTGCAGAACTGGAGAAGGGCAGATGTGGTCCCTCTCTACAAAAGCAAAAGTAGGGAGGTGGTTGGAGACTACAGGCCGGTTAGTCTTACCTCAGTGGTGAGTAAATTAATGGAAACGCTTCTAAAACGGAGACTATAGAGGTTTCTGGAATCAAATGGGTTGCAGGACCCAAGGCAGCATGGTTTTACTAGAGGAAGGTCTTGTCAGACTAATCTGATTGACTGTTTTGACAGGGTAGCCAAACATTTGGATTAAGGGGAAGCTGTGGTGTACTTAGATTTCAGTAAAGTCTTTGACCCGGTTTCCACATTGACAACTACTAATTAAAACTGAGTGCCCTAGGCCTGGACAGAAAAGTAACTAACTGGGTTAGAAACTGGCCAAGTGGAAGAAGATAGAGGGTGGTGGTGAATGGAGTTCTCTCAGAGGAAAAGGATGTTACCAGTGGTGTACTGCAGGATTGGTCCATGACCTAGCTCAACGTCTTTGTGAGTGACATTGAAGAGGGGCTGTCAGGTAAATTTTGCCTCTTTGCAGATGATGCAATAATCTGTAATAGGGTAGACACTCCTGATGGTGTGGATAGCATGAGGAGGGATCTAGCAAAGCTAGAAGAGTGGTCTAGAAATTGGCAACTACGATTTAATACTAAAAAACGCAGGGTCATGCACTTGGCCATAGAAACCCAAGACAGCAGAAGTACTCCTGTGCTTAAAGAAGAGTGAGACTTGGGGATAATTGTTTCTGACAATTAAGGAGGCCAAACAGGTAGAAAGGGCGATGGCCAAAGCCCAAAGGATGCTTGAGTGCATAGGAATGGCCAGTGGGAAAAAGGAGGTGATGGTGCCTCTGCATAGGTCTCTAGTGAGGCCCCATTTGGAGTTCTGTGTGCAAGTACTTTCTTTCCAATTCTTATAGCCCACAAATACCTACAGAGCTCAATACGGGTCACCAGTGGCGTACCAAGGGCGGGGCGGTGGGGGCGGTCCGCCCCAGGTGCATGCTGCTGGAGGGTGCAGAGATCAGCCACATGGCTGTCGGCTCCACTGGTTCCCTGCTCCCTCTGCCCCGGAACAGGTTACTTCCTATTCCAGGGCAGAGGGAGCAGTGAGCCAGTGGAGCCGAGAACCACGCGGCTGCTCCCAGCAGCTAAGAATGCACCCGAGGGGGGGGGGGGGCTTGATGCACCAGGGGGGGTGTCATTGCGCTGGGGGGGGGGGGGTCATGCTGCACTTTGAGGGGACGGACGCTGTTGCACCTGGGGGGGGGAGGGGTTGCAGCGGCGATCTGCCCCGGGTGGCAGCCGACCTAGGATCGCCACTGCGGGTCACATAAAAATAAGAATTGGGAATATCCCAGTAAATACAAAATAATACTAACAAGGTGATGACTTAATCTCACATCTACAGAATAATTAACCATCAGTCCAATATTCTCTAAAACAAGAGAATTCCAAATTAAAACCATTTGATCATGGGCATAATTTGGGGGGGGGGGGGAGTGAGGGGGCATTGCTCCCCCAAATGCTGATGGATTGGGTGCTGACCTCATCTCCCCCTTCCCCATGTAACCCATCATAAATCCCTTTCTCCTCTGTCTTCTATCCCTTCTGGCTCCCCCACCTCCCGCGGCTCGGGTCCTCCCCCCCCATCCCAGCTTCAAACCGGAGGCTCCTTCCCTATGTAGCAGGGATTTATGTCACATTTTCATTGGAGTAAATGGAGGCATGCAGTTTTAAGCACTGGGATATCAACTAAGCGTATTCTATATACAGCGCCTAAATCTAAAGCTTATAGAATACGCTTAGGCGGAAATGTTTACTGCGTGGATTTTTTAGGTGTCTTATATAGTAGAATCAGCACTGCTAGCTATATGTATAGAAGCGCTGAATATATGTATTAATTTAAATACCAACGATGGAATTTAATTTCTGTTTGCTGCTGTTGCTGAAACTTTACATCAACATGTTTTGTTCCATTCGTATTTATTTCTTCAAAATACATATTTTCCAAAATAGCCAGTGCAATTTTGAAATACAACCCTGGTGGAGCAAGACTGACTGGTGATTGTTCCGGGGACTCTTAAGAGGTGAGAGGTTGGTAGTGGGTGGGTGATAGGGGCAAGCCTAGGGAGGGGAGTAAAAAAAAAATAAAATTGGCTGTGGGTTTAAAGAGCAGGGGATGGGTAAGGAGTGTACAGAAATTTCTGTTGTTGTAAATGTCTTAGAACATTTCACTGGATATATGCAAAAGCAAATCCCACAATCCTTGCTAAAAATTGACAATATATACTATATGAAACCAGGGCTCTATCTGTTAACATAGACCGAGGCTAACAGCAATGACTGAAAAAATACTTTTTTTAAATTATTTATATATCTTTTTATTTATGCTGATACTCTCTAGTGAAAGAGTGCCCTCAGAAACAACCACTCATTTTAAGGCAATATCATTTCTTTTGCCAAAGTGGCATAGCACCTCTTTCATTGGGCCACTCTTGTGCATAAATGGATGTGCTATTACCTCAATCGCTATAATATAACATTTATTCAGTCTGTAAGAGTGACGGATCTAAACTGAACAATTGAAAAAAAGTTTTTAAGATAAGTACACATTTTTTATTTTATATAGCACAATGTTATATTATAGCACTACTGATTGAGGTAATAGCACATCCATTTATGCACAAGAGTGGCCCAATGAAAGAGGTGCTATGCTCTTGCTGTTAGCCTTGGTCTATGTTAACAGGTAGAGTCCTGGTTCCATATCGTATATATTAGAAAATTTCACTGGCACGTCCTACATTGTTCATTTAAAACACATCCCTAGAGCTAGGAAGAAACTTAGGGGTCCTATTACTAAGCTGTGTAAGCATTTATGAGCACCCAACATGTGTCAAAATGGAGTTACCACCTGGCTACCGTGTGGCTCTTGCAGTAATTTCATTTTTATCGCACAGCCAACACGCGTGTATTGGACGCGCACCAAGTGGCATTTGATGCGTGTAGGTTATTACCATCTGGTTACCGCATGAGATTTTGCCGCTAGGTTAATGGCTGGCGGTAAGGTCTCAGACCCAAAATGGACGTGCAGCAATTTTCATTTTGCCGCATGTCCATTTTTTGGCAAAATTTTTTTAAAAAGGCATTTTTTGCAGGTGAACTGAAAAACAATTCTGCGCGTGCCCAAAACACGCGCCTACACTACCGCAGGCCATTTTCCAGCGCATCTTAGTAAAAGGACCCATTAAGATATTTAGGTGCTCATTTTCAAAGCACAAATTTACGTGGAGGCATATTTGCAAAGCAGTTAGACTTAGAAAGTTCCATAGTAAACCACGTAACTTTGTGCTTTGAAAATGAGCCTCTTAATATAGAAAAAATTTCAAGAAAGAGACATAGCAGTATTTCGAAGGTCAGTTGCTAAAGGCTCCTTTTGCTAAGCTGTGGTAAAATGTGGCTTTACTACACCCTTACATGGATCTTTCCCATGCACTAAGGCCATTTCTACCGCAGCTGGAAAATGGCCAATTTTCCAAATTAATGGCCGTGGGCTAATGTTGCCATTCACGCACAGCTATTATTAAAGATTAGCACATCAGCCCTTTTGTAGGCAGTAAGGGTTCATGCGCTAATCCCATGCTAATCAGCTAGAATTGCGGCGATGTAGAAATGCCCACTCTCTACTCCCAGATACACCCCCTTTGTGCAAAAATAAAATGTATTTTTGAGCGTATGCCTCGGCGCGTGTCATGGTAAACCCTTGTCACCTGTGGTAATCACACGCTAGTGCTTACCGCAGCTTAGTAACAGGAGCCTTAAATATTTTGGTCCTTTCTTGCTCGGGTCCTGATTAGACTTTCTATTCATGCCCAACTTGTATTTCTAGGTTGTCTTCTTTGTATGATACTAATTAACTTTCCATACTCACTGCATTTCTCATCTTTACTTTAATCAATCTAAACTACTGCATTTGTATGCATGCAAATATTTATAGCAGCAATTAGGAGAAAATGGAGGATAGCTGAAGTTTGCAAAACTACCACGAGCAGGAAGGAAATGATGCTGAGTTATGACGAAGTGCGGCATGAGGGCTTCCTTCTTTGTAATCCACTAGTGGTGCGATGCAGTGAACGAGGAGTATGCAGACAACATATTTTCTTTTCACTTCCAATGACGTTTACGGACTTTGCCATTTATTACGTTTGCTTTAAAAAATGTTTCGTTTTGGGTTTAAGTGTTGTCAACAATGCACGCTATTGACACTATTTCTCAATAGTGTGTGCTATATTTCAGTAGTACATACCTTTCCTTAATAATATGTATTATTGAAAAACTAGTAAAGAAGGCCCGTTTCTCAGAGCAATGAAACGGGCGCTAGCTTGTTTTTGGGGGGGAGGGGGGGTGACATATACGCAGAGCAGGAGCATGGCCATCAAAATGGATTTCTTCTGTCAGCGCTGTTCATGTTGTCGGTGCTGCAGTGTAAGTGAGCGGTTATGTCTTCATTGGTGCTGGCGCTCCGTTTCGTCCAGTGTCAGTGTTCCGCCCTCTTCGTCATCACGTAGTGACGCGAGGGCGGGGCACACACTGATGGGGAAAGTGGCTATCTCAACGACTCAACTTCCGGTGGGGAAAGCTGATCTCGACGCTTCAACTTCTTTTGGTGGCTTCATTTAGAACGTTGGGGTTGTGAATTGAAAAGTGGTGCCTGCTGCTGAGAAATACCATAGTGTTTATTGGGGAAGCCTGGAGGCCACTGTTCTCTCAAAGCTGAGTGGGAGTCCTCCACCTACATTCCTGCCAGTAGGGGTGCTGTTTCACTCTCACATTTTTAATAGTGAGAGAACAGGCAAGCTGTGCAGGACACCAGTGCCCCTAGAGATTAAAAACACAATATTGAAGCACCCCCCCACCCACTGGCAGCAATGCAGTTGGAGGACTCCCACTCTGCTTAGAGGGAACAGTGCTGGACGCTCTCGGAAATATTGTCATGTTACCTCAGGATCAGGAGATTAAAGATTCTCAAATTTTTTTTTGTTACATTGGAAGTGGTATTGATGAGTGTTATCTAAGGAACTTGTAGAGTGCAAGTGGACACCAGAAGCTTTGGCGATTGGAATTGGACATATCAGACTGAGTGACTGACAGTTCCATCAGGTGAGGAGGCAGGGTTAGGGGTTACATGGTACCCGGTCAAAATAACCCCGACAAAATGGCCCCAACAAGAAATCTACAAACAAAAAAGCTCCCGACATAATAACCCCTGACATAACAGCCACTGTCAAAACGGCCTGCCCACAATATAGCCCTTGACAAATTAGCCCCCCCCCCTGACAAAAGGGCCTGATCAGGCTGCCCAAAATAAGGCACTGCATTTTTTTCCTAATAATCTTACCTTGCCAAAGAGGATAAGGTTGGAAAGACTATGAAAATGATGACTATATTTATAGCTGGGATGTTTCCTTTTAAAGTGATAGAGAAAATGTCAAAGAACCCAATTTATGTCCGACTACTACACCTCAGAAAAACTATTGATAACTACTGATGTGGAAACTGGAATTATTTCCACTAGTGCAGGGTGACAGGTGACATTTGTCCAATATCAATAAATGTTAAAACTTAGGCACGCCGGCCATTTCCCTGTTATAGGATGATTTGAGAGTGAAGAGTTATTAGCAGATAGTTGTTTATGTAACCCCAGCACCCTGACATAAAAGCCCTGACAAAACAGCCCCGACCAAAAGCCCTGACAAAACAGCCTTGTAACAAAATAGCCCTGGACAAAATAGCCCCCTAGAAAAAAATGCTAATTAAAAAATAAATAAATAAATAAATATATATATATATATATATATATATATATATATATATATATATATATATTTTTTTTTTTTTTTTTTTAATTAGCATGTTGATGGAAGAATAGTTTCCTTAAATAGCAGAACAGACCATGAATACCAGTTGGTAGCTATAGAATTTAGATTGTAAGCTCCTTGGAGCAGGGACTGTCCTTTATGTCAATTTATGTTAATCTGTACAGCGCTGCGTAACCCTAGTAGCGCTCTAGAAATGTTAAGTAGTAGTAGTAGTATTTATATCTGCTTTATACAATGCAATGCTCGTAGGAGCCTTTATCAGTGAAGATTTCACTTGTAGTTTATTATCTTTTTTTGAGACGTGTTATTTTTTTCTAGGGGGCTATTTTGTCAAGGGCTATTTTGTTAGGGGCTTTTTGGTCAGGGCTATTTTGTCAGGCAAAACAAGGCACCTTTGTTGGAGTTTGAAGTAACCGAGAGTCTGTGCTTTTATGAGCTCGCCGTGTGGCCAGGGTTGCCAGCTGGGAAAAATTTTCCCAGCCCCAAACGAGCTGTAAACCTGCCCAAAAACCGCCCGTAGCCAATCCCAGTCTCCCGCGTCACCGAACCCCGCCCCCGCATCACCAACCCCGCCCCTGCAACACCTAACCCCGCCTCCGTGTCACTAACCCCGCCTCCCACGTCACTACCTCCGCCTCCCACGTCACTAGCCCTGCCCCTACGTCATCCCTGATGTCAACCCCGCCCCTGAAAGGCTTCTATTGGTTCAATTTGGACCAATAGAAGCCCCGGAAAAGCTTCTATTGGACCAAATTGGACCAATAGAAGCCCCGGAAAAAAACGCCGAACTCGCACAGCGGCGACGGGAAACCACCCAAAACACCGCATGCCGCGGCCGGCGAAATTTTCCCACCGCCGCTGGCGAAAACCCACCCAATTGGGCGGTAAAACTGCCCACCTGGCAACAATGCGTGTGGCAATGGGCTTGCCCCACGGCAACCCAGAACTACCACCGGCCCAACACAGGTGCCGGTGGAAGTTCCACCCCTAGTGCATGCCATTTCAAGCACTAGCGGTAATTAGGGAAAATATTGCTTCAGGGGATTACCTGGAAGTAATAAGGTAGTGCTGTGCACTGCCCAGTTACTGCTGTGTTAGTATGGGAGCCCTTACTGCCACCTCAATGGGTGGCGATAAGTGCTCCCTCCAAAATGGCCATACGGCAAGAGCAAACTTACCACATGGCCATTTCTTTTTTTCCAGTTTTCACCCACTGCGGTAAAACTTCTGAATGTCTGAAACTTCACATACTTACCTCAACCTACATTACCCCAATTGCAAAGAACTCAGATATAAAATGGATCTAATTTCTCCTTCTTAGGCAGCCAACTCTGGAATGCCCTCCCCAGACCTATCCGATCAATCTGCGACTATCTACCCTTCTGGAAATCACTAAAAACCCATCTGATCAAGCAAGCCTATCAAGCAAGTGGAGGAGTGGCCTAGTGGTTAGGGTGGTGAACTTTGGTCCTGGGGAACTGAGGAACTGAGTTTGATTCCCACTTCAGGCTCAGGCAGCTCCTTGTGACTCTGGGCAAGTCACTTAACCCTCCATTGCCCCATGTAAGCCGCATTGATCCTGCCATGAGTGGGAAAGCACAGGGTACAAATGTAACAAAAATAAATAAAATAATAACCCAAACTAATCCTATGAACCCTATTACCCAACACATACCCAGGTGACAACGACAATGATCTAGACTACTTCTCCCACCAAAATTCCCTATGCTTATCCTGTAACCCATCCCCCTCCCACCTCCTCCACCCTTCTTCCAATGCTCACCTACCCTTGCTCATATCTCTCCTACTCCCTTCACCCTTGTCCTTCTCTACCTACCTATCTCTTTTGTTATTCTGCTATACTTAACTTTTATTTTCTTTATCAATATTCTGTAATCCCTATTACTATGTAAGCCGCATTGAACCTGCTTTGAGTGGGAAAGCGCGGGGTACAAATGTAATAATAAATAAATAAATAAAGGGGGCCCATGGCGCGCAGCAAAAATGGCTGTCATCGCTAGCACAACGCCTCTTTTACTGCACCTTAGTAAAAGGTCCCTTTAATGAAGTCTTCTCCCTGTGAATGAGATGGCGTTTTCTTCATGTGAGTGGTGTTCAGCGACCCCAGCAGGAAGTGAGTTCGGAGATAAACGCTATGCATAAAGTGGGATGAGGACGCAATGAGAATTAATGAGCAGAGGTTAGAGATTTAAAATAAGTTCTCTGTTTTCAATGTTTTTGATATCTGCTCAGACTTTTTGGTATTATTTATTTATAGCGGAATGGCTTTATTTTGAAGACACTTCCAGTGGTTTTCTTGTATTGGATTTTGGACTCGGTAGGGGATTTTTTGGATACAGTCATTTTTCTTCCAATGGGAGTTTTTTCATCGTTTATTTTTTCTCCCACTGATTAGGAAACCGATGATAATATATAAATGCTCCTTATGTCAGGTAGAAGTCCTTTGTGGATACAGAGTCCAGTAGAAACCTCTGAGCGTTATGTTTTTTGAGCTTTCATTCATAATATTTAAATACTAGTAAACAAAGGCCCGTTTCTGAGCGCAATGAAACGGGCCCTAGCAAGGGTTTCATGGCTGCATGGCTCGTCGTGGTTTTACCTGGTTCGTGGCGTGCACCGCTGCTGTTTCCGTTGTAGCGGTTTTCGTGCCCCGCCCTCGTTGTCATCGCGTTTTGACGCGAGAGCAGAGCTACAGTGTGGAAATCTGGAGTTTGTGGCCTGAGTAGATCGTTGGCGGTGAGAATCTGCTCCGCCCTCAACGTCATAACGTTTGCCGCGAGGGCGGGGCCCACAGACTGTGATTTTCGTGGTTTCAGAGCTTCGAACATACGAACTGGCTTCAGTGACGTCAGCAGACAATAGAACGTTGAGGGTGAGTTTTATATATATAGATAATATCCAGTGAAACCACTGTTGGTGCTGTCTATATTTACTGCAATCTTTTTGAATATATTATAGATAGTTTATTAACAATCACATGCATTTCCTCATAGGAGATTACAGTGTTATTGACTCTCATTAATAACAATAATTGATCTGCTGCTAGCAGTATGTTTGCGTTATAAGCTTCTTACTAGAGATACAGGGTTCTGAAACAGGAGCTCTGTATGGTTTTATTTTATAGCCACAGTGCCAAGTTATTTTGATTTCTAGTAAGGTATGAATAAATTTGTAAGCTTGTGCTTTTGTGGCTTATTGTAAAACAAAAAGTATTCATATTGTAAAGAGACCCCTGTGGTGTGTTGTCTTGGTAACATTGTAAGATAAATGTATGTGATTCAGGATTAATTATATTGAATTTATCACATAGTTAATTTTACTGTGCACCCATTATTTTTATCTGTGAATATATATATATTGTATAAATTCCTGTGTATATATATGTATGTGTGTGTGTGTGTGTGTGTGTGTCTGCCTGTCTATCTATCTATCTAGAAAGGGATCTGGGAGTCATCGTTGATAAGACGTTGAAAACTTCTGCTCAGTGTGCTGCGGCGGCTAAGAAAGCGCACAGAATGTTGACTATTATTAGGAAAGGGATGGAAAACAAACACGAGGATGTCATAATGCCGTTGTATCGCTCCATGGTGCGACCGCACCTCGAATATTGTGTCCAATTCTGGTCGCCGCATCTCAAAAAAGGTATAAAAGAATTGGAGAAGGTGCAGAGAAGGGTGACGAAAATGATAAAAAGGGATGGAACGACTTCCCTATGAGGAAAGGCTAAGACGGTTATGGCTCTTCAACTTGGAGAAAAGGTGGCTGAGGGGTGATATGATAGAAGTCTACAAGATAATGAGCGGAGTAGAGCGGAAGCGTTTGTTTACACTTTCAAAAAATAATAGAACCAGGGAACTCAAGATGAAGCTAGAATATGGTAGATTAAAACAATAGGAGAAAGTCTTTCTTAGTCAGCGTGTAGTTGGACTCTGGAACTCGTTACCGGAGAATGTAGTGATAGCAGCTGGCCTTACGGAGTTTAAGGGGGGTTTGGACAGATTCCTGAGGGAAAAGTCCATTGAACATTATTAAATATATTTTTTTGGGGGGGGGTTGCCGGGTTTTTGAAGCCCAGATTGGCCGCTGTCGGAGACAGGATGCTGGGCTTGATGGACCTTTGGAGGGGCATAATCGAACGACGCCGGCCAAATAGATGGCTGGCCATCTTCGGGGCTTTGTTTTTCAGCCATAATGGAAACCGGGCCCGGCCATCTCAAACTCGGTGAAATGCAAGGCATTTAGTCATGGGAGGAGCCAGCATTTGTAGTGCACTGGCCCCCCTCACATGCCAGGACACCAACCGGGCACCCTAGGAGGCACTTCTAGAAATAATTTAAAAAAATAATAGTAGCTCTCAGGTGCATAGCTCCCTTACCTTGGGTACTGAGCCCCCCAAATCCCCCCCAAAACCCACTCCCCACAACTGTACACCACTACCATAACCCTTAGGGATGAAGGGGGCATCTACATGTGGGTACAGTGGGATTTGGGGGGGGGGGGGGTTGGAGGGCTCACATTTACCACCACAAGTGTAACACGGGGGGGGGGGGGGGGCCGGGGTCCACCTGCCTGAAGTGCACTACACCCACTAAAAACTGCTCCAGGGACCTGCATACTGCTGTCAGGGAGCTGGGTATGACATTTCAGGCTGGCAGAGAGGCTGGCAAAAAAGGGTTTTTTTTGGGTGGGAGGGGTTGGTGACCACTGGGGAAGTAAGGGGAGGTGATCCCCGATTCCCTCCGGTGGTCATTTGGTCAGTTGAGGCTCCTTTTTGCAGTTTGGTCGTGAAAAAAAAGGGACCAAGTAAAGCCGGCGAAATGCTCATCAAGCCTGGCTTTTTTTTCCCATTATCAGGCGATGCCGGCCATCTCGTGAGCACGCCCCTGTCCCGCCCTCGTCCTGCCCTTGAAGTTTCGCCAGCTCCGCGACGGAAAGCAGTTGAACCCGACCAAAAATCGGCTTTCGATTATACCAATTTGACCGGTTTCAGGAGGTCGCCGGCCATCTCCCGATTTGTGTCAGAATATGGCCGGGGATCTCTTTCGAAAATGAGCTGGTTGGTCTTTTCCCAGTATGGCGGTGCTTATGTGCTTATCTATCTATCTATCTATCTATCTATCTATCTATCTATAACCCATATCTATATATATATCTATATATGTATGCATATATACATTTATAATATATTGACATTTAGGAATCCTTTTGTTAAGGTTCGCTAATGGATCTAGGGGTCATTCTAATGATAAGTTCACACTAAATGTCACACAGCCCATTGTATACCCATGAGCTTCATGACACTTAGGGCTAGATTCTATATAAGGTGTCAAAAAACGGCACCGAGAAGCCGCACTTAAAGTTTAGTGCGGTTTATAGAACAGCGCTTACACCCAATAATCACGCCTAACTTTAGGCACGGCTATTTGCACCAACTGAAATATGGTGCAAGTGTACGCACCTAAATTAGCACTATTACACTGAATGTTCCAAACATTTGCTCCTTATTCTGGTGCTTTTTGTCATGTGTATAAATATATATATTTTTAGCGTTAAGCCTTTTTTGAGATAGGCTTTTTTTGTCTACGGATTAGTCATTTTTTTGTATATGGATGCCTATTGAATATTCTCATGTTTTTGTCTGAACTATTTTATATAAGGAAGTTAAGTAATAGATAAAATAAAAAAAAATGGATTTAACTAAATTAAGGGGCACATTCTTAGTATCTATGATGTACAGAGCTTTTAAGTGAGCCGCTTTGCGGCCAGCCTCACTGAAACTCGAGCTCGGCTGTAGGTTCAGCCTATACTGAACTCTTTTTTTTCCCCCTTTTTGGTAAAGTAATAACATTAGTGAATCATCTTTAGGCATTCGATGTACTATTTTTCCGGGATTGACTTTTGTTTGACGGCCTGAATAACGTAGGCACAGATTTTGACTCGTCCCATAGGTGTCCTGCTTTATACAATCAAGCTGTAACAGCCTGTTATAATAATGTACTCCAATATACACTGAATGAGAGCAACCTAACATTTCATTCAGCAATAACATTTTAATGATAATAGGAATGCTCAGAATCAATACACTAAAATCTCTCCAAAAGCTTGTGAGTTATAGCTGGCCCACTGGCTCAAAACTGAGTCTTCTTGTACTATCTTTACATATCCTGTATCCCTAGTACTTTTGCATCAGCCCCTGGATTCTATATATGGCGTTTTGAGTTGCTTGCATAAATTTGGATGTCCGCCCAATTTACATGTACAACTTATTTGAATAACGAGCCAATAACAAGCAACTATCAGATCTAATTGGACTTCCCGAGCCTGTACGTCTAGCCCCGTCTTTGGCCATTTTCAAATCCAGGCTAAAAGCCTACCTCTTTAACGCTGCTTTTGACTCCTAACCACTACTCACTTGCCCTGTACCCTTTTATCCCCACCTCTTTAATTCCCTTACCTCTTAGTTGTTCTGTCTGTTTGTCTGTCCTATTTAGATTGTGAGCTCTTTGAGCAGGGACTGTCTTTTCATGTATGGTGTACAGCGCTGCGTATGCCTTGTAGCGCCATAGAAGTGATAAGTAGTAGTAGTAGTAAGGTAGAAGCCTGCCCTTGCAGATCAGCAACGCGGCCGCGCAGGCTTCTGTTTCTGTGAGTCCGACGTCCTGCAAGTGATAAGTACTAGTAGTAGTAGTAATGTAGAAGCCTGCCCTTGCAGGTCAGCAATGCGGCCGCGCAGGCTTCTGTTTCTGTGAGTCTGACGCAGGACGTCAGACTCACAGAAACAGAAGCCTGCGCGGCCGCGTTGCTGATCTGCAAGGGCAGGCTTCTAGATGGAATGTTGCTGGTGGAGGAGGAGCCTAGTGGTTAGTGCAGCGGAACATGGAATGTTGCTACTATCTGAGATTCTGGAATGTTGCTATTACTTGAGATTCTAGATGGAATGTTGCTACTATTGGAGATTCTGTTGCTACTATTTGAGATTCTACACGGAATGTTGCTATTCCACTAGCAACATTCCATATTTAGATTGTGAGCTCTTTGAGCAAGGACTGTCTTTTCATGTGTGGTGTACAGCGCTATAGAAGTGATAAGTAGTAGTAGTAATAATAATTAGAATTTACGCATGCATCTTTGTATGCATATTCTATAAAGAGATGTGAGTACAAGTGTGTGTGGACCCCAAAAAGGGGGCGTGGCCATGGGAAGAGCATGGGTGGGTTGGGGCATTCCTGCAATTTATGTGCATTGTTATAGAATTAGTGAGATCCGCACCTAATTTACATGTGGATATGTACACCAGGTTTTCATTGGTGTAAATAATCACATCTAAAAGTAGTTGCAGTTCCAGACGCTAAGCGTTATTTATTTATTTATTATTTATTTGGTTCACTTGTATCCCACATTTTCCCAGCTTGTGCGGGCTCGATGTGGCTAACAAAGTTGCAAGAAAATTACATAATACAGCAGGTTATAATAGTTATATAAAAATTAACAAATACAGTAATGTAAGCTGCTAATTAAGAGAACATGGATAGGAAAACAGGTGCAACAAAGGGAAGCAGACATAAGGCAAAAAGCGGGAAATCAAACAAAACGGAAATAGGGGTTTAAACAGTATGGAGGTCTTGGGGATTGGCTTTACTAAACAAATAAGTTTTTAGTAATTTTTTAAATGTTGGGTGATCCGTTGTCTCTTTCTGTAGGCTCGGCAAAGCATTCCAGGATTGCTGGCTGTTGTATGAAAAGGAAGAAGCGTAGATTGACTTGTACTTTAGATTCCTGCAGGAAGGATAGTGCAAAATAAGATGACACTGATGAATTTCTGGGAGGTAAATCTATCAAATCACACATATAGACTGGTGCTTCTCCGTAAATGTGTTAAGGCGCAGATTCTGAATTCAATACGGTCTTTAATGGGTAGCCAGTGAAGACTCTCACGGAGAGGGCTGCGCACTATTGAAGCGTGTTTTCCAAAGATAAGTCTGGCCACGGTGTTTTGTACCGTCTGGAGCTTCTTCAGAATATAGTGTGTACAACCAGCGTATAATCCACTGCAGTAATCGATCTGGCTTAGGACCAATGAATGTATCAGGGTTCAAAATTTATAAACCACGCCCACCTTTAAGCATGGGTTATAGAACTATTTTTTTCGGTGCCAATTTTTTAGATGCAGTTTATAGAATCTAGTCCCAGGTGTGCAAAATAGTTGCTCATATGAAATCAATTGTTGCCAAAAATAGAAAGCTACTTATCTGTGTAGTACTTGAATCACAAAAAAGAATCTCCTTCAGCATATGTTGGAATACATTGTTATACTGGGCTGTTTTAGCAGAATACTAGAAAGGAATATTTTGGGCACTCTGTGATTGGTTCTCCAATTTTGGTGACCCAGCGTAGTAGAAAATTGGCATCAAATAGGTGCCTTGTTGGCAGGGGCGTAGCTACGGGTGGGCCTGGGTGGGCCCAGGCCCACCCAATTTCAGCCCAGGCCCGCCCAGCGCCAGCCCCAGCACCCATTGCCGGCCACTGCTGCTTTTCTTGTTGAGCACCAGGGCCGGCGCTACAAAAAGAAGAAGCGCTAATGGCGCTAAGCACGAGAAATGTTTAAAAAAAAAAAAGCGCGGCACCGGCAGGCACTGTCTCGGCAGCCTTGAGGCATTGGCTGCTGAGGCATTGGCTGCTGGCTCGCAGGCTCCTCCCGCAGAAAGAGGGAGAGAGACATTAGATGGAAGGATCAGGAGAGAGGATAGATGGATGGAAGGATGGGGAGAGAAAGAGGGAAGACGCTGGATGGAAGGGTAGGGAGAAAGAGGTGACACTGGACGGAAGGATGCAGAAAGAAAGAGGGGAGGACTACTGGAAAGGATGGGGAGAGAGAGGGGAGACAGGAAGGATGGGGAGAGAAAGAAGAGAGCTGCTAGATGGAAAAGGAGAGTAGTGAAAGACTGGAGAATAAGAGGAAGGGGCATGGGGAGAACAAGGGTGAGAAAAAGATGAAAAGCCATAAGTAGATGAAGGAAATTAAAGAATGGATAGTAAGAATGAATTAATCAGGACAGAGAGAGAGAGGCAGAAAATATTGAAGAACGCAAAGAAAAGGAGAGAAAAATGAGAATGGCCAGGAAACCGTGGCAGAAGAGTTAAAGCGAAAACGAGGAAAGCAGAATCTAGAGACTGGGAGCGACACAATGAGAAAAAGTAAATGGCCATACAAGAAAGGTAAAGAAAATAATTTTATTTTAATTTAGGATAAAGTAATATGGTACCTGTGTTAATGAAGTTTCAGAGACCTATACTCCTTCCTTAGGTCAGGTGAGGATACCGTAACAGCATTATACTGACCTGAGGCAGGAGGTTTTGACCTCTGAAAGCTCATTGAAAAGGGTGTTAGGCTATAAATAAATTTTCTGAATCTGATGCACTGAAAGCAGCACTTTACCCTGTGTGACAAATGCATCTGATTAGCGTGACTAAATTTTGTTGGGGGAGGGGGGTAGAGAGAAAATTTTGTGCCCACCCACTTTGGGTTCAGGCCCATCCAAAATTGGCAGTCTGGCTACGCCACTGCCCGACACAGTACTGTTTCGGCAAAAAGCCTGCGTCAGGAGTCTAAAAACTAACTTTCGCAAATCTCTGAAAACCTCTCTCTTCAACAAGGCCTACAACGAGAAACCATAGCGTAACCATAACACTTCAACACTTCACCCTATTCTGATAGTCATCTTTCTATAATTGTTTGATATTGTTGTAACACCAATTGTATCTGTTACCCTGGAATGGCGATGCCATTACAGGTCTTTGTAGGCCACATTGAGCCTGCAAATAGGTGGGAAAATGTGGGATACAAATGTAATAAATAAATAAAAAATAGCATATACATAAAAAAACATCTGTATATATATATATAAATAAAGCATAAAGGAAAAAATAATATATACGGAGGTACAAATAAAAATGTGAGTGCACGTAAAAAGTCAAATACAGCAATAAAATGAAATAAAGCAGATGGGAGAAATGGAGTATGACATACGTTCCATATATTAATCAGTGAAAACTGTTAGGAGAGGATAACAAAAAAACTTATCTTAAAAAATATATAGTAAATACATACTGTTAAGAAGGTAATTAAATGCATATAAATTGAGTGTGTGTAGACAAAAATGGACTAACCTTAAACACTAGTAAAAAAGGCCCGTTTCTGACACAAATGAAACGGGCGCTAGCAAGGTTTTCCTCGGAGTGTGTATGTTTGTCAGAGTGTGTGTGAGAGTGACTGTGTGTGAGAGAGCGAGTGAATGTGCGAGTGTGTGTGTGAGAGAGAGAGAGTGAGTCTGGATGCGAGTGTGTCTGTGAGAGAATGTGTGTGTGTGTGTGAGAATGAGAGTGTGTGCAAGTGTGTATATGAGACACAGTGTGAGAGAGAGAGAGTGTGTTTCACACAAATACAGTGTGTGCGAGAGAGAAAGTGTGTATGAGACACAGACTCTCTGTGAGACTGAGTGTATGAGACCAAGAGAGTGTGTGAGTGACTGTGTGACACAGAGAGTGAATGTGAAACAGTGTGAGACATAGAGTGTGTGAGAAACAATGAGTGAGAGTGAGAGAGAGAAAGACATTGACTGTGAGAGAGAGAGAGAGAGAGAGTGTGTGTGAGAGAGAGAGTGTGTGTGTGACAGAGAAACCTCCCCCCCCCTCCCTCCCTCTCTCTGGTGTCAAGCCCCCCTCTCTCTCTCTGGTGTCTGAGCGTTACTGTGCAGGACGCTGAGCTCTGGCTGTGCTTCAAGGAACAGACCAATCCTATTTAATAGAATGCGCCTCCAACATTCTGAAGCCGAGAAACCTCGTGTGGTTGGTCACTTCTGCTTGTGACGACCCGGAAGTACGTGATGTCAATTCAAGAGATGGATACAGAGAGCAGGAATGCCTCAGCCATGCAGTCAGCTTCAGAATGTTGGAGGCGCATTCTATTAAATAGGATATGGGAAATGATCAATATTAAGAAAAAATAACTTATATTTAGAAAATATATAGTAAACATATTGTATTAGCGTGGTAAAAAAATGCATGCAGTGGCGTAGCCACAGGTGGGCCTGGGTGGCCCAGGGTCCACCCACTTAGGGCTCAAGCCCACCCAACGGTAGCATGTTTAGCAGTAGCTGGTGGGGATCCCAAGCTCCGCCAGCTGAGGACTTCCCCCTGATGGTAGCGAAACACTACTCTCCATGATACTGGTACCTGCGCATGCTCAGTTTTCAGCGTATGCCTGCTGCAGACTGCCAAGGTGGAAAGAAGTGTTTTCCCACTAGCTTGGACATTTTTGTGGTGGTGGGGGGGGGGGGGGGGGGGGGGGGGGGGAGAATACTTGGTGCCCACCCACTTCTTGTCTAGGCCCACCCAAAATCTGTTGTCTGGCTACGCCCCTGCTTGTTGATGTTCCACATTATGAAATTGCCTCTTTATAGTACAGCAAAAAATATTCGGCTAGAAAAAAATCCTCTGGATTCTATATATGGCAACTAAAGTTGTGCATACAAATTTGGCAGTGCGGCCAAACTGTACGCACAACTTAATCATTTAACGATCCAATCCATACCAATAATTGGCCAATAATAAACAATTAATGGCACTAATTGTCACTAGCCAGATTTATGCACACAACTTTCTAAGCGTATTGCTGGCACCAGGCCCTCCTTGGGTGCCGGGCTCGAGAATCTTGGTGTGCATTGCCTCCATTACAGGAAAATCTCCTCATGCATATTCCTTGTGGCTGAGTGTGCCTCAAGGTCTAGACTGAAGAAACCTTGATGTACAGTGATCTTCCACTTTCTAGCTCATCAGTCCAGCCATTCTTTCCCATTTTCCCCCGGATTCTATATACTGTGACTTAAGTTGCGTGTGCAAATCCTGCCGTATTCTGGATTGCGCACGCAACTTAATTAGCGTAAGAAGCCAATCAGCACCGATAATTGAACTTAACAATCAATTATTGACACTGACATTAATTAGAACTTACATGCACAAATGCCTATGCGTATTCTATACTGTGATGCGCATAAATTCTAAGACACAGATCTAAAAAGGGGGTGTGGTCATGGGTGTGGATGGCGGGTCATGGGCATTCCTAGAATTTATGCACATTCGGCGTGAGAATCTGTATATGGCGCCTAAAAACTCAGGTGCTGAAATCAGGCTGGCTGTGCGTATTCTATAGTTAGTGCCTACATTTAGACGCCGATTATAAAATACGCTTAGTTGATATTTGCGCCAAAATCCTACGCACATTCCGTTACACAACAAAAGCGTGGTGTAAATCTGGGCATGTAGGTTAGGCGCACTGGGGGCCAGATTCTATTAAGTAGGCATAGAAATTTATAACACCCATGAAATGCCCATTTCCCGTCCGCCCATATCCATGCCCCTTTTGCCTGCACACAGTATAAGTTCGGCGCACATTGTTACAGAATAACGCTGAGACCAAGTTTGTGCCTAAATTCTAATCAGTGCCAATTAGTGCTCATTATTCCCTTGTTAAGTGCTGTTATCAGTTCTGATTAGCTTATAAGCTAATTAAGCTTACGCATATTGTTATAGAATCCATGCTGGATCTCTATGCGCGCTATATAGAATCTGGGAGTCAGTCTGAAATTTAGGCTTTGGCATTTACACCAGGTTTTCATTGGCATAATGGGCGCTTACTAATTATAGTCGCAGAAAAATGGGTGGTGGCGTATTCTATAAAGTACACCTATATTTAGGCATATTCTATAAACTGCGCCAAAATTTAGGTATATTATTTTCATTGCTGATTTTTTAGGTGTGGATATATAGAATCTAGCCCTTTGTGTCTAAACAGGAAACTACATCATGGGAGTCATTTAAATCTGGTCACCAGCGCACACTTTCCTGACGCTCTTATTGACTGAGTGGCAAAGCTATGGAGAAAGGACTGGAGATACCACTGCAGATGCACAAGGGAAGTAATAGAGAAATCGCATGGAAGCTCTGGACTCTAGAAAAAACTGATTAGACATAGACAAATGTGCTAAATTAAATAGGGGGATAAAAAACCTCTCACATTAATCAATACTGAAAACAAATCCCTGGTGCCGTAGTCCTCAGAAACGGTAGCGTAAAAACGCTGAAGTCCGAAGAAAACAGACCTCTTGGGAAATGTTCAATGAACCTGGGGGACTGAAAATATTAGATTTAGGAAGCTGATCTGAAACCTGCACTTTGAACGCAAAATTGTGCGATGGATAATGGTGGCAAGGAGCATTAACTCGAGAAAGAGGCACCCTGCGGACATTCCCAATAAGATTTTTCTCACAGATTCAAATGGGAGGAAATCTATGGATGGCAGATGAGAAGAAGAGCTGTCAGGACTGTTCTAACCCTCCATTTTTCTGCAGCAGTACTTAATGTCTTTGCAGTGGAAAAAGACACTTTCTAGTACTGACCAAATAATTCAAGCATCCTATTAAGCCATTCTCCCAACACTGCTGCATAAATTATTTGCTGTTCTGTGCTCCCACTAGCCTTGAAAAGTTATCTTTTTTTAAGCTAACTCTACTCTATTTGTAAGCCTCTCCCTACCCCTGGGCAAATCATTTCAAAGGGGGGAAAAACTTCTTGGAAAACTCCATTTATATAGGATGGGAAGCATTAACATATGTACCAACAAGAGCGAAAAAGATACAATTTACCTTTTCTATACTCCTAATCCTATTATTACTAGCCAATTGCCGAGACAGAGAAGAGCTGACAACAGTCATGGGACTCGTGAGATATTTCTGTTTTTCATTCCGTCAGGCAGGTAATTGTGGAAGTTATGACTTTGTTAGCAGAAATGTACAGCCCTAAGGAACTGATAAGAAAGCATCTCTGCTGAGCACACAATAGAACAGCATCCAGTATTGAATACATCAATAAGCTTTCACATCTCATACAACTTCAGTTGCACTGGACGGGCTAGCATTAGACATAATCATATTTTGATCAGGAGAAAATAGGGCTTGGATGAAATAATATCAGTTTTATTTGCAGGGCAGAGAAGAAGCCATCTAGCCTGTGACAGAAAATGAATTTAAAAAAAATCTGGCTTTGATCTGGCTGTGTGCTCTGATTTGGTGCTAAATGGGTTATTTACGCTGGCCACCAGGCCTCTCCTGGCACAGGACGCTGAACAGGATTTTTTTTTCCGGAGGAATAAACACACAATCACCTTAATAAATGGTGACAAAACAATCCTGCCTTACCTTCTATACACGTCTGGGTTCTGCAGCATAAAGAGAAGATTGATATTCAGCGGAAATGCGATTTATTGATTTGAAATCCCTTTTGGGCAAATGAGTGCGTTTTGTGCTATGTTTTTGACTGAGTGCTCAATCTTTTTAGGGTGTTTTAATCACTGAAGTCAGAACTTTAGGACATGCAAATTGTGTTTAGTTTGAAAATAATAAGGTTGTATGTGTTTCAGTAAGCATTCTCCTAATCTTTCATGACCATCAGCCTGCAAATTGGAATTTAAATCTTAAAAAGGAAACACAGGAGATGAGCAAACATGGTTGCCAACTCACCCTAGGTTAAGTGAACAGGCTGATCCATTCCTGGTTTTGCTTCATTGTGTTCATGGGGCTGTGATACTAGGGTTACCATATTTTGTCCTCTCAAAAAGAGGACACATGTCCCGCCCCCTGCCCCGTCCATGCCCCATCCCTTTTGCAACCTCGCCCTGCCCCCTGTCACATATTCCCCTCCCCTGCCCCCCGTCACCTCCCTTCCCCGGGTCACCTCCCGTCCCCTCCCCTTACTTACTATCTACTGCCCTGGTGGTCTAGTGACCTCTTCGGGGCAGGAAAGAGCCCCCTCTTTCCTGCCCGGAGTGCTGCCCTGCATGCATAATTCCTGTTCTTGATCTTGGCGCCGATTCAAAATGGCCACCGAGAGTTGAAATGACCTCGTGAGACTTCAACTCTCGGCGTCCATTTTGAATCAGCGCCGAGATCACCAACAGGAAGGATGCATGCAGGGCAGCGCTCCGGGCAGGAAAGAGGGGGCTCTTTCCTGCCCCGAAAGGTCACTAGACCGCCAGGGCAGTAGTAAGGTAAGGGGAGGGGGGTGATGGGGTGTGTGACAGGGGGGAGGGGAAAATGTGACAGGGGGTGGAGCGGAGCGAGGGCGTGGAAGGGGCGGGGTAGGGCATGAAAGGGGGGTGGTGTGTGGTGGGGCGGGGCATGTGTCCTCCTTTTTAGGGGACAAAATATGGTAACCCTAGTCTAGCACTAATCACCAGATGTTACCTTTTGAGCATCGGCCTGTTAATACTTCAGCTCAATCTAGCAGTTGTTAAGAAAGCAAGACCATTTTTTTTAAACATATTGAGCTTTTACAGCTAGCTGTAAATAACATTTCTGTTTGTTTCTTAACATATCTGGCAATGTACAGCATTCTTCATATCATATATCGTGTTGTCTGAATCAATATTCCCAGTGATCAAGAGCTTCTGCTATGACAAAGCTTTTAGTGCTGTTAGGATAGAGTCAATAATAATGACTAACCTTTAAAACACAGTTTGCTCTTCTTTTTCTAGGCAGTTCAGAAACAAATCCATGTGGTTTATCTTTTTGCAGATCAAGTTGCATCTAAGAGGAAGTAGACGCTGAACAAAATTGAAACCAAAACCAATGGTGTTGCTCTGCCTAAAATGTGGTTGTCTAAAGGCGGAAAGACAGTATTGTGGCTTTTTCAGAAGCCCTATTTGTGATTTACACAAGTAAGTACCGGCATTTACATATGTATTGCAGAGTGTGGAAGAGTGGCCTAGTGGTTAGAGCAGTGGTCTTGCAATCCAGAGGTAAATCCTGCTGCTGCTCTTGTGAGCTTGGGCAAGTCACTTAACCCTCCATTAACTCAGGTACAAACTTAGATAGTCAGCCCTCCTGGGACAGAGAAATATCCAGAATACCTGAATGTAACTCACCTTGAGCTACTACTGAAAAAGGTGTGAGCAAAATCTAAATAAATAAATATATGGAATGTTGCTACTATTGAAGATTCTACATGGAATGTTGCCACTTTTTGAGATTCTGGAATGTTGCTACTGTTTGAGATTCTAGATGGACTGTTGCTAGTGGAGGAGTGGCCTAGTGGTTAGAGCACTGGTCTTGCAATCCAGAGGTGGCCGGTTCAAATCCTGCTGCTGCTCATTGTGATCTTGGGCAAGTCACTTAACCCTCCATTGCCTCAGGTACAAACTTAGATTGTCAGCCCTCCTGGGACACAGAAATATCCAGAGTACCTGAATGTAACTCACCTCGAGCTACTACTGAAAAATAAGACCACTTTATACCACAGTTTGGCAAAAGGATCCCATAGAAAATAAGGTAATTTGTGAGTAAAAATCTGCAGGAGTAGTAAACATCCTGACACGTCCTACCAGAGAATATTAGCATCCATTTTTAATGTAGAAAGGACTGGATTTCTTTTAGGCAGCGCTATCTTCTCATAGATCAACATAAGAATGATATTTTCTGGCATTATGGTTTGAGCTGACCTATTTTAGCAAGCAGAAAAGTACACACTGAGCATTTTCAGTTGGAAGGGTAAAGCAGCAGCTTACAAAAATATATAGGGAAGACAAATATCAACGCTGACATGTGTATCGTGCTGGTATATTTGTTCCTGGTTTGTCTGCAAACCAGCTTTCAAAATAACACAGATTCATAAAGTAATTCTTGAAGTGTATCTTGATTTGATTATTAAGCCCAGCAGCTGCTCTGCAACTTCCAACTGTATTAAATGGGAAGCCCAGGTGGCCAATCTTTTGGGTCACTGAGCAGATCAGAGTGAAGATTTTCAGTTTTTCTCCATGTGCCTAGGTTTGTTTAAAAACATTTTTGGTATCACATTTTAAGAACAACTGTTACACTCTCCGTGCATTAAGCATAGGTAACTTTTTGTTTTTGTTACATTTGTACCCCACGCTTTCCCACATGTCAGGCTCAATGTGGCTTACATGGGGCAATGGACGGTTAAGTGACTTGCCCAGAGTCACAAGGAGCTGCCTGTGCCTGAAGTGGGAATCAAACTCAGTTCCCCCAGGACCAAACTCCACCACCCTAACCACTCCTCCACTGTTGCTACTATTTGAGATTCTACATGGAATGTTGCTAGTAGCAACATTCCATGTAGAAGTCGGCCCTTGCAGATCACCAATGTGGCCACGCAGGCTTCTGCTTCTGTGAGTCTGACGTCCTGCACGTACGTGCAGGACGTCAGACTCACAGAAACAGAAGCCTGCGCAGCCTTCTACATGACATGGAATGTTGCTAGTGGAATAGCAACATTCCATGTAGAATCTCCAATAGTATCTATTTTATTTTTGTTACATTTTTACCCTGCGCTTCCCACTCATGGCAGGCTCAATGCGGCTTACATGGGGCAATGGAGGGTTAAGTGACTTGCCCAGAGTCACAAGGAGCTGCCTGTGCCTGAAGTGGGAATCAAACTCAGTTCCCCAGGACCAAGGTCCACCACCCTAACCACTAGGCCACTCCTCCACACAAGTTCTGATCCAAGTTTCAGATATTAAGGATACACAACATAATCTGCCAACTTATAGAATTCTCCACTAAAAATAGCATGATGTCTCCCCAGTTTTGTGGCCCCGTGACAATATTTTAGGGGGCACCTCTATGTTTTATTCCACAGACAATCACATCTCTGGTACTTACTTCTCAGACTAATGAAAACTCATTATTCTTGTACATTTCCGTACCACTGGTCATCTGCTTCAGAAAGAAGGTACAGTTCCATTTAATTTCACATTGTTTATTTCAAATAAATAATTCAAAGCATTGCCTCCTTCATATATATTTCATAGAGGCTGCTTGTTGAAAAGCAGAATGAACCATCAAAGTCCACATGTAGATAAAGAAGTTTGCCTCCTTAGATGCTGAACAGGACGAGGCTATATTTTCTCTGCCACGTTTAAAAGCAAAGACATCTCATAGGAGCAAAAATGGAAATCATCTTAATTTATATTTACGGACGAAAAAAAAAGGAGGGGTAACAGCAGTTTGACATGAACAGAGGCGGTTCTAAACTGAGACCGCGTGGAAGTGAAGGTTATATTTCAGTCTGAAAAGCTCCTGCTGCACAGTTTATGAAACCAAAGGCATTTGTGATGTCTCTATATTAATATTTTGCTCCATGAAGTACCTGGTTCCCAGCAGGATTTCTGAATGCTTAGAGAGTCAGGAACTATCAGGCTCTACAATTTAGTGTCTCCTGGGATCCACAATTGTTACTAACAAGGTATCAAGAAGTATGACTTTGAAACTGGGTTATACACAAAACAAGCCATTTCCATACCACTGGGGAGAACAAACAGAATGCTCAGAATTTGTTTCCAAGTTAATGAAGCACTTTATCTTCCTCAGTGCTGTGTGTATGCGTATATATCTATCTTTGTATATAATCTATATATATTGTGAGAAGGGGATATAGCAAAAGGCCGTGGGCCCAAGAACTACAAGGTCCAGAATTCCCTGGGGGACTTGGAGAAAGGGGAGGGCCCAAGAACCCAGGAGGGATTCTCAGAAAAAGTGGGAGGGAAGCTAGCCCAGGGTATAGAGAGCCATTCTCCTCAGTAACCAGCAGGGGGAGAAACAGCCAGGAGGAGGCCCGGTTGCCATGGCTGCGTAATCAATATCGGATTCCTCCCAGCTGTGAAGGGGGGGGGGGGGGGGGAGAGATTTCTGAACATTCTGAAGCTGGAGGAGGAGGCAGAGAGTTACCTGAGGAAATGGATTACAAAGAGGCAGAGCTGGACCATGCCTACGGGGATTGCCAGTTCCAGGAGATACAGCCAGCATGGACTGGGAGAGTACCCAAGGTTAATTTCTCCAGCACAAGAGCACTTGGGAGGCCACAGGGGTTTGTTCTGTGAAGAGGGAGGTATGCTACCAGCCTTGTTAGTGACAGAGCTGGTGGGAGCGCTGGAGGAGGAAAGGTAGGCCGTTCCTGGTCCATGTGATTTCTTCCTCTTCCTTTGGAGAGTTTTTGCTCATTTTGTGGAACTGAATTTTGCTGAAGACCGAACTGCATTTGACTGAATGCTCAACTGAACTTTGCTAAAAGGCTGGGTGAAGCCAGTTTGAAAATAGAACTGAACTTTATGGAGTGCTGAGGGGAACTGGGCTAAAGTTAAACCTGAAGAAACAAGGGAAAGCAGAACTTTGCTACCAAAAGAAGGGGCAGTGAGGGTAATTGGAACTGTTCCCCCAAATTGAGAGGATTTTTGTTTATTTTGTTTGCGAGAGAAGTTTGGTATTAAATCTTTTTCTGTTCTGAACTGAGTCCGGCTTCAAGAGTTACTGCATAAGCGTGGAGGCGGAGGTCTGGATTACGGGACACGTTCACCAGGAAAGGGAAGCAGTTTCACAATATATCTTTCTCTCTTTCCATATATATTGTGAGAAAGAAGGAATAAGGATGTAAGGGCCATGCCACTTCAAGCTCGATGCTCTTTTACCCCTTTATGGAATAAATACAATATAAGAAAACCTTGCAGCCCACAGAAGGAACCCAGGGTCTTCTAGTAAAAGGGTGCTAGGAAGAATTTTCAAGAAAAATCCTGGTTACCAAGACAGGTTGGGAGGTTACTTCCTGAAAAGGTAGAGGGGCTTTAAAACTTATAGAACTTGGGATTGGGAAGGTGAAGAGGAGCATTTTTCTCATCCCATGGACGCTACTAATACTCTAGATGAAGTAAGGGAGAATCCCATGGAGTTTTGAGAGCTCAGTTACTATAACCTTGAAGAATGGAAATGGAAAACTGACCACTGCAAGGCTTGTGCATTGTATCCAACAACTGGGTCCCTGGATTGCTCCTCAACAATTGAAAAGTTGGTGGTTAATCCAGCTGCTTGCTTTGTAAGTAAAGTGTGTTTTAAAAAAAAAAAATTATTGCTGCTCGCAAATGAGGGGAGGGCATTATAGAGGTCAGGCCTTCTCGATTTATGAGCGATTGTGCAAAGGATCTGCTAGCTGTTTGAGCCCTAGGCTTATAAGAGGGCCTCACAGAATATATGGACTAGATATTTTTGGGTGCTGAGTAGTTTTGTTTGCACCAGCATTTTCATGGAATGAGACTGTTGGGGAAGCAGGGAATTTGGGAATTTTCTTTATTGCCTAAAGACTAAGCTGTAGACTATTTCCCTGGTAAGCTGTGTTTCAGGAAAAGGAAGAGACATTTTGTTTAAAAGAAAGAGACTTTCTTTTTAAAAGCAGTAGAGGAAACTGCTATGGAGGAGCTCATTTGCATAAAACCATAGTCCTTAGTTTTTGGTTTTTTTCCTCTTGAGTTCTATGCAAAGAAAAGGAAACTGAACCTAGATATTCCAAAGTAGTACATGTAGCCACCAAGTTTGTGTGTTTATTTTTTTTTCAAGTTATGATGCCTTCAATATGTTCTTCTATTTCACCCTGAGTTCAAGGGGAATCAAAAATACTGGCCCTGGAAAGAGGACTGTGTCCTATGATGTGGATTTCTCTTACTTCTTATAGGGTGAGGTTTTTTTTTTTTTAAGCCTCTTTGGTCTCATTTTCAGAGAGGCTCTATCTATCTACCTACATAGATGTAACTATATAGATTCCTTTATCACTCTCTTTCTATAGATATCTAAAGTGGAATATAGCCTAGTGGTTAGAGAACTGGCCTTGTAACCAGGGAAGTGTGGTTTAAATCTCACTTTTAAAATAGATTCATAAAGTTTTTGTGCTGAAGAAAGTCATTTACAAATTAGAATGATCTTGGGAAGTCACTTAACCCTGCATTGCCATTCACTTTCAATGGGCTATGTCAGCATTGTTGCGTGGTAGCCGCTATCGTGGCTTAGTAAACAGGGGGGGGGGGGGGGGGGTTATAGATTGTAAGCCCCACAGGACAGGGATATACCTGGTGTACGTGAATGTAACTCACCTTGAGCTACTACTGAAAAAAACTGAATTAAAAAAAATAGATCTATATATCTATAATGCGTGTCTCAGTGCTGCATATGTTTAGTAGTGCTATAGAAATAATTAATAGTAGATATAATTAAGATATATAGATAGCATAACTCTAATAGGTTTCCACTACTCAGGGTTCTGAATGGCACTGACATTTTACATGAGTTAACAATGCTATGAAATAAAAGATGTTCATTAAAAACATGCCGATTGAAAGTGGAGGGAAGCAGCACCTCTTGTCTCTTGTAAAGATTCCACCGAGACATGTATTTGTAACACATCATGAGCGCAAAACTGCTCATCATCCCACATACCAGGGTGAATAAAATGATCAGCAGGTTTCCAAACTGATATTTTAATTTGCCATGTAAAAACAAAAATATAGTGTCTGAAGTTATAGTCTTTTAAAATATATTTATTTATTTATGGTACTTATATCCCCCATTACCTAGAATTAAAAACCAGTTCAATGTGGCTAATGGAGTCACCAGAGAAGTACAATGCTAATATTATGAATACAGAGAGAAGTTAAGAATAAGCAGGATCAACAGAGAAATTAACAATAGTAGATTCAGTATAGCAGGGCCGCCGAGAGGGGGGGACAGGGGGGACAAAAGTCCCCGGGCCTCCGGAGGGGGCCCGGTGCCACCGCAGTCAGGCCCGCCCGCCTTCGCTCCGAACTAACTAACCTTTATTCCTTTAGGCCCTGCTGCAGATAACTCAAACTAATCTTAGTAAAAGACCAGATTACTATTTACCAAATTATTCTAGTTCTCCAGGAGATAGACTAGGGGTTCTAGATCAGCTTTTCTGGAAAATGGAGGAATATT
Source organism: Microcaecilia unicolor (assembly GCF_901765095.1). Taxonomy (NCBI): domain Eukaryota; kingdom Metazoa; phylum Chordata; class Amphibia; order Gymnophiona; family Siphonopidae; genus Microcaecilia; species Microcaecilia unicolor. The sequence goes on from NC_044038.1 coordinate 24,021,591, forward strand.
TTTAGGGGCAAATTCAAACGTCAGAAAAAGTATCATTTAAACAACTCTCCAGATAGAATGCCAGGGGACTTAAGTTCAAAAATTTGGAGATTCAGTGTCCTATTATAGTTTTCTATTTGCTCTGTTTTCCTATGGAGAAATGAAATGTTTTATCTTTTACTGTTGCTGCCTTGAACTCCTGTAGACCTTTAATATCTTCACAAACTTGTGAAACTGAGTACAACATCCAGTTTAACTGAATCTACAGTCTTAGTTAAATCTTCCATTTTAGCAGAACACTTGTTTTACCTCTGTGGTAGACTTTGAGAGGTCCTTTTACTAAGGTGCGCTGATAAAATGGCCTGCGGTAGTGTAGATGCGTGTTTTGGGCGCACGCAGAATTTTTTTTTTAGCGCACCTACGCCTTTTTTAAAATTTTTACTGAAAATTGCCGCACTTCCATTTTTGCGTCTGAGACCTTACCGCAAGCCATTGACCTAGTGGTAATAGTCTACGCACATCAAATTCCCCTTGACGTGTGTAGCTGCTGCGCGTCAGGAAAAAAATTTCAGATGCGCTAGTGGACTGCACACCGAAATTGAAATTATCGCAAGGGCCACGCTAGGGTAACCAGGTGGTAACTCCAGGTTTGGCGTGTGTTGGGTGGTGTAGGCACCTATGCGAGGGCCCCTGAGTAACCATGGTAGTCAAATTGTTGAAGCCGTGTCCAGACATGTTCCAGTGTTACCACCGTGTGCGTGGGCTCCTCCTTCAGCAAGCATACATGCCAGCACTGCTCCCTCTGATCTGGAGCCTAGAGCTGCGACTTCTGTGCTCTGAGGATCCAACGCTACTGCTGACGATGCCATTGGACGCAGTGCAGGTTGGCAGCCAGAAGAGGAAAGTGAGAAGTCAGGCCCCATAGCAATGGAGGATCCTTCCTCCATGGCCTCCGCAGGGCTCACTCAGTAACATCGAGGGCTGCGATGGCGAATTGATCTGGCTGCATTGAGCCAGTGGTAGTCCGAAAAGAGCGAGCGGTTGGACTTTACCCTGCTCTGTAAATCTCAGGTACCAAATTACAGAATATTGTCTAAATGCATTTTGCATGTACCTGCTATTCCTCCTGTGTTTTGGTGTATCACTGCCATTGTACCTATGTTTGCTGCAGTATATGGAATTAGGGGAGAAAGGTCAATGCATAGTCCCCTGGATTCTATATATGATGCACATCGGGCATATTCCATAATTGCATGCACAACTTAATTGACAAATAAGCAATTCATTGTCAATAGACACTAATAATCAATTACTTTCACTAATTGGCAACAATGAACATTTGTGCACATGCATTTTCCTAGTTGGGATTCAGTAAAGATGCAGGTGCACATTTTCGGCGTGGATCCGAAACGATTTGTGGCCATGGGAGGGGCATGTTGGATCCGGCGTTCCTAGAAATTGTGTGCAGGGTTATAGAATATGGCAGATGCGTGTCTAATTTCGGCTCGAGGATTTATACCAGGTTTTAGTGGGTAGATCCTTGTGCCCAAAATTGGGTGCAGACCTAGCTCTAAGCGTTATTCTATAAATGGACGCCATTTATAGAATAGCGCTTATCACTCTTTTTTCAGCCCCAAATTTCAGTGCCATTTATAGAATCCAGTCCCATGTGTCCTACACACAGGAAGGACCCATTGGGAATGAGGATCTGCTGCAACATTCATAAACACTGCTTAGCAAATCTGCTTCTTTTTCTCTCTGTTAATTCAGTCTTCTAGTAGGAAGTATCATGAGATTAAATTTTCTAGAGTTTGTCTATTTCAGTTCCCAACCTGTCAGCTCTCTTCACTGGTTTTCTGCTAGCTGCCTCAAACGACAGATGTAAATATAATACCATAAGAGACTATGATAACTTTAGGTTTCTATAATTTTTATTCACAGATTGCATTTCTGGAAGCTTTTGTAAAATGCTTCTAAATGCAGTGTTATGTTGGGGCAATAGAGATTTCAGGCCATGCGTAAGATTTGTCTTCCTTGGGATATTATCTCCAAATGGGTTCTCTGTGTGCACACCGTAACAAGAGTGAACTTCACTTGTAAACCATGCTATGATCTCAATTTCTCACATATACTGCTAATGGTTGCCTTAATACTTGCATTGTAGCAATGATGTCTTCCTTTTGGAGATCATAGGGTACAATATGTATATACTGACAGCCCTCAGGGAGATCAGTTCCTGGAGTGTTTTGCTGTGGTTAACTTCTGACCTTCTACCAGTTGGTGGTAGTGTGTCTCACTGGGCAGGCTGGCCATGTTATTCTGATTTGGCTATTGTTTCCTGCTAGTGACCATTTTTTTTTGTCTAGACTCCTATATAAACCTTGTCACTGTTTGGCTTCATTCCAGAGCTTGTTTGCACTACTTGATATCATCCTTGTGCTTTGGCTGTGCAGAGGACATGGGAAATATCATCAACAGTCCTTTCATAATCTTTGCCGGGTTCCTTTTCCTTTTGGATGCTTTTTGCTCTAGTCCCTGCTGAACCCTCACCCTTAGTGAGGAGTGGAGGAGTAGCCTAGTGGTTAGTGTAGTGGGACCTTGATCCTGGGGAACAGAGTTCAATTCCTACTGCAGCTCCTTGTGATCCTGGGCAAGTCACTTAACCCGTACAAATAAGTACCTGAATATGTAAACCGCTTTGAATGTAGTTGCAAAAAACCACAGAAACGCAGTGTATCAAGTCCCATTTCCCTTTCCCTGTTTGAGATTCTACATGGAATGTTGCTACTGTTGGAGATTCTGCATGGAATGTTGCTATGTCCACTAGCAACATTCCATGTAGAAGGCTGCGCAGGCTTCTGTTTCTGTGAGTCTGACGTCCTGCCATACGTGCAGGACGTCAGACTCACAGAAGCAGAAGCCTGCGCGGCCCACATTGGTGATCTGCAAGGGCCGACTTCTACATGGAATGTTGCTACTATTGGAGATTCTGTTGCTACTGTTGGAGATTCTGCATGGAATGTTGCTAGGGGAGGAGTAGCCCTAGTGGTTAGTGCATTGGACCTTGATCCTGGGGAACTGAGTTCAATTTCTACTGCAGCTCCTTGTGACTCTGGGCAAGTCACTTAACCCTTCATTGCCCCTGGTACAAAATAAGTACCTGAATATATGTAAACCGCTTTGAATGTAGTTGCAAAAACCCCAGAATGGCAGTAGTCAAGTCCCATTTCCCTTCCCTTTCCCCTTAATCTTGCCTTATTCTGTGTCAGTAAATGTCCTGTACTTTTGTCTCTATTTGGGTTCCTCTGCTTTCTAGTTCTCTTCTCAAGGTTATGGTTTGGGCAGCAAAGAAACTGGTAGCCACCAGCACCACAAGGCTCTATCTAAAGGGAAGGTGGTCACTACAAGTGGAAAACTCTACCTTATCTTCCTCTGGTCCTAGGGGACATGCCTTGTGGGGACCCTGTCCATAGTCCTAGCTTGCCCAGCATTGACAAGAGCCATCACAACACATCAAGGTTAAATTCTGTAAAAAATGATTTGTTATTTTCATTTCTGTTTTTAGTGTTAGATTTTATATATGATTTGTAATATGTTTTGTGTGCTATATTTTATGTATTTTATTATTCAATTCAGGTTTTGTATACCACTAATATCCCCTGTTTAGGGTTCAGTGCAGTTTACATCATTAGTGGGACAGAGTTGGTACAGTATTATAGGTAGGACATTGTGTAATTACAAATTTGTTGGTTGGATACAGAATTATATAGGTTAGGGCATTGTGATGAATACAAACTTGTTCATATAGATACATTGTTATATAACACTAGAGGGTGTGAGAGTGGTTGGCGTTTCGTATGGTAGTTCTATAGTCTGTCCGGGGATTTAAAGAGTTATGATTGTTATGTAGCAGTCTTTGGAAAGAGGAAAGTTTTTTGCCTCTTCCAGAAGCTGAGGTAGTTAATCTCTGATCTAATGGCCAGAGGGAGTGAGTTCCAAAGGGAGATTCCTAATACTGGGAAGAGTGAGTTGAAGATCTTCTGAAATCGGATTCCCTTGTAGAACAGTGGGGCTAAGATCAATTGTTCTTTCAGTCTTGTTGGAGTGAACCATGCAAACCAGATGAGAATATGATCAGCAGTTCTGAGGTAGCACCTTGCAGATCTGAAAGACTAGACAGGCAGTTTTAAACCTAATTCTTTCAGCTATGGGTAGCCAATGTAGTTTAGCAAGCTATGACGAAGCGCTAGTCTATCTGTTCAGTTTTAAAATTAATCTTGCAACTGTGTTCTGTTTGATCTGCAGTTGTTGTTGGTTTTTTTTTTTATATTGGATCTTAATACCAAAGAGTAGGACACTACAGTAGTCCAGAGGTGATAGGATCAGCATTTGGACCAAGAGCACAAAGGCTATTTGATCAAAGGTGACCTGATTAAACGTAACTGTCTCATTTTAAACATTGTTTTCTTCCATAGTTGGTTGATATGGGATGAGCATGATAGGGATGAGTTTAGAATGACCCCACCCCAAGAACTCTAGCTTCTGATTCAACTGAGAGGATTCTGTCATTTGAATAGTGCAATTAAGGTTGGGACCTTAATTCCTTATGTGTGTTTTTTTGTTTCTCACATAGTTAATAGGCGGGTTATAAGTGATATAAATAAATTCCAGGGTTGCTGTATTGATAAGAACCATGACATACATGAAGGTGTGCTTGCAAGTTCTTTTATATGAAGCCAGTAGCACCCAATAAAATGTTGCCTATTTCCGTGCCTCTCTGCCAGTTTCTCTGTCTATCATCATACCACATAGTTTCTTTATTTATTTGCTACATTTGTACCCCACATTTTCCCACCTATTTGCAGGCTCAATGTGGCTTACATTATATTGCAAAAGATATAGTTATGAACAGAAGTTTGTTCTAAATTAACATATTACTATGTAAGAATTAAGGAAGATATGTCTGTGGAATAATTTACATAACACATAATGAAAAAGAAAAAAAATAATATGGCTAATATAATCAGTTTAGCGGGATTAGTAGGTGGTTGGTTTAGATATAGAATAATCAAGTTCTAAGGAGGATTCTTATTGTAAGTTTTTTCAAACAAGTGTGTTTTCACTAATTTCCTGAAGTTTAAGTTACGTGTTATTTTTATAGTGTTTGGTAGTTTGTTCCATGCTTTTGTGCAGAGGTATGTGAAGGTAGATGCATGTATTGATTTGTATTTGAGTCCTCTACAATTAGGATAGTATTGACAATCGAGTTCTTCAGCTTTTCTCTATTATCACCCTGTCTGGTTTTCTTGCATAGAACTTTTTTATTTATTTATTTTTTGTTAGTGATCACAACTTCTTCATTCTCTACAATTCTGTCAAGAGTCGTGATCACGTGTGTTTGTCTTTATGGTTAACCAGGGACCTCTTTGTCTAATGCCTTATCTGATGTCCAATTAAAGAGCATTTTCCATGAAAGCTGGTCATTTTGCAGGTCTAATAAGGTTCACTTGCGTATACAGTAAGAAATTTATTACTGCTCTTCCCAATTAGTAGAGAGCATTGAGAGTTGCCTCATTTATCACATGGAATTATGGCATGTATGTCCTACTGCACTCTTCACTGTGAATTATTGTTTACTTTATTTATTTATTTTGTTGCATTTGTATCCCACATTTTCCCACCTATTTGCAGGCTCAATGTGGCTTACATTGTTCCGTAATAGCGATCGCCATTTCCGGAAGGAGAAATGCAGAGTTATATTGCATTAAGGTTCGTAGATGACAGAGTAGATTAGGCAGTCAAGTAAAAAGAATTCATTTTCGTGATGAGAAATAAAATGGTAATGCGTTAAGGTTCAATCGTGACAGAGTAACTTAGGCGTTCAAGAATAGAGAGTTCCGTTTAGTCCAGTTCTGATATGAGTTTTGTTGTCTAGTATTTAGGATGGATCATTATGGTATGCTTTATTGAACAGGTTGGTTTTTAGTAATTTTCAGAAATTAGTTATGTCATGTAATGTTTTTGTGGTTTTTGGTAATGCATTCCACCGTTGCGCACCTAAGTAGGAGAAACTGGATGCATATGTTAGTTTATATTGTAGTCCTTTATAGCTGGGGTAATGGAGATTCAGGAATGTACGTGATGATCTTTTAGTATTCCTGGTTGGTGAGTCTATAAGGTCTGACATGTAGACCGGGGCTTCGCCGTGTATGATTTTATTGTATGATTTTATGTACCAGAGTGCAGATTTTGAACATAATCCGTTCTTTAAGTGGGAGCCAATGTAGTTTTTCTCTTAGGGGTTTGGCGCTTTCGTATTTCGTTTTTCCAAATATGAGTCTGGCTGCTGTGTTTTGGGCAGTTTGGAGTTTCTTAATGATTTGTTCTTTGCATCCGGCATAGATTGCATGGCAGTAATCTAGTTGACTCAGTACCATTGATTGCACCAGGCTATGGAATGTTTCCCTTGGGAAGAAAGGTTTTATTCTTTTGTGTTTCCACATTGAGTGGAACATTTTCTTTGTTGTGTTTTTTGCATGGCTTATGTGAACTGTGACATTCTTTTTTGGGGGGGGGGGGGGGGGGGGGGACTTCAATAAATGGTGCCCAAAGCTCTTGGATGATCCACACTACGGTAGTATTCAGTAAAGGGGCATTCTCATGGCGCGTCCTTTACAGAATACTAGCTTAGCACAGATTTTCCCCCAGTTTATATATATTGCACCTGGTGATCCATGCTGAAATCGCATATTCTATAACAATGCGTGTAGCTCAATTGGTTTAACAAGCTAATCAACATTGATAACAGCTCTTAACAAACAATAGTGAGCACTAATTGGCAATAATTACAGTTAATTTATTTATTTTAGTGCATTTCTATCCCACATTTTCCCACTAGCGCAGGCACAATGTGGCGTACAGTAACTCAAGAAAAATTACAATGAAAGAAAGGTAGAGACATAGGATGATAGGGTGAGGTTGAATTCACAGGAAAGACATGGGAATGAAAAACAGTCCAACAAGTGCATTTGGGATAGAGTCCCACTTCAAACTACAACGGGAGGGTCACTAGAGGGGTTCGTTAAGGAATAGGCTTTCACAAATAGGAATGTCTTTAAGAACAACTCGCACAACTTGCTAAATGTATTCTATAATGAACTGCACCTAAATTCTAATGCATGCAGTTCAAAAAGGGTGTGGTTAGAGGTGGGGAAATGGGCGTTCTAAAATTTATGCAGTTATAGAATATGGCCCAGTGCGACTAAATCTATGTGCTGGGATTTATGCCTCATTTTCATTGGTGTAAATGGAGGCGCTGAGATATCAACTAAACATGTTCTACATACCGAGCCTAAATCTAGGCACTGCTTATAGAATACACTTAGTGGCTTTGATTTCCACACAGAGTTTTTAGGCTCCATAGATAGAATCTCCCTCTTTGTGCCTAACTTTGGTTACGAGCATTTACACCTGCCAAAGACTATTCTATCAGATAGCGATCCGCCTGGTTGGAGAACTCTGAATTCCCATGGGAAAAAAACAGATACAAGTGGGTATTGGGAAATGACCATGGACTCCAGGATGATGATCTTGATACTTTAGAAGGTTTATTTAATCAAAGACTCTACACAGTACTGTGTTTCGGCCTACGGCCTGCCTCAGGAGTCTTTAACAATAAATAGATCTTAAAGTTTCCACTATCGGATCTTTCCAGTCGTTAATATAAAGGATGGTCTTTTTAAAAGACCTTTGTAAAAATGTTGCCGCTAGTAGCAAATGTTTGATTTTGCCACACAACCATTTTCGGCAAAACAAAAGTCCTTTTTTACAGGCATGCTAAAAAAATGGATCGGCGTGTGCCCAAAACCCGTGCCTAGACCACCGCAAGACATTTTTCAGTGCGCCTTTGTAAAAGGACCCCTTAATTAGATTGTAAGCTCTTTGAGCAGGGACTGTCTTTCTTCTATGTTTGTGCAGCGCTGCGTATGCCTTGTAGCGCTATAGAAATGCTAAATAGTAGTAGTAGTAGTAGTAGATATTGTCATTATCCAGTTCACTTTTAGCCATGCCCCTTCAATTTCTCTGACTTTTCCTTTATTTAACTGGTTAAAATCTGATTGAACAATTACCCTCTAATTCATTCCCTGATTTTTCTAAAGCCTATTATATACCTAGCTCTTTTAAAGAAAATAGGGAGTGATATAAGTACATAAGTATTGCCATACTGGGACTGACCAAAGGTCCATCAAGCCCAGCATCCTGTTTCCAACAGTGGCCAATCCAGGTCACAAGTACCTGGCAGGAAAACAAAGAATAGCAACATTCCATGTAGAACCCCAAAGAGTAGCAAGATTCTAGAATTCTGAAGAATAACAAGATTCCATGCAGAATTTCAAAGTGTAGCAACATTCCATGTAGAACCCCAAAGAGTATTGCCACACTGGGACAGACCAAAGGTCTATCAAGCCCAGCATCCTGTTTCCAACAGTGGCCAATCCAGGTCACAAATACCTGGCAAGATCCCCAAAAAGTGCAAAACATTTTATGCTGGTTATCCCAGAAATAGTGGATGGTGTAGTTATACTATCTTCTTTGTAGAATTTAATTGTTACTGGGTTACTGGAAACTTCTTTAGAGGAAATTGTTATCAGAGCAACATTAATCATTATCTTTGTTGAAGCAGTTGATAGAGATTTGATTTTCTCCTTGTTCTTTCAGTTCAGACACATTAGTTTTCATGGACACAATATTAATGATTTTTCTGATTTGTCAATATCAACTTTGAAAAGAAAGGAATTTCTGCTTTTGAAAAATAGAGTATTGGCCTTGCATCCACCTTGAGCATTGCGTTCAATTCTGGTCGCCGGATCTCACAAAAGACATAGCGTAATTAGAAAAGGTTCAAAGAAGAGCAACTAAAATGATAAAGGGGATGAGGAAAGGCTAGGGCTCTTCAGCTTGGAAAAGAGACGGCTGAGGGGGGATATGATTGAGGTTTACAAAATCCTGAGTGGTGTAGGACAGGTGGAGGTGAATCGATTTTTCACTCATTCGAAAAGTACAAAGAATAGGGGACACAATAAAATTGCATGGAAATAGTTTATAAAGAAATAGGAGGACATATTTTTTCACTCAAAGAATAGTTAAGCTCTGGAACTTTGTTGCCAGAGGATGTGGTAATGGCGGTTAGTGTATCTGGGCATAAAAAAAGGTTTGGACAAGTTCATGGAGGAAACGTCCATAGTCTGCTATTGAGACAGACATATGGGAAACCAGTGCTTGCCCTGGGATTGGTAGCATGGAATGGTGCTACTAATTGGATTTTTGCCAGCTACTTGTGACCTGGATTGGCCACTGCTGGAAGGAGGATATTGGGCTAGATGGACCATTGGTCTGACTCAGAATGGCTATTCTTATGTTCTTATCTGGGTTTCTTTTTAACATTTCTGTGTAAATGTATAGTTAAGGCTCTGACAAAGGTGTTATGTCTTCTTTTTTTTAATTTTATTTTTATAAGGGGTCTTTTTACAAAGTTTCAGTAAGCATTAAGGGTATGATTACCACAGTAAAAAATGGCTTACCGTGGAGCACACTGAGGCATCCTGCGGTAATTTTGCGATATACGTGCACTACACATGCATTAAAAACTAAAATGTATTTCTTTGGCGAAGGGGACATGTCTAGGGGTGCAGAGTGGGTGTGTTTTGTGCTAATCAGTTAGGGGCTCTTTACCAAGCTGTGGTAAAAGCAGTGGCATACTGGGGGCGGGTGGGGGCAGTCCGCCCCAGTTGCATGCCACTGGAAGGGGTGCAGAAAGCAGCCATGCAGCTGTCGTCTCCGCTGGTTCCCTGCTCCCTCTGCCCCAGAACAAGTTACTTCCTGTTCCAGTGTAGAGGGAGCAGGGACCAGCAAAACCGACAGCTGCGTGGCTGCTGCCAGCAGGTAAGAATGCACCCGGGGGGGGGGGGGGGGGGGTGTCATGCTGAACCCGGTGAAGGGGGGGGGGGTCCGCAGCAGCGATCTGCCCCGGGTGGCAGTCGACCAAGTATCGCCACTGGTAAAAAGGCCCTGTGGTGGCAGTGGTGTGAATTTGCCGCATGCCGAGGCCCCTTTACTGCAGCTGTTTTTTTTTTTAAAGGAAATGGCTGTATGGTAAGTACAAACTTGAAATGTGCCCATTTCCTGGGGACCCCTTACCGTCTCCTATTTAGAAGGCAGTAAGGGCTCCTGCGCTAACTCGGCAGTAAAAATAAAACAATATTTCTGGTCATACCAGAAATGGCATGCAGTAGGGGTGGCACTACCATTGGCTTCCATGGTGGGCTGGCAGTAGAGTCGGATTGGCAAGCGCCAGTGCCACAGTAGGGGGTCCTTTTACTAAGGTGCGCTGAAAAATGGCCTGCGGTACTGTAGACACGTGTTTTGGACACATGCAGAATCATTTTTCAGTGCACCGGTAAAAACGCCTTTTTATTAAAAATTTTGACCAAAAATGGACGTGCGACAAAATTAAAATTGGCGCACGTCAATTTTGGGTTGGAGACCTTACCGCCATCCACTGACAATAGTGGTAAGGTCTCGCGCACTAACCAGGCGGTAAAGGTCTATGCACGTAGAATGCCTTTTACCGCCTGGTAGCGCCCTGCTCCAGAAAATAAAAAGTATTTTCTGGCGCATGAAGGGGATGAGCATCAAAAAATTAAACTACTGCCCGGGCCACACGGTAGCCGGGCGGTAATCCCAAATTGGCGAGGGTTGGGTGTGCATAGGTGTCTACGCGGCTTAGAAAAAGGGCCCTTGAATGTAGCATGGTGTTATTAAAAAAGTCCCATAATGTAGCGACATTGCCATACACTAAATGATCAACGCTTGCTTAGTGTGTGAGTCCTTACTGCCTACATAATGTGTGGCAGTAAGGTCTCACATGCTAATTGGTTTCCCAGTCTCATCAGCCCGTAACCTTGGGTTCATCTTCGACTCCTCTCTCTCCTTCTCTGCTCACATTCAGCAGACTGCCAAAACTTGTCGTTTCTTTCTCTATAACATCAGCAAAATCCGTCTCTTCATCTCTGAGCACTCTACCAAAACCCTTATCCACACTCTTATCACCTCCCGTCTTGATTATTGTAACCTACTATTCACAGGCCTCCCTCTTAGCCATCTCTCTCCAATCAATCCAAAACTCTGCTGCGTGACTCATTTTCCGCCAAAGTCGCTATGCCCACATTAGCCCTCTCCTTAAGTCACTTCACTGGCTCCCTATCCATTTCCGTATTCTATTCAAACTTCTCCTATTGACCTATAAGTGCATTCACTCTGCCGCTCCCCAGTACCTCTCCACTCTTGTCTCCCCCTATGTTCCCCCTCGAGTGCTCCGTTCTGTTGATAAATCTCTCTTGCCCGTCCCTTTCTCCGCTACTGCTAATTCAAGACTCCATTCCTTTTATCTCGCTGCACCTCACGCCTGGAATGGACTTCCGAGCCTGTACGTCTAGCCCCGTCTTTGGCCGTTTTCAAGTCCAAACTCAAAACCCACCTCTTTACCACTGCTTTTGACTCCTAACTTGCTTACCCTGTCCTTTTATCCTCACCTCTTTATTCCCTTACCCTTAATTGTTCTGTCTGTCTGCCTGTCTTATCTAGATTGTAAGCTCTTTGAGCAGGGACTGTCTTCTGTGAATGGTGTACAGCGCTGCGTATGCCTTGTAGTGCTATAGAAATAAGTAGATAGATAGAATGGCAACACGCTAATGGCAAAATTTGCGCATGACCATCAAACAGCCCAAAACACTGCAGCCAGACTCATATTTGGAAAAACAAAATACGAAAGTGCCAAACCCCTAAGAGAAAAGCTACACTGGCTTCCACTTAAAGAACGTATTACGTTCAAGGTCTGCTCGCTGGTTCATAAGATCATTCACGGAGATGCCCCGGCCGACATGTCAGACCTTATTGACTTGCCACCCAGGAATGCTAAAAGATCAGCAGGCACATTCTTGAATCTACACTTCCCCAGCTGTAAAGGACTAAAATATAGATTTACACATGTGTCCAGCTTTTCCTACATGAGCACGAAGTTGTGGAATGCATTGCCACTTGACCTGAAAACAATTTACGACCTAATCAACTTTCGTAAATCACTGAAGACGTATCTCTTCAACAAGGCATACCACAATGATCCATAATAGGAACTGTAATGCACCTCCACTTACCTGATATTCTGAATGTCTCGCTATACCTGATCGCTTAATTCTATTATGCCACCCATGTTCTTTATGTAATACCAATTGTATCTTTCACTCTGGAATGGCGAATGCCATGATGGAACATTGTAAGCCACATTGAGCCTGCAAATAGGTGGGGAAATGTGGTTATAAGCCAACAAAATGTCACCCTAGAAAACATTTTGCACAAAAGAAGGCCGTTTAATGTATTTAAATTTTCTTTTTTGACAACTGGAGAAAAATGTCTGTGCCAGGCAAGCAAGTTCCTAACTTTATTAAGGTGGCATACATTACAGTACAAAGGAGGATAGCGGATGGGAAACAGCATAGGGATAAAATGTGGGGCAGAGGGAGCAGGGAACCAGCGGAGCCGACAGCTGCGTGGCTGCTTTCTGCATTACAAATGCAACAAATAAATAATAATAAAAAAAAAAATAGGGAATGTGGTCATTTTATCCCAGCAGTAAAAATGGCCTTAGCACTCCAGAAATACCCATGCAAGGGCGCGCTAAGGCCCATTTTTTAACACCGTATGGTAAAAGGCCCCCTAAGTTTACAAACAACAATCAAGTAACACTTGTACATAAATGAAGAGCAAAGCTAACCTCTAGTCCAAAACTTGGGAAGAGATCCAAGGGTGAAAAGAACAAAGAAAACTCTCAATTACACAAGGAATTATCAGCATTACCTAATCTGGTGAACAAATAAAGCAATCAATCATGATGGAACAATAGGGGAACTGTCTACAGGGGTCCCTCTTGGTCTGCTGGTAGTTACAAAGGCAGACAGATGTGAAGGTTCAAAGTTATCTCGAAACTTGATTATACTGCTTGCAAGGAAACTTCAAATAAAATACTGTGACCAATTGCAAAAGTGCAGGACATAACAGAAGGAATTGCATGCTGTGCTTCTGTGTCTCTCCAGAGAAATCTGGAAAAATTCTAATTGTAGAATTCAAAAAGGGAACCGTACGGTATCTCAAATATAATCAGAGTAGCCAATCCCTTTTCACTGCCAAAACTAATTGTACAAGCAAAGTACTGGCTGTTAACTCCTCAGTGTCAGATTTTTCTAGCAATGCTGAAACGTCTCTCAAGTGTCCATTTTCTTCCACATTTTCCATTTGTTTTTTGTCAGTGAGAGATAGTAAATCTTTGCAATTGGTGGCAAGGATTGCTGGGAAACTTTCATCACGTTTACTAAGGTGAGATAAGCATCGCTGGTGTAAGCAAGCGCTAACCATTAGCGTGGACTCAGGCTAATGGCAACTGCGTGATAAAACAAGCCTCTCAAGAGGTAGCATTAAGTGAAACTGCACTGTCTGCAGTGGTTTGCATTGCTATAGCCCAGGGGCGTACCCAGACTTCGGCGGGAGGGGGGTCCAGAGCCTGAGGTGAGGGGGCACATTTTAGCCCCCCCCCCCGGCGCCGCCACCGCAACCACCAACAACTTTGACTCCCCCTGCCGATGACCCTCTCAAGCCCCCCCCCCCGGCTGCCATCCCTCCCCCGCCGCCGGCCTCACCTACCTTTGCTGGCGGGGGACCCCAACCCACGCCAGCTGAGGTCCTCTTCTTCCAGCGCAAGGCTTCGTTCTGTTTCTGTGAGTCTGACGTCCTGCACGGTGTACGTGTAGGACGTCGGACTCACAGAAACAGAACGAAGCCTTGCAGATCAGCCAGCAACGCGGCCGCTGACTGATCTGCAAAGCTTCGTTCGTTGTACATGCAGGATGTCAGACTCGCAGAAACAGACGAAGCCTTCTGCCGGAAGAAGAGGACCTTGGCTGGTGGGGGTTGGGGTCCCCCGCCAGCAAAGGTAGCCGGCGGCGGGGGAGGGTTGGCGGCGGGAGGGGGTTCAAAATGGCATCTATGACTCCCTAGCAGAAGTCTTGTGTTACCAGTACTAGAGGTAAATCTGCCAAATATGACGTCACTATTTATATCCCTTTTCGAGGGGACATCCAGGGAATTCTATACAGGATTCAAACTGGACTTGATTTAATGGTATCCTGGGCCTCTGAATTCAGGCTAAAATTAAATCAGGAAAAGACTAAACTTTGGTAATACTAATAACCAATTTGGTTGACCATGATTCCTGCAGTGGAGGAGTGGCCTAGTGGTTAGAGCACTGGTCTTGAAATCCAGAGGTGGGCAGTTTAAATCCTGCTGCTGCTCTTTGGAATCTTGGGCAAGTCACTTAACCCTCCATTGCCTCAGGTACAAACATAGATTGTGAGCCCTCCTGGGCCAGAGAAATATCCAGAGTACCTAAACAAATATTTGAGATTCTACATGGAATGTTGCTGTTGCTACTATTGCAGATTCTGGAATGTTGCTACTAGTTGAGATTCTACATGCTATTCCACTAGCAACATAGAAGCTTGCAGATCAACTGTGCAGGCTTCTGTTTCTGTGAGTCTGACATTGGACGTCAGACTCACAGAAACAGAAGCCTGCGCGGCCGCATTGCTGATCTTCAAGGGCTTCTACATGGAATGTTGCTAGTGGAGGAATAGCCTAGTGGCTAGAGCACTGGTCTTGCAATCCAGAGGTGGCCGGTTCAAATCCCGCTGCTGCTCCTTGTGATCTTGAGCAAGTCACTTAACCCTCCATTGCCTCAGGTACAAACATAGATTGTGAGCCCTCCTGAGACAGAGAAATATCCAGAGTACCTGAATGTAACTCACCTTGAGCTACTACTGAAAAAGGTGTGAGCAAAATCTACATAATAAATAAACATTGACTGTGTTTCTTATCCTTTGGAGTCCACTCTTGTCCAAGGTCACAAGAAGCTGCAGTGGGAATTGAACCCAGTTCTCCAAGATCAAAGCCTGTTGCACTAACCATTAGGCCACTCCTCCAGGAATAAAGGTCAGCGGCTGCCAAAAGAAAAAATGCTGACCACCACCAGCTGAACATCTACCTCCTAGATCAAGGGTGGTTAACCTCAATCCTTGAGAGCTGCAACCCAGTTGGGTTTTCAGGATTTCCCTAATGAATATGCATGAGATCTATTTTCATGCATTGAATCCACTGTATCGAGGATCCCTGACCTAGATTATAGAATCGCCCTTCATATGTACTACAAATGTTTGTGTGTTTCAAAAAAGATTTTCTCTAGTCGAGTTGGAGTTAAATGTGAATAATGCATTGGAAAGTAAACACGTTCATATTTGAGAATTCTGTAGCTAAAATAGAATTTGAGTGGTTATAAGCCAACAAAATGTCACCCTAGAAAACATTTTGCACAAAAGAAGGCCGTTTAATGTATTTAAATTTTCTTTTTTGACAACTGGAGAAAAATGTCTGTGCCAGGCAAGCAAGTTCCTAACTTTATTAAGGTGGCATACATTAAGTACAAAGGAAGATAGCGGATGGGAAATAATGGTTACAATGGAAACAGCATAGGGATAAAATGTGATGTGCTTTCTATACTGGCTAATTTTCAAAAACCTGAGGACATAACAGGAGACAACCAACATTTCTGTAAATCAGGGATTCTCAATCCAGTTCTCGGGACACATCAAGCCAGTCTGGGTTTCATGATATCTGCAATAAATATGCATGAGATAAATTTGCATGCACTGCCTCCATTGTATTCTAATCTATGTCATGCATGTTCACTGTGGTTAGAGCAACAGTCTTGAAATCCAGAGGTGGGCAGTTCAAATCCCACTGCTGCTCCTTGTGATCTTGGGCAAGTCACTTAACCCTCCATTGCCTCAGGTGTGTCCCGAGAATGGATTGAGAATCCCTGCTATAAACTAAATCTTAAATAATCCTGGAAAGCTAATCTATTTTAAATATATGACTACTGTTTTATTGATGGTGGTCTCGGGGGGGGGGGGGGGGGGGGGGGTAGGGGGAATCGGTTTGAATCTAACTCCAGACTCTGCTCCTTCTATCTCGCCACACCTTATGCCTGGAATAGGCTTCCCGAGCCATTACGTCTAGCTCCATCCCTGGCTGCCTTCAAATCCGGGCTAAAGCCTGTTTGGTGCTGCTTTCGACTCCTGACTTGTAACTTTTATCTTATCCTTATGTGTCCTTCTGTCTGTCCTTCCCTTGTCCTTTTTGGTCCTGTCTGTTTGTCCTGATTTAGATTGTAAGCTCTTTTGAGCAGGGACTGTTTTCTTCATGTTCAATTGTAAAGCGCTGCGTACGACTGGTAGCACTATAGAAGTGATTTATAGTAGTAGTAGTAGTAGAATCTGGCTATTCCCAAATCATTAAGCTAATTTGAAAGT
The DNA here is from genome assembly GCF_901765095.1 of Microcaecilia unicolor. Taxonomy (NCBI): domain Eukaryota; kingdom Metazoa; phylum Chordata; class Amphibia; order Gymnophiona; family Siphonopidae; genus Microcaecilia; species Microcaecilia unicolor. Next base: position 24,038,042 of record NC_044038.1, read on the forward strand.
AATCCTCTTCCTCCAACCTTTAGTGAAAATATCACTACAATATTCTAAAATGAATTCGAAAAGAGGAAATATTTTGGAAGACCTCTGCTCTCTCAAGGGAAACAGTCCTTATTTATCAGTTCTCCAAAAAGCCTTGTTTAGAAACAGTTTTCAAAGACAAATTATGCTCTCTATAGTTGACGGGTTCTCTTCTGTGAGGACTACTGCCCTAGCACTGCAGAAATGCATTTATCCTGTAGCACCTAGGAAGGAGACACAAAAATTAAATTGAGATTAGTTTGCTGTTTGGACTATCTGGTCAGCAAAGGGAAGCCACTGAAGTGGAGGAACAAAAAACAGCCGCTACAGAAGTTTCACAGGATATAAAGGAGTAGGGTGCACAGTCAGTCTTCCAACACAAGAAAGTCATAGAGTTCCACAGAAGAAATATTTATTGTTGTAAAACAACACCGAGAGTCAACACGGAGCCGTGTTTCAGCGCGTAATACCAAGTCATAAAACTAAAACAGAAGATTGTTCTCATCCTTTTAGATAGCATTCTCTAAGGTGCTACGCATAGAAGATTTACTCACACACCTCTGTTGTAGTTGTAAAACTTGGGACTACACACCTGTAGATTCGTGAAGCAGGCGCTCATGCCAAAACATGTCGCGTTGAGTCTCGCTGGTGTTTTACAACAATAAATATTTCTTCTGGGGAACTCTGTGACTTCTTGGTGTTGTGTTGGGAGAGTTTCCATACACCCTACTCCTTTGTGGACTGTCTGGTCATCATACATCTTGGTTTCCCTTGAAATGTGCTTCCTACCAAACTCTCCAGCTCTCCAGCTCCTCCTCAGACACACCCCAAAAAGCTATCATAATGTGATTTTCAGGGTTTGAGAAAGAGTATATTCAGGTTGAAATGAACTGCAAATACAAAAAGGCAAAACCTAGAGACTCATCAGTGCTGGTGAGTCCTGAAGTGATGTAAAGTGAAGTCTAACATAAGAAGACTTGCATTGGGTGAAAAATGCTGGGGATGAGCATTCGTTGGAAAGGACACGGGAAATGTCAATGTTTTACATGTCCTTTCATAATTTTTAACCTGAAATGACAAGAATAAAACTTGAAATAGGGTTTTTTTTTCCTGGATCAGTAGAGTGTAATGCTCCCTATTGCTAAATAGTGCACCCTGTTGAAAAATAATGCACACTGTTGCACCATAATGTGGCATTTGAATGACAGTGTGCCTATATTTAAGCACCTAAAGGATGCCCACTGCATGTGGCACCTATCCTACAAAGGAACATAGGTGCATACTTTCCTTTCTAAAATATTAACAACAGGTTAGATCTATGTCTTAAATGTAGGCACAAGTACTTATGCCAGCCACAGAATTGGTGTTAAGTGCTCACTCCTAAGTGCTTCGGATACATGCATATCTTATAGCATTCTATAAGTTATGTACATGAAAGTCCTTTCTATGCCCACGCTTTGCCCATATGTAACCCCCCCCCCCCCCCCCCCCCCCCGGTTAAATATGGATTATCTAAGATATAGGAGGGAATTCTGTAAATGAAACTTAAAATTCAGTACTGGAAAAAAATCGTACCCTTTATAGAATCGTGCTTAGTGCTTATTCCCAGTCTAACTTTCGGTGCCAGACTTATGCCTGTTGAAGCCTGGCGTAAATGCTGGCACTCAAGTTGGGCACACTTATCCGGTATTCTGTAACTACACACAACTTTTTGGATCAAACCTGACAAGTCTTTAACGGAAGAAGTATCTAACTTGTTAGTCTCACTCACACACACAAGGATTGACTCGGGCTGCACATACTACAGCGGGACATGTTTATACCCTAGCTGAGATAATATTTAACCATCTCTCTGACCTCATGTGCAACTTTCTTCAAATCAATCACCTTACTTTCTAATTCTTCCTACTTTCTTACTCATCTGTATGCTAGAACTTTGCCTTACCCTTCACTACCAATTATAATGTTCTAGTACATATTGTGTTGTCATTGCAAGTAGTATACCATGCCATACTTTGTATTGTTGTTCGGATATTTTTACTGCTCTAATTGCCTCCTGCTCATGTATGATCTATTCTTACTGTACACCGCCTTGAGTGAATTCCTTCAAAAAGGCGGTAAATAAATCCTAATAAATAAATGCTGATTCCCCTCCCATGGCCACATCCCTTTTGAGAAACGCCTTCTAGAATAACATGCAGCCCAATGTGCGCACAAATTTTAATGCGTGCCAGTTAACATTAATAATTGGTTGTTGGCACCCCACTAGTGATGGTAACGAGTTTGTTAGCCAATTAATTTGTGCACACATTTATTTATTTATTTATTTATTTATTTATTTATTTATTCAATATTTTTATTCCGCCTCTAACCTAGGTTGATTCCAATAAAAACACACATTATGAAAATACTAGTAAAAAAGCCCCGTTTCTGATGCAAATGAAACGGGGGCTAGCAATGTTTTCTTCTGTGTGCATGTGGGAGTGTGTGTGTCCCTGCCCTCTGGCCTCTCTCCCCTCCCCCCTCTGAGTCCTTCACTGTTACAGAGCCAGCGATTTGATTTCGTGCTCTGCTGTTTTCCTTCACTGACTGTGTGACAGAGAGGGCGGGGCAGACACTCATAGGGAAACCGGATATCTCGCCCCCTTCACACTTCCGGCTGGAGGCTTCATAGAACGTTGGTGTTGCTTTTTATATAGAGAGATAACATATACAACACCCAAACCCCCTTCTGCACAATTAATACGAACCAATGAAGAAAGTGGTGATTGGCTAACATAACAGGTGATTTAGAACATTTTTAAAAAGCAATGAGCAAGTACAGGCAACCTGTGAAGTCTAATTAAGAAAAGGGTAACCCTTTCCACACTCTGGGCATCGAAAAGTAGTCTGGCTGCCACATTTTGTAAAATTTGCAAATGTGTGAAAGATCTTTCAGTGCAACTTGCATGCAAAAGGTTGCAATAGTTCAAAGAAAACAGCATGATAACTTGGATAATTAGTTAAGTGAGAGTCCAATTTTGACCCCTAACACACGCAGAGAGGACTCAATCCCAGATTCCATATTTTTCACAGCAATATTATCAGTTGGAAACAAAATGGAAGGAAAACCAAACCAAATGTGCTTTTTCTCGTCCATATTCAACTTCAAGTGAACAGAGGTAGCCTAATCATTGACAATATCAAAACAATCCTGAATCCGATACATAACTTCCTTCAAGGAGGAATCAAAAGGAATCAGTAAAATTATATCATCTGCATAAGTGTAGAAAGAAAGTCCCAGATTTTTCAGCTTTTAACCAAATGTTGCCATCACAATGTTAAAGAGGACTGGGGAAAGTGGAGAACCTTAAGGGACTCCATAGTCCATCCTTCATAAATCTGAGACCTCATTCACCCACTTTATCCTACAAGATCTATCATTGTTCAATATCCTGCCCTCTCTCTGCTCCTGGGACCACCTCTGCAGACCACGGTTAAAAGTCGGCATGCTGTTCAATTGCACGCATCCCTTTATACACACATTTGATAGTAAAGAGCCCGTTTTTATGGGTAAACTAGTAAAAAAGGCCCGTTTCTGGAGCAAATGAAAAGGGCCCTAGCAAGGTTTTCCTCCCCAACACCCCCTTCCTCCCTCCCTACCCACCCATTCGTCGTTCTGAAGCCAGTGACGCCATTGCTACGCACCTCATGAACACA